>NC_068356.1:48063014-48398728 GCF_020536995.1 Dreissena polymorpha | reverse complement strand
GCTATAAGATGAATCATAAAGCAGTACTGCTATTAAACTGAATCATAAAGCAGTACTGCTATTAAACTGAATCATAAAGCAGTACTGCTATTAAACTGAATCATAAAGCAGTACTGCTATTAAACTGAATCATAAAGCAGTACTGCTATTAAACATTAATCCAGCATAATAAATATGAGCCCTTGCCCTGAGAAAACTTTGTTTACTGCATGTGCATACAGTGTCATCACAGATAAGAATTTGCAGTCCGCACAGGCTGATCTGGGACGACATTGCTCAGCGTTAAGGGTAATTTTTGTTTAAAGAATGGCTCTCTTAGCGAGAATATTCAGTTCAGGCAGAGTGTTGTCCCAGATTAGCCTGTGTAGACAGCACAGTCTAATCTGGAAAACACTTTATGCACATGTATTTAGCGCCATATTCTCAGAGTGAGACCCATGTGTAACACAGTCAGATAACACAGTCAGATAACACAGTCAGATACATTCAGATGATCTACCACTACCAAGATTTATCTCCCTTCAAAGTCTGAATTATTGGCCTCCTGCTCCTCCTCCACCTCCTCTCTCTGCACTTCCTGTTGCTCAGACTCTGGTGTATCAAACATGTTCCTGCCACCGTCCACACTAAGATTCACATCCATCGAGGCTGCCGTGAGGTTTCGAGACAGGCTTATGCCTGCCACTGCGTCCCCTTCCATCGGTTCAGCAAAGGCACCAGCTCCAAGACCTTGAACTGCCCCTCGTGGGCTCCCCGGCAATCTGAGGGTCAAGGTCGGGGGTTGACCTTGACCTGAGCTGTGACCTTGACCCTGTGACCTTTGGTTGTCAGAGGCTTGACCAGGGTTTTTGGGGCTTGGGGAGGTGAGTGCCAGCTTGGCAGCCTGTGAAGGGGTCTCAAAATGGACACAATGGAAAACCTGAAGATGGGAATGGGACAAGTAAATAAAGGCTTGCAAAGTTTAGTAAGCAAAATCGTAAAAACAAGAGATGTGTTTGTCTGAAACACAATGCCCCCTAATGCGCCGCTTTGAATTATTTTTTTGACCTTTGACCTTGAAGGATGACCTTGACCTTTCACCACTCAAAATGTGCAGCTCCATGAGATACACATGCATGCCAAAAATCAAGTTGCTATGTTCAATACTGCAAAAGTTATGAAGAAGGTTAAAGTTTTGGTTTAAGTTTTTGAATTTGTTTTTATGACCTTTGACCTTGAAGGATGACCTTGACCTTTAACCACTCAAAATGTGCAGCTCCATGAGATACACATGCATGCCAAATATCAAGTTGCTATCTTCAATATTGCAAAAGTTATGAACAAGGTTAAAGTTTTGGTTAAAGTTTTGGGACACACACACACATACAACGACAGACAGGCCAAAAACAATATACCCCCGATCTTTCGATCCGGGGGCATAAAAAATAAGCTATTGTAAAGTGATACACTTGTTAGCATGCCCATACACTTTAGTGCTTTACATTAATCTGTAATTTATCTGTTTTATAGCATAACAAAATAAATGCCCAGTCTGTGAGTGCCATACATTAATCAACAAAAAAGTGGGCAAAAGAATCCCAGGTTTTTATCTATCAAAAACAAGCCCTCCCTATTAAATTCTAGACTAAAAGCAACTAGGTGGGTGAAAAAAAAGCATAAAGAATAAGGGTTAATATTAACTTTAATAAAGTGTATTGAAATTAAATATTTGATTTGTTATATACAAAAACGTTTTTTATGCTATTAGTATTTTTAATACCGTAAACATTTTAGCTGATATCTTTTGCAGAGGCCCTTGATTTCCATAAAAGGCCTAGTGCTAAGCATTATGGCATTAACCCCATTTTGCAGCCATCTGAAAACATTGAAAACTTGGATATGTTTCCTATACCAATTTCCTCACCTCATTTGCCGTGTTATGTGTACCTACAATCTTGACAAACACCACAGCTCTCATAGGGAAGGTTACATTTTGCCAGGACCTGTACATACAAAATCTGTGTCAGTGAAAATGTACATATGTACATGTAAAGATCTCCAGTAAAATTGTATTCATTACACTTAAGTATACTTGTTTACTTTTTATCATACATAACTATGTGTTTTTAATTAATCCATTAAGTTTATTGTCATGGGAGTTTAAAAGTATGGAAATCTTTTGCACCAGTGACCATCCAAAATGGTGAACTAATGGATGGACATGTTGTAAAACAGACATCAGCTAGACATGGTAGACAACTGACAAAATAGCATTGGTTTAAATACATTAAATGGGCATCATACATGTCCCTGCACCATACATGTTTTAATGTGAATGACTATCAGGAAATTCCAACCCTGACTGACTGGATCATATCATGAACACATTATTTTCATCATTCTGTATTAATAAGAAAATTGCACTGAAAATATAACTCATTTAAGATAGCCAGAGGGCATATTCAGCTTTCCTATTCTCTACTTTGCCTACTTAAATATCAAGCTTTTTTTGTGCCTAAACTGAATGTTCTATAAAATATACTGAGGTGTTGTAGCCAATTGTTGAGTGGCGCAAGGACATATACTGTATTCAACATTGCAACAATATTAGTTAAACATGGTGAAAAAGTTTGGAGAACATTTCTCTATATTTAACTAAATATATTAGCCTAAACTTCTGCATAACCAAATAATACTTTGTGCTGATTTTAGACAGTAATAAATCTAACGACTGATAACATATTTATGTGCGTTTTTCATTAACTAATGGGCAAATTTGAACAACTGGGTCTGACTGGCTTTCAAGGGTCCGTTATTCATCCTGGTTCCCTTACTTTATTTCCAATAAGCCTTGTACTTGTAAAACTTGGCTGAATGCATATGCATTAAGTGTGGCCCCAGACAACCCTGTGCAGTTTGCTTATCAGAAAATACTTTAATGGAATTTTTTGTTAAAAGAAAGTCCAGTTCAGGCAGAAAGTGTTGTCCCTGATTAGCCTGTGCAAACTGCACAAGCTAATCTGGGATGACACTTGACGCACATGCATTTAGCCCACTTTTCCCAAAATGAGGCTCCAATGATCTAACACGGGCCACTCACTTGCAGGACTCGTTCCTCTTGTCAATTACCAGCTCCCAGTTGCTGTTGTCCACAGAGGTCTCGATGTAGTAGCCGTAGCTCCTGTCATCACAGTCCCACAGCAGCAGTCTGAAATGTGAACATACATGTCAGTATCTTAATCCTTTACAGCTAAGATAGGCATTGCAGTCCCTTAGAAATAAAATGAAATTAAAGACATTTATTGCAAGATTTTATTTTTAAGGCACTATTTGTAATCCAAAGATATTGATAAGCATCAAACAGCATACAACCTGAACAGATTGCGAGTAACCCGCAGGTTGTTCTGGCTTTATGCTGGTTGCATATAGCCATTTATACTTCGCTTCTGATCGGAAAAGGGTTAACATTGATCAATAATACTATTGACTGTGTGTTTCCTTAACATTTGTGATGTTTTTTTTCTGAGACATTGAAAAACATATTTTTCTACAGAACACATTCAAGCAAGAAAAACTGTTGCGAAAGTGTAACTCAAACATGAGATTGAGCTATATATGATAAAGCTTTGGTAACTTAAAGTGATATTATGGGCATTTAACAGTTTATAGGTGTCTATCGCAACCGTTGTTTATTTTTGGTGTTTTCACTTCATATACACTTATATTTGTTAATGCAGCATCAACATACTTCAACAATATCCCGGAAAGAGGAAAACAATGCATTTGAATATCAACCGTACTTTCGTTTGACAACTGGTCATGCATGTACGATCTGAACCTAAATTTAGTTATAGTGCAGATTCGTTCATACGGACACAAAGACACAATTATGTTTACGGATCATTTCGGCTTAGAGGACTGGGTGAGTCACGTAAGAAATCGAATAAAAAATATCTTTTTATAAACAACTGGTAGCAAGATGAGTTGCAGATAATTGGTCAGTAACCACATTTTAACTAACTCTTTTGACCTGTTAATTCTGTTAAGCTCAATTCAACAGTGAAAAATGCCCATAATATCACTTTAACAACCACCATAAAACAAATTAAACAGGTGTAACATGAGCTTTTCCACAAACATGTCTGATACACCACACTGCTTGAGTGGGTAACTAGAGATAAAGTGTCCCCGCACATCTGCACTTCATGGTGAAGACATATGATGTTTGAAGATTCAATTTAATTGCTTGAGAAAATTTAAAAATAGTTTGGGACAAAAACTTAACATTTTATGCATACTTAATTCCAATTATCCCTCAACTGGTGCATATGAGCCTCATATAAATATATTTATATGTTCTTTTCTGAAAAAGCACATTAATTAAGCCCCTTCTCAAAGAGCAAGGCCCACATATAATACCTCATACAGCGACATACCTCATTGAGTCCAGCACATACGGCTGCGGTAGCTGTACCACTATGGACCCACTGCCGAGCTGATGGCAGGTGTAACCAGAGTCCCAATCATACTGACGAGTGTCACCATTAATCAGAGCATTACGACTTCTGCTTACACCTTCTATAACACAGGCCTTCTTGGCTATAGTTGCAACATTCTCGCTAGGAACTGGAAAGTGTGTAAAGAAAAGAGGTTAGAAATGTAGGGTTAAACCATGTAATATAAACTGAGAAATTGACTGAACATGGGAATAATAGATTAAACCAAGGCATCAAGTACAAAAATGAGCACAGGACTTAAAAACACTAACAAAACATAGAGTACACCAATAGAAAATGCTTTTTAAACCATGTATGTTATGTTCCACTACTTCAATCTAGCATGACTTTTTCATGACATTATTACCTTACCATTATAAATAATTTAGCATTGAGAAGACATCTATGTACTTTTAAGATCTATGCTTAACAAGTCCCATACAGGATATCTGCTCAGTCTGATGCTGTACTCACCAATGAGACCATCATGAAGGTTGAATGTTTTCATGGTGTACAAACACTCAAAGGAGACTAGATGGAATACTCTATTCTGTGTGTTGTGGGTGCCCACCACTCGAACATACCTGGAATCAATGATCAAAAACTCGTTACAAATGTGTACATTTAAGACGATGCAAAATCATGCATTTTGACTCAAGCTTTCAATTTCATCATTTTGATACCTTTAAAACTAAGAGAATTACGCTCTGCACAAAACAGTTTACTAAAGGGCAATTACTATGCAAAACCTGAAGATAATATTATTGTTATTGCACCCTGCACTTCCCATTTTAGACCTCTATCATATATGAAGTTTCATTTGAATACCCTCAATACTTCAGGAGTAACTAGAGCTTTGTCACAGACGATGATGTTTACCCCCACCTGCCGCATTGACACAGACTGTTTTGCATGATGTCTTCACAAAACAAGAGAATCTAATTGATGGCGATTTTTAAGAATTATTATGCCATTATTATTTATGGCCATTTTGACCATTGCACTCTTGAATTCTTTAGCATGACATGCCGTCCAATGACTGTGAACAAAATTAATGTACAGTCATTTTTAAACCTCACAATGAATGACATAGTTATGGCCCGGACAAGCTCATTTTGGCCATTTTTCACTTTTGAAGTGTGACCTTGACCTTGGAGATATTGACCTATTCTTACACATGACACATTGTCCAATGATTGTGAACAAATGTACCAAGTAATTTTAAGAGTCTCACAATGAATTACATATTAATGGCCTGGAAAATGATCATTTATGGCCATTTTTGACCTTTTAACTCACAGTGTGACCTTGACCTTGGAGATATCGATATAATTCTTTCGCGTGACACACCGGCCAATGATGGTGAACAAATGTGCTAAATGATTTCAAATTCTCACAATGAATGACACCAATGGTAATGGGGGTATAATGATATGCAAAAGAAGAAAAGGACTACATACAAATTAAGCAAAATGCAATAACTAAAACAAGATGTGTTTGTGAAACACTATGTCCCCCAATATATTTGACCTTTGACCTTGAAGGATAAACTTGACCTTTCACCACTCAGAATGTGCAGCTCTGTGAGATACACATGCATGCCAAATATCAAGTTTCTGTCTGCAATATTGCAAAAGTGTATATTAAAAGAGCAATTTTGACCCATATATTTGACCTTTGACATTGAAGGATGACCTTGACCTTTACTTTTCACCACTCAAAATGTGCAGCTTCATGAGATACACATGCATGCCAAATATGAAGTTGCTATCTTCAATATTGCAAAGGTTATGCCAAATGTTAAAGTTTGACGCAATCCAACAAACAAACCAACAGACAGGGCAAAAACAATATATAGTGGTGAGGGACATAAACAAAATCTGAAAAGAGACTTAAGGTGTTTGTACTCTGCACTTTCTCGCGTTGTCCTCCATAAATCTACACAATTTTATTAAAATACATGTACCTTCAATACTATGGGAGTTATGCTGTGCAAAAGATAATTGATAATAGGCAATAACTGTGCTAATCCTGTAGTCAGAGTTAGATACCTGTTGTCTTCAAATCCCTAAAAGCTGTCAATCATTACATTAAGTTTCATTTAAATCGTTTCAAAGCTTAAACTTCAAACAAGAAATGGGACAGGCTATCAAAGAAAGGACAGATGATGTGATTATTATATTCCTCTTTTGGGTGTATAAAATAAAACTCCAATGACCTCTAATAGTTTGAACATAACTTAATTTACATTTTGACCACTCATATATTATGTTCAAGCAAGATTTCATTTGGCTCCTTGGTTTCAAAATCTACTGTCACCCTTTTAAATTGGTCAAAACACTGTGTTTTGTGGAAGTATTGCATATTTTGTTAATTACTTGAATAATGCTTATTTATTCTTTCAGAGTTTATTTATGTAAAATACAAGTGCTGCAGTGACATTGAGACAAAATAAAAACCAACATACCTGACCACTTTTGGCTGGAAGTGCAGGATTTGCTCTGATCGGCACCAGTACTGGGTGTGGTCTATGACACGCTCATAATCCTTGTCATCCATTGACACCTCGATGTAGAAAGAGTAGGACCTGAAACACACAGAGATAATCTCAATCATCATTATTCCTGGGATTGGCATAAATCATTGTTATTCCTGTGATTGGCAAATCCACTTACTAAAAACAAACATATCCAATGTGACCAAAAAGACCAATTAAAGTAACATAACTACTCAAAATCAACGAAAATTTCATACAATATTTCGTAAAATAAACTTAACCAATTAAAAACCAGTGTCCCTAATGGCAATTGCCGAAATTTGAACGCCAGATGTGGTCTGGTAAAATAGATGTTTGTAGATACAAAATGCTCGTTGTTTTTCCATTTTAATTTCCCGCAACAATATCTATTCATACGACACATGAACACTTAAATGGTGTTCATGTGTCGTATGAATAGATATATTCGCAGGAAATGAAAATGGAATTTATTGTGGCCACAAATAAATAAAAACGAGCATTTTGTATCTACAAAAATCTATGTAATCATACAACATCTAGCGTTGAAATTGTGGATATTGCTTTAAGGAACACTGATTGTTAAGGTGTTAACTTTATTTTACGAAATACTTTACGAAATTTTTGTTGATTTTGAGCGTTTAAAAGACTTTAAAACTTTTTTTTTCCGTAAAAAAAAACAAAACATGAACTTAAGTCATTTATTCAAAAACCATGAAATGTTAAGCCAGCAATCATAAATGATTTACAAGTGTATTACAGTCACAGTCAGTAGCTGCAGGTCATTTACAGTGACAAGAGCCAATTGATTAAAATAACTATTATCTGAAATTAATAATATAAGTATCATCTGACTTGGATTTTTCTGCTATGTTTTGGAAACAATCCAAATAGCATGTCTATCTGTAATATTTTGTTTGCTTTGCACTTTTATTCAGGGTCATGCTTTTAAAGGTTGACAATTTTTTCAATTTCAGTGTTTGCATTGGGCCTGTTAAACATCTTTATGCAATTATATATATTGCAATCAAACACCCTGCCATAATATAAACTCTAGGGGTCGTAAAAATAATTAACCATATGAAAGATGTACCACATAATTTGTAGTGCTGCAACAATATACCGGTATATCGGTATATATCGCAATACGCAATCCGCATATTGAATTGCGATACGATTTTTATCATACCGGTACGAAAATTCTACAAAATTTCATCCACATTTCGTCCAGGAAAAGCCATCCAAAATAATGATATAAAGTTAACAAAACAAATCGGTGTTTACTGTTGAGTAAAAATAAATTGTTGCGTAAAAATAGCATTCTAAAAAGTTTATTATACGGAGTACAGTTGTTACATGGGAGTCTGCAAGATCTGCTTTTGCATGTCATACTGTTAAATTTAAGATGAAGCTTATGGAAATACAAAAAATAACAATTCTGATGAGTTACACAACCGGCTTTTAGACATCCACAATCCTCTTTCCTGTTATTATTCTTCTTGTCAGCCTTTATAATAGTTCTCTAAATGGCAGACGAAAAGGTTATGTTTGTGTAATTAAGTTGGTTTGGGTGATTAGCTGGCAAGTTATAATTCTGGTACAAGTTAGCAATAAATTGCAATATATTGCAATATGGATTTTTGTTACTGACAATATATTGCAATACGGTTTTTGGCGTATTGTTTCAGCACTAATAATTTGTAGCTTAAATAGATTGATCACTCATGCTCTGGCTGGCAGTGTTACTAACAATTAAACATTTTAGTCTTGTACGCTTGTACATGTAACAAAACATAAAAACAAACCTCTGATCCCTGTCCCATAAAAGCAGTTTGAATGTGTTGACAATGTAAGGCTGAGAAAGCTTGATAACGATGCCTTGGCCGTTGTTGTCATCTATGAGGTGTCTAGTGAAGCCTCGGTCAAGGTCATAGTTTATTGTGTCTCCATCCAACAATGCTGCTTTCATTTCCCCCCTAATAACCTGAGCACCATGTCGAGTGGTAGCCACATTTTCCTCCGGCACTAGAGGTAGAAAAAAAATTAGGCACTGATTGGTTAAATTGAGTCCCATTCTGAGGAAAACTGGGCATAATGCTTGTGTGTAAAGGGTCGTCCCAGATTAGCCTGTGCAGTCCGCACAGGCTAATCAGGGACGACACTTTCTGCTTTTATGGTATCTTTAGTTTCAAGGAAGTCCCTCCTTACCGAAAATCAAGTTTAGGCGGAAAGTGCCGTCCCTGATTAGCCTGTGCGGACTGCACAGGCTAATCTGGGATGACACTTTACGCACATGCATTAAGCCCAGTTTTCTCAGAACAAGGCTCAATTGATTTGAAGAAAACACTCCTGGGCCGATGAAGAGGACCTGCTGAAGCATCTGGCACTGCTTGAAAACAAGGGGGCCTGCCAAAGTTTCAAATTGAGTCATGTTCTGAGAAAACTGGGCTTAATGCATGTGTGTAAAGTGTCGTCCCAGATAAGCCCTGTGGAGTCTGCACAGGCTAATCAGGAAGACACTTTCATTGTTTATTGTATTTTTAGTTTCAAGGAAGTCCCTCCTTACCAAAAATCAAGTTTAGGCGGAAAGTGTCGTCCCTGATTAGCCTGTGTGGACTGTGCAGGCTCATCTGGGACGACACTTTACGCACAGTGCGTATGCCCAGTTTTCTCAGAACAAGGCTTAATTAATAAATTACAATAGCAATACAATTAAGTTTTCCTCCACTGCCTTAAATATGTACAGTGCCAAAATAGAGGGGAAATATGCCTCATATATTAATGTGAGGCTTTACAATGTCACACCAGTATTTACTCCAGTTTCTACATTTTGTAAAGTCCAAAAGAAAACCTTTTTTTAACTTATCAAAACAAGAATTTTCAAGCTTTTTCAGATTTTGAAATCTTTTGTCTCCTAATTAAGTGGATTAGATATAGATTGTCTTTCGCAATCTCACTTAATCTTAAAATCAACCACTACCAAAAAACTCTGTATGCTCTTACATCCCAACTTTTCAAAAGCAGCTCATGCATAAAGACATAAAACCAGTCCGCCATCTGTTCACAAAACATGGGATAATTTGAGAATCTACCCACAATATTTGACTTGTATGTTCTTAAACACTGATTCATTGAATATGTATGAATCAATGTGAAGCCAACCTTATTTTTGTCAATATAAAAATGGGAAAATTTACCTCCTCTTAATATTAAATAGTCATCAATATTTCAAACAAAACAAAAGGGCAATGATGGCCCTGAATCGCTCACCTGACTAACCAAATACAATCCCAACCCAGATTTCATCAAGATAAACATTCTGACCAAATTTCATAATGATTGGATGAAAACTGTGACCTCTATTGTCTACACAAGGTTTTTCTATTATTTGACCTAGTGACCTAGTTTTTGACCCCAGGTGCCCAAATACTATCCCAACCCAGATTTCATCAAGATAAACATTCTGATCAAATTTTATAAAGATTGGATTTAAACTGCGACCTCTATTGTCTATACAAGGTTTTTCTATTATTTGACCTAGTGACCTAGTTTCTGACCTAGTGACCTAGTGTTTGACCCCAGATGACGAAAATACGATCCCAACCCAGATTTCATCAAGATAAACATTGTGACCAAATTTCATAAAGATTGGAGGAAAACTGTGACCTCTACTGTCTACACAAATAAATTGTTTACAGTTTTTTTATTATTTGACCTAGTGACCTAGTTTTTGACCTCAGATGACCCAAATACAATCCCAACCCAGATTTCATCAATATGAACATTATGACCAACTTTCACAAAGATTAGATGAAAACTGTGACCTCTACTGTCTACACAAGGTTTTTCTATTATTTGACCTAGTTTTTGACCCAGTGACCTAGTTTTTGACTCAGATGACCCAAATACAATCCCTACTCAGATTTGATCAAGATAAACATTCTGACCAAATTTCATAAAGATTGGATGAAAACTGTGACCTCTAGTGTCTACACAAAGTTTCTCTATTATTTGACCTAGTTTTTGACCTTGTGACCTAGTTTTTTACCCCAGATGTCCCAAATACAATCCCAACCCAGATTTCAAAAGATTAACATTCTGACTACATTTCATAAAGATTGAATGAAAACTGCGACCTCTATTGTCTACACAAGGTTTTTCTATTATTTGACCTAGTTTTTGACCTAGTGACCTAGTTTTTGACCCCAGATGACCCAAATACAATCCCAACCCAGATTTCATCAATATAAACATTCTGACCTAATTTCATAAAGATTAGATGAAAACTGTGACCTCTACTGTCTACACAAACAAATTGTTGACAGACGCACGCACGCACATATGGAAGCCTGACATCACACGGTCACATAAGCTCACCATGTCACTTCAGTGACAGGTGAGCTAATAAAAAGTCAAATGTTTCACATGGCAATCTAAGATATTCATCAAAAAAGACAGGCGCCATGAGAGCATTATTGTCTTCCTATACATTTAATATAAAGAATTTCTTCTTACATTTAAACCCTCTGAATTTCAAGGCCATGTTCCGACATTCTGTCTGCATTTTAATGGCATCGAGTATGGAATCAGCAGATACAAGAGATGTTTCACGGACACAGTTCAGCAGTTCATGCATTGACATTAGGGAGAGTCTTATAGAGTCCAGGATCGGGGTTGGGTCTTCGCCATGGTTTTCGTCTGCCCACCGCTGGATTGACGAGAATATATCGATCTCCGGAGCACAGAAAGAATCCCTGGAGATAAGCTCCTTCACTGAATGCTGTGAAAAGATAAAATCTTAGACGCTATTAGCTGTTTTACCCTTGCCTGTTCAGATACCCATTTTGACACATTTGCAGTCCCTTAGGTATTTATATTTTATTAAAGATCTTTCTTACTAGATTTAAGTTTTCAAGGCTTCATTTCCGGGTCTTAGATACTGAGGAGCTGCTAACTGCATAAAACCTGCACAAGACTGCAAATTACTCACAGACTGTTCTGCTTTTATACTAGCTGCATATGATGTCATATACCATAGCCATTTTAACTTTGCTTCTGAGTGGAATAAGAATAAGAGTTTGCTTAGTAAAAACTGAGCCATACAGATAGAAGTTAACAATCATGTGATTCACAATTTTGGATGCAGACCATTCATATTATTTTCATAATGCAAAAAACAAAATTCATACCCTGCAGCTTCACTAATGATATATATCAGGGTTTTTTTACCTTATATAACAAACCCCAAATATCAGCGTCTTCCACCAGCAATCTAGGCTGGTTTTTCCCATTTCCCGACCTTAAAATTCCCCCAGCAGAAGCTTTTTCCCCTCCATAAAACAGTTCCAAACAATTGAATTTTACAACAAATTCACTCGAAATCGTACAAAACACTGTTCTGTACCCATCCAACTATGGTTCCCATCCCATTCTTCCATAAGAAGATACTTGTCAATACTTAACACGGCCCGAATTTTTCCGCATTTTATCGGAACGCAAAAGGTGATTTTTACTGTAACACCGGCTATATGTGTACTACGTCATACTGAGTCATTCGTATCTGCGTTTCATACTGGTTCTCTGCTTTTTGCGAGAACCATAAGGTTGAATAAGACGACGAAGAAACATCTTAACGTTCGCATCCACTTTTGCTTTTGGAACTGTCAAAATGCCACCCTAAACAATTAAAACCCTGTCAAGATCAATAAACTTTGAAGGTTGCATTTGGAATTGCCGAAGGTTATAAACATGTAGCATCATCGAAGTTTTTAGTTTTAACAGTTTCTTCTAGAAATTAAAATGTTTATGAATCATTAAAATTTGCTGATGTTTCAAAGTTTTTTTATAACTAATTTAAAAACCAACAAAGCTCATTGTTTTTGGAAAAAGCTCATGGTTTCAGCACATGTGCACTTTCAAAGCTCATAAGTTAAAAATTTAAAATTATCACTGGTTGAGATACAGCTTGATTGCAATATTAGATACTTGTCAGGTGTTTTATTTAGCCCACCCTATCAATTGCTGGTAACATCTTGTGATTGATAAGTACACATGTTAAATATTAAAAGTGTATATAAAACGTTTGAACATTCACTTTATTCAATGTGTAATTGTCAGGGCCAAAGCAGTTATTGACAGAGGAGGACATAGACATTGGAAGCATTAGTGGAAATGTTAAAGGGGAAGAAAAACAGGGCAATGCCACTGTAAAATTGTCTAATGAAATGTAAATTAACCAGAAACATTAATCTATGAAGAAAATAACCCATTTAACAATAAAAGTAAGACTCTTAATATTTCCCCCATTAAGGAAATAACGCGCACAATTTTTCCCCCAAAGTCGAAAATCATGCGTAAAATTTCTCCCATGTAAGGGCTAAAGGCCCCATCCCCCACAACCCCCCCAAAAAAACCTGTATATTATCAGGATAATTTATTACCATAAAATCATGATGTCACTCAACAACATGTTATTGCTTCTCTCACCGTTATCTGGTAATACAGTTCAGACATAACAAAATAACTGTCAACTAAGGATGTCACCAAATATCTGAATGTTAGAATTATGAATATCCTGATACTGAGTGAGAATCAGCATTCATACAAGAATATGTTATTCAACAAGGGCTGTTTGTAAAACATGCATGCCCCCCATATGGGCTGTCAGTTGTCGTGGCAGCCATTGTGTGAATACGTTTTTTGTCACTGTGACCTTGACCTTTGACCTAGTGACTTGAAAATCATAGGGGTCATCTGCCAGTCACGATCAATGTACCTATGAAGTTTCATGATCCTAGGCGTAAGCTTTCTTCAGTTATCATCCGGAAACCATTTTACTGTGTCGAGTCACCGTGACCTTGACCTTTGACCTAGTGACCTGAAAATCAAAAGGGGTGATCTGCGAGTCATGATCAATGTACCTATGAAGTTTCATGATCCTAGGCCTAAGCGTTCTTGAGTTATCATCCGGAAACCATTTTACTGGTTCGAGTCACCTTGACTTTTGACCTAGTGACCTGAAAATCAATAGGGGTCATCTGCGTGTCATGATCAATGTACCTATGAAGTTTCATGATCCTAGGCCTAAGCGTTCTTGAGTTATAATCCGGAAACCATTTTACTGGTTCGAGTCACCATGACCTTAACCATTGATCTAGTGACCTGAAAATCAATAGGGGTCATCTGCAAGTCAAGATCAATATACTTATGAAGTTTCATGATCCTAGGCGTAAGCGTTCTTGAGTTATCATCCGGACACCATTTTACTGGTTCGAGTCACAGTGACCTTGACCTTTGACCTAGTGACCTGAAAATCAATAGGGGTGATCTGCGAGTCATGATCAATGTACCTATGAAGTTTCATGATCCTAGGCGTAAGTGTTCTTGAGTTATCATCCGGACACCATTTTACTGGTTCGAGTCACCGTGACCTTGACCTTTGACCTAGTGACCTGAAAATCAATAGGGGTCATCTGCGAGTCATGATCAATGTACCTGTGAAGTTTCATGATCCTAGGCCTAAGCGTTCTTGAGTTATCATCGGAAAACCATTTTTCTGTGTCGAGTCACAGTGACCTTGACCTTTGACCTAGTGACCTGAAAATCAATAGGGGTCATCTGCAAGTCATGATCAATGTACCTATGAAGTTTCATGGTCCTAGGCGTAAGCGTTCTTGAGTTATCATCCGGAAACCATTTGACTGGTTCTAGTCACAGTGACCTTGACCTTTGACCTAGTGACCTGAAAATCAATAGGGGTCATCTGCGAGTCATGATCAATGTACCTATGAAGTTTCATGATCCTAGGTGAAAGCATTCTTGAGTTATCATCTGGAAACCATTCGGTGGACGGACCAACGGACATGTGCAAAACAATATACCCCCTCTTCTTCGATATGGTTATCATATAAACAAGAGCACCGCCTTGCGGGTGCAGACCGCTCATCTATTTTCTTTTTAAAGATGAAGGGACTCTCATTTTCAATCACAAAGGAGGGAGGGGTGGAGTGAAGAGGGGTGCATTGTGTGGGGGTGTGGACATTTATTACATTCTGTTCCAAAAATGCAAAAAAAAGGGAAAAAAAAAATTCGGGGGGTGGGGGGGGGGTGGTGGGGGGGGTGGGGGTGGGGATTCTTGGGTGCGATGGTTGGAGGGTATTTCAAACATAAAATAATAAAAATAAATATTTGTGTTTTTTAACCGTTTCAAAAAAAATAATTGGGGGGGGGGGGGTGAGGTGGGGGGGTATAGTGTGAGGGTGTGGTGGTAATTTGTGAGATGATCTTAAAAAAAAAAAAAAAAAAAAAAAAATTAGGAGGGGGGGGGGATTCGGGGGGGGGGGGGATGGGGGGTGTGGAGGGGGGATTCTTGGGTGCGATGGTTGGACGGTATTTCAAACATAAAATAATCAAAATAAATAGTTTTGTTTTTTAACCGTTTAAAAAAAAAAAATTGGGGGAGGGGGTGGGGTGGGGGGGGGGGGGGGTAAAGTGTGAGGGTGTGGTGGTCATTTGTGAGATGATCTTAAAAAAAAATATAAAAAAATAGGGGGGGTGATTCGGGGGGGGGGGGGGGGGGGGGGGGCACGGGCGAATGGTTTGGGTGGAGTCTATTGTGGTATGTCAGGTAAGAGTAGTTTTGTCAAAGTATCAATCAAATCTAATCATAAATAAAGAAGTTATGGCAATTTTAGCAAAATTTAATAATTTGACCTTGAGAGTCAAGGTCATTCAAAGGTCAAGGTAAAATTCAACTTGCCAGGTACAGTAACCTCATGATAGCATGAAAGTATTTGAAGTTTGAAAGCAATAGCCTTGATACTTAAGAAGTAAAGTGGATCGAAACACAAAATTTAACCATATATTCAAAGTTACTAAGTCAAAAAAGGGCCGTAATTCCGTAAAAATGACATCCAGAGTTATGCAACTTTTCCTTTTACTGTACCCTTATGACAGTTTGCGAGTGTTCCAAGTATGAAAGCAATATCTATGATACTTTAGGGGTAAAGTGGACCAAAACACAAAATCTAACCAAACTTTCAATTTTCTAAGTGTAAAGGGCCCATAATTCCGTCCAAATGCCAGTCAGAGTTACATAACTTTGCCTGCACAGTCCCCTTACGATAGTTAATAAGTGTTGCAAGTATAAAAGCAATAGCTTTGATACTGTAGGAATAAAGTGGGCCTAAACACAAAACATAACCAAATTTTCAATTTTCTAAGTATAAAAAGGTCACATAATTCTGTCAAAATGCCAGTCAGAGTTACATTACTTTGCCTGCACAGTCCCCTTATGATAGTTAGTAAGTGTTTCAAGTATGAAAGCAATAGCTTTGATACTTAAGGAATAAAATGGACCTAAACACAAAACTTAACCAAAATTTTCAATTTTCTAAGTATAAAAAGGGCACATAATTCTTTCAAAATGCACGCCAGAGTTATCTAACTTTGCCTGCCCAGTCCCCTCATGATAGTAAGTAAGTGTACCAAGTTTGAATACAATAGCATTGATACTTTCTGAGAAAAGTGGACCTAAACGCAAAACTTAACCGGATGCCAACGCCGACGCCAACGCCGACGCCAACGCCGACGCCAAGGTGATGACAATAGCTTATAATTTTTTTTCAAAAAATAGATGAGCTAAAAATTTAAAGTAAATAAACAAACATATTTCTTGTTTTATAGGGATGTGAATGCCTTATTGTTCACATATATTTATCAAATTCAGATCAGCAATAGGGTACTGCAGACAGCATCCACTCATACACAGATGTGTCATAAATGATTGATTTGTGATTAATATATTAACAATGAATGGTGCTTTTATGTCCACATAAGGATTAAAGGCATGTAAAACAAACAATATGTTACAAGCAATTTTTCAAATGGTGGTGCATACTTTGTGATCCTCCATTTATTTGGGTTCTTTTACTGCTTTTTATCATACACAATTATTTATTGCAATAAGTATGAAGACTTTCATTTGACTATATTGAATTTTATAACAATATTTTCTAACAAGCACAGTAGGAATGTACTACAACCTGTGCTGAATATTTGTACATGCTTCGAACATTCGCTCACTAATGTTGCATAGTGTTGCATATTAAAAAATTTCGAAAACACATAAAACAAGCAAATTTGTTGAATTGATATCCCCGCCAATATGCTTCTGGACACAAAAGTATAATATTTGGCACTCAAAAAAGCATTTTTTCAAGATACAAAGGGCCATAACTCCGTTATTAACAGATGGTGTACAATGCCATTTGGCGTGCATCATCCTCTTATCCATATACATACTCATACCAAGTTTCAATGAAATCCGCCAAAGCACTTCCAAGATATGTCTCCGGATGGACGGAAAGACGGACAACGCCAAAACAATATCCCTCCGCCTATGGCGGGGGATAAATAATTACCAGTAATTGTGGATTTTAGTAATTTTATTTATGAGAATTTGGTTTAAGAGCTCTTATTACTTAAATAGTTATTGTAGTGTTTTTTTTATTTGTTTATGACTTTTGCTAAAAGAATATACTGATATGTCTGAACATTTTCGGCAATATTTCTGATGTTAACGTTTATCCAGGATAGTGTATAGATATCAAGACCGAACATCTGAATACATATACCTCACCAAAGTTCTGACTGACAAAAAAAATATTATTAATTTGCAAAATAATGGAAAAGTAAGACAAAGCTATGTAAAATAATAACTATATCCCATCCATTTGTGTCATAGCACCTGAAAATTTTCTTCGAAAAAAAGATAAATATACCGCAGAGAGCTGCAGAAAAGATTCGCTATGCAGTATCTGGGTCGCGTTGCGGTCCATGAAGTCCTTGCAGACCTCACAGAGGCTCTGAAGGCTGTAGATGTTGGCAAGGTCGTAGATGAGGCACACATTGCGGATGTTCAGGATAGCCTTCAGGTAGTCAGAGATAGCGGCCTCGAGGTCCGTGAACCCATACCGGTGTGCCATACCCAGGATGTCCAGTAGGTGCTCTTCCTAGAAAATGTAACAGTTCCCTAAAACACTTATGAGTGCCGCTCATTAACAATGTAAAAAAAAGGTTGCCGTGGTGTTATGGATATAGTGCTTCTAGTCATCGGGAGGTCACAGGTTTAATCCACACTGTTTTGATCTCCCAGAAAGACACTAAGCACTGGTTCTACCCAGGAAATGGACTTGAGAGCGTTTAAAGTAACATTACTATTCAAAATCAACGAAAATGTCGTACAATTGTTCGAAAAATAAACTTAACCAATTAAAAACAAGATGTGTTTGTGAAACACAATGTCCCCCTATATGATGTTTGACCTTGTAGGATGACCTTGACCTTGTGAAGGATGACCTTGACCTTGACTTTTCACCACTCAAAATGTGCAGCTCCATGAGATACACATGCATGCCAAATATCAAGTTGCTATCTTCAATATTGCAAAAGTATTCATAAAATAAGCGATTTGGGCCACATATATTAGACCTCTGACCTTGAAGGATGACCTTGACCTTGGCCTTTCACCACTCAAAATGTGCAGCTCCATGAGATGCACATGCATACCAAATATCAAGTTGCTATCTTCAATATTGCAAAAGTATTTATAAAATAAGCGATTTGGGCCACATATATTTGACCTCTGACCTTGAAGGATGACCTTGACCTTGACCTTTCACCACTCAAAATCTGCAGCTCCATGAGATACACATGCATGCCAAATATCAAGTTGCTATCTTCAATATTGCAAAAGTATTCATAAAATGAGCGATTTTAGCCACATATATTTGACCTCTGACCTTGAAGGATGACCTTGACCTTTCACCACTCAAAATGTGCAGCTTCATGAGATACACATGCATGCCAAATATGAAGTTGCTATCTTCAATATAGCAAAAGTTATTGCAACAGACAGACCAACAGACAGACCAACAGACAGACCAACAGACAGGGCAAAAACAATATGTCCCCCACTACTTTAGTGGGGGACATAAAAACAGTGTTCCTTATGGCAATTGCCGAAATTTCAACGTCAGATGTGGTCTGGTAAAATAGATGTTTGTAGATACAAAATGCTCGTTTTTATTATTGTTTTGCATATCTATTCATACGACACATGAACACTAACATGGTGTTCGTGTGTCGTATGAATAGATATATTCGCGGGAATTAATTGTGGCCACAAATAAATAAAAACGAGCATTTTGTATCTACAAAAATCTATGTAATCATACCACATCTAGCGTTGAAATTTTGGCTATTGCTATAAGGAACACTGATTGTTAAGGTGTTACCTTTATTTTACGAAATACTTAACGAAATTTTCGTTGATTTTGAGCGTTATAGAGACTTTGAATAAGCCTTAGGCTGTTGATGCAATAGAGATAAAATGAATAGGTTTACAATTGTTAAAAAAAAGCCAATGAGGTAAATGAAGTGAACAATGCAGAGTATAATTAGCATAACACTGTCTATCCCTTCTATTTCTTAAGATAATCATTGCACAAAGTGGCAAAAGTTGTATTGGTAAAAGAGGATATAATAAGTTTGTATTAACATAGTTTTGGAACTTGGATTACAGGATGTTAATGCATTCATTATTTAGGATGGATGATAATATTACAAAAACATTGTATCATGTCCAGCTAGTTCAAATAATTATTAGTGGAATTTCTTGCTAGATTTGTAGTACAAAATCGATGTATTCTACAGTACTTTTAATAAACAATGATAAACTCCAGTTGCAAGCAGTTCAGAACTCTTGTAATAACTGCTCCTACTAGAGATGACAAATAGCTCAAAAAGACACCTGTGAACACAATCACACAATACAAAAACGCAAAACATGTCAATAAAACTTGTGTCAAAGCATTGTGATAGCCTACGAAATGAAATAGAGTTCAAAACTGACAAATCTACTGTTTGTTGTTTCTGTGCAGTTACCTTGACTTCAGTGAGGTTCATCTTGCCAGTGTACATGTATTTGAGGAGAGCCTCGAAAGCCTTGGCCGACGTGTCCTGCAGGGGGATCTCGCTGGTTCCTGGCTGAGACTCAAGCAGTCCACCGTACAGCATTGCTCTGCAAATGGACATCAGGGGAATTCATTAAGAAAAGCCTCATACTGAAAAAACATGGTCTAATGCACGTCACACGCTAATCTTTGACAACACTTTACACACACTCATTAAGCCCAATTTTCACATTACAATAGTAGTATATACAGACTGAGCCTTTTATAACTGTTGTGGATGGGTTTTCTGCTCTCAAGTTTAGAAAAGTTTCGTTTTTTTTGCAATCGGCCTTATTTTGGGCAAATCGAATTTTTACAAAAAAATATTAAAAGTCGTACATTTTCATGACCTTACAAAACATTGATACTTCTGACAAATCTTTGAATATGTTGAAATTAGATATTAATAAATGTATAGTTGCTATGGTTACAGACTGTAATTCAAAGTTTTAATCATATGAATGCAGTTAATGCTATTTTATTGTGCAAATTAAATTTAAATAAACTCTGAACTGAGTTCAATCTAATTGAAAAAAGAGGTGACATATTTTTAAAAAGTGGGGAAAACTTTAAAGTGGTTAAAACTTATTTAGCCAGCTGGAACCCAAAGAAAGAAATATCAATGAATGCAGTATGGAGCAACTTATGTTTTGTTTTTCTGTTAATAAATTGCTACAGTGTTTTTGGTTGTCATTTGTTTTGATAACAAAAGGTTAGACTTGTTTAAATTGTTAAGGGCAGGTAAAATTTCAAAACTGACTCTCAAATAATGTTTATGAGTTAATTTTGAAAATTGCGGTTCAAGTTTCTAAGCTTTTCATGAAGAATTATTTTAGAAACATTTATTGTCAGGGGGTTTTCTATCCATTTTGGGAAAAGGAGTCTAGTCGAATTGGGATTTTTAAATCCATAAAAATGACAAATTTTGGAAAAAAAATTCTGGTCCATTTACCATGGGATCAGATCCGTTTTACGTCCTTTTTAAATAGCAGAAAACCCTCTGATTGTTTATCTTGTATGGACAGACAGACAAATTTGCTATAATCTGGTGGCATGAAAAAATAAACTAACAAAATATTACCTGAAGTACTCAGAGCGGGCAGCAAGGATCACTCTGTGAGCTGGAAACCGTCTATCCTCTACAATCAGGGTGATGTCGCTGTACTCTGAGTTGTCAATCAGGTCACCAAGGTTACTTGACAGGGACGTGACATGGTCAATGGAGCCACTTGGGGCCCCTGAGGACCTCATGTGGTTGTAGTCACACATATTCACATTGCCTTTCGACGCCTGCTTCTGCTTGTGTTGTCACTTCAATCACAATTAAATGCATGATAATAAGCCTGTTAAAATAACATTAAAAATACATAGTACTTACTGAGCCGAGGAATGTAAAGACTAGGGATATCTGAGAATGAACATGCTGCTGTTCAAGACAGGAAAAGAAGCATCATACAGACTTAGGTTGATCCTCTGAAGTTTGGACGGCAGGGCTAAAAAATTAAAGGTAGGCAAACTCTTTGGGACAAGTAAAAACTTATCTAACAGAACAAGCAAAAGGGGGCCCTAGGTCAATAAAATGAGACCTAAAGAAACTGAACAGATTCTAAGCAGCTTTTCAATGTGTTCAGGGCCCTCTCTTGCCGCCAGGGGAAGCCACCCACATCCCTCATGAGGGGGAATTTCGCATCGCTTTGGGCAAAAAGGGGAATTTTAGAAGATCTTTTCACCAACCATTCAACACCTAAAATTGCTATATTTTAATGTGATTTACATAAATATACATTTAATCAAAGGTTAGTAGCATGATACAAGCTGGCAACAAAGGTATAAAAGTAAAAAAAATAAATAAAAAATTTAGCTGAAAAAGGGGAAAAAAGTATACTTTTTTCATGGGGGAAGCCGCCGATAATCAGTGGTAAAAATAAAAAAGTGCCAAACGAGGGCCCTGGTGTAAATTCTCCACAACCATTTTAGGAATCTGGGTTTTTTTTACGCGAGTGAATATATAATTTACAGCTAGTTGCAATAATTCAACTCACAGCTTTATAAGTCAAAGGGTTGCTGAGAGTTGCAATGCGCCGTCAATTGTCCAAAGGTGCAAAATTTGATCAATACTGCAAAGGTTAAGGAACACTGATACTGCAAAAACATATCAACATTTGCCTGTCTTAACCACAAACTCATGCAAATGGTACCATTAAAGCAAGAAATAATTGCTTTTTATTTACTTCATTATTCTTTCGTACCCTCTATACACCATATTAGAAAACTGTGGAAATGTTGCAGGCTAAAAGTGTCGCTTTTGGTTAGGTCGCTGTACACCAGGGGTTTCACTGCTGTTCGATTTTTCAAAGTGGCGAATTTCATTACTGACACTATATGAAGTTACTTCTTGTTTTTTTTTTCAATTATAGGAAATCATAGTTATGATATAGTCAATTGCATTAATTTAGTTGTAAGGTTCCTTAAATGATTTTCATTATTAACAAGGTCAGATTAACCGAAGGTTTTTACAGCGGGAAAAAGTGGAGACAATTTTTGCGGGTCAGGGAAACCCTGGTACCCCAATCTTTTGCACATCGTGAAGTTGATGTAATCTAAGTCGATAACGATGTCAAACAGATATTTAATATTTAAACTGTACCAAATTTTAAAATGAAAATGTCAGCAAGAATAATGTGTTGAAACATCATTTTTTTTTTAGGTTGCATGCAAAGGATAATGTCCGTACTGCCCATAGCCTGCCAATCAGGTAATGTGTTTCTGAAGTTTATTCATCGCTTTATTCAAATGGTATCAAACATTGTCTGTCTTTTGATGTGCAAGAAATCTGTGTGCAGAACTGCGATTGTGTTTATGAAGGGGTACATATGGACTCCCAGAGCCGCCATAGCAAAAATTATCAAAGGCTCTGGCAGTCCGTTTATATCATATGGACTTTAGTATGATTCCCTTATTTCGAGCATGACCTAATTTCGATCACTTTGTTTACATTAAGAACGCGGCTCTCGTAATGAGGTCACACGCATGCGCTCCGAGTATTTTGTTTTACTAACATTACTACGCTTTAAAATAATTACAGACACGACTAAAATAAGGAAAAACAAGAGATGTGTTTGTCAGAAACACAATACCCCCTAATGCACCGCTTTTTTTTACCTTTGACCTTGAAGGATGACCTTGACCTTTCACCACTCAAAATGTGCAGCTCCATGAGATACACATGCATGCCAAATATCAAGTTGCTATGTTCAATATTTCAAAAGTTATTGCAAAACTTTACTATATAAAATATTTAAATTCTTGACCTTTGACCTTGAAGGATGACCTTGACCTTTCACCACTCAAAATGTGCAGCTCCATGAGATACACATGCATGCCAAAATATCAAGTTGCTATGTTCAATATTTCAAAAGTTATTGCAAAACTTTACTATATAAAATTTTAAAAAATTTGACCTTTGACCTTGAAGGATGACGTTGACCATTCACCATTCAAAATGTGCAGCTCCATGAGATACACATGCATGCCAAATATCAAGTTGCTATGTTTAATATTTCAAGTTATTGCAAAACTTTACTTTATTAAAATTTTAAATTTTTTACCTTTGACCTTGAAGGATGACCTTGACCTTTCACCACTCAAAATGTGCAGCTCCATGAGATACACATGCATGCCAAATATCAACTTGCTATGTTAAATATTTCAACAGTTTTTGCAAAACTTTACTGTAATATAAAAGTTTTGGGACAGAATGACAGACAGACAGGCCAAAAACAATATACCACCGATCTATCGATCCGAGGGTATAAAAACAGTGGGATGACCTTGACCTTTCACCACTCAAAATGTGCAGCTCCATGAGATACACATGCATGCCAAATATCAAGTTGCTATGTTAAATATTTCAAAAGTTATTGCAAAACTTTACTGTAATATTAAAGTTTTGGGACAGAATGACAGGCCAAAAACAATATATCCCCGATCTATCGATCCGGGGGCATAAAAACAGTTTAATTGCATTTCAAAATCTTACTTCAACTTAAATAATCCAAAATTTAATTAATGTACAAATGTATGCCTTTTCCGTGCATTTTTTCAGTACTCTTCATTAAACTTGCACATAAATTGCAGACCACTGCGCTAGTGTGAACACATACAGTGTTTTTTTGCAATTAAAAATCGAGTCCGGTAACCGGACCCATACCCAATGGAAAATTGTACATATTTTTCCCAAATGGGAGCTAAAAATTCCCAATGGAAGGTTTCCAAAAAAAATAATTTGTATTTTTTATTTTTGTATATCAATATTTTGTTCATCTCCCATCCATATAAGATCAACCTTAGTAAATATAATACTGGACACACTTGTATGCTCAATTTTGAAGCATTTGTTAGCAAAACAACAACAACTCTTATTTCCAAATTTTAGTAAAAACGCCGCGAATTTTCCCAATCCAAAGAGACCGGCCCCATTCCCAAAATGGTGAAAAAAACACTGACATACAGGTTTTTTTATCTGATTTTGGGGAAAGGGCCTGGCCTTTTTTGAGGGGAAAAAAATCACACGAAGTGGCGGATTTTGGGGGAAAAAATCACCCCAAACGCCGGATTTTGGGGAAAATAAGGAGTCTTAAATAATCAATTTAACATATTTTGTTGTTTTTAAAACAAATTCAAGGCAACATATAATTTAATTATTTAATATGTTATATTTTCTACACTGGATCAGGTAAACTTATGTATTTAAAGTTTAAAAAAAAAAAAAAAAACATTTTACGGGAAAAAAATGAAGACTGGGGGAAAATATACCTGCCAAGGGAAAAAAATCTTTTTCCCTATTCCCAGAAAATGTTGCATGGAACAATCTATGCAGGTACATCGCGAAAATGGGTGACTAGGTGACATCCCGTATCCACATGTTCAGTGGGTATACCCTGTCCCGATTGGATTAGAATTTTATCAACTCTTTTAATAGTCACATATATGCCGACATTTTCTTTGTACAAATTGCATTTTTTTTTTCAATTCTTGAGCACTTTTTCGTGTCAATGTTGCTCAGGCCAAAAAAAATTAGGTCCGTTTGGGGTTTTGTTGGAAAAAAAACAGGGTCATAGGTGGAGATTTTTTTGATTTTTTTTTGTCTTTAGGGTACTAGAATGGAAGGCTACTAAAGCTTATTATAACAAATACATGTGAATCTCGCCATGAAAAAACCAGCACAAATGACAAAATTTTCAATTTTTACTTTTTTTCATTTCTTTATCTACGTTCTTTTCCGGTTCCATATATATATAACATGTCATACTTTTCCAACTATAACCTAAACTAATTTACATTTACGTTAACCCGTGTAATTCTAAAGTGAGCGTCATTACGTCGTAATTTGACGCCGCGTCATATTCCTTTTTTTTAACTCACTTCGTTCATATTTTATTTTGAAATGTCCGTTATCATTATTAAAAATTTTAATCATGTTGTGTTTGATACCTATGACGTACATGTGTTACAGTTTGGTTATTTCATATAAAGTGTTAATATTAATTTATGATTTTTCTTCAAGAAAATAAATAACCCAGTTTGTTGGATAATTTAAATGAAATTGGAATGTTGATATTTTTTTGTTTAACAAACAAACATACAGAATCCATAATACATTAACAACAAGACTATTGTCAAGCAATATAAGTCCCCTACCGGCTCCACCATTGTTAGAAATTCCAGATTTTTTATATTGTTGCCATAGCAACCGGAATTTTTAACGTAGGAACAAAATGAAATGACGTGCATAATGTCCATATTGCCATCTATCCATGTTTCAGGTTTCATGAAAAAATATTAAGAACTTACAAATTTATCATAGGATCCAGAAAACCACAATTTTCAGCAGTATTTCTAGTCTTTGTGTTGCCATAGCAACCATAATTTTTGACGTAGGAACGAAATGAAATGACGTGCATAATGTCCATATTGCCATCTATCCATGTTCCAAGTTTCATGAAAAAATATTAAGAACTTTAAAAGTTATCGCAGGATCCAGAAAAACACCATTTTCAGCAGTATTTCTAGTCTATTTGTTGCCATATGAACCATAATTTTTGACATATGAACGAATTGAAATTACGTGCATAATGTCCATATTGCCATATATCCATGTTCCAAGTTTCATGAAAAAATATGAAGAACTTTTAAAGTTATCGCATGATCCAGAAAAGTGTGACGGACAGACTGACAGACAGACAGACTGACGGAGCGCACAGCATAAGTCCCCTCCGATGAAACCAGTAGGGGACTAATAACTGGTTAAATCAACCCTTAGCACAGTTCGAGCAGTAAACATGTCACATTCTGTCTAACACGCGAAGCCTTCCTGACCCCGAGCTGACAATAGAGGTCGCACGTTATCACGCAAGTAGTCGCACCGTGCTGCAGATAATCCAGGAGCGAGCAGCTGCACTGTTCGTGCAGAGGAAACCTGGGTTCTTCAATAAACACAAAGAGGTCTCTTCACCGTCGCTGCATGTCTTCGCCATGACAACACCGGGGTAAGCAGACGACATTCGGAAGTACTGATATTTCCTGCAGTGGAAGGACACATTTTATTATTTGTATTTTGTCCAAATCAGTAGGATTGTTATTAAACTATTTTGATTAATATACCAGTAAATTTTCTGCAATGTAATGACTGCTACATACCGCATGCCAGGTAGCGCATTGTAGTGTTCGCCTAGAAACGACTTCCAGTTACGCCAGCACCACGCTGGGTATCGAACTGCAGCGTTGGTGCTGCTCGATCCATCCACAACGGCTGCCAACTCGTCCATTGTATCTATGTCGCTTCGTCTGTAAGCCTTTTTAACACAGGCAAACCCGCTGTCTACGTGACAACGCGCGTGGCCTAAACATAAAAATAAGTCTTAAATTATTTTTTTAATAAAATAAAAGTGTTATGACTGATTGTTTTCTATGGATAAGTAAACACAAAAATATTTTCTTTACCGGGAATCTGCATCAGGAACTCGATGGTGTCCTGCTGACTTGTCATGACACGCCACAGGAAATATCCAATGACGTACCTGTTTTTATTCTGTCCTGAAAAAGAATATAGCACATATTGTATTCAGTTATGAATAGACACTTAGAAATTCTCCAAGCATTGTGTTGTTTTGTAAAAAAATCGAATGTATAAATAATATAACTTTTATATTGTTTAGGTGGTAATTCGGATCACCCGTGTGGTATTTTTATTCAAAAAAGCGTATTCATAATATAAAGCATAGTTGACATAGTAGCGCTTCGTAGCTTACAAGAGCTATTCAAATCTTAATACCATACAAAACAAATGTAGAACTTAAACTGTTATACACATTAAATACGCCCGTGTTGTTAATTACCTGGACAGTTATCGGCATGAATAATGAACAACCTAGATGGATTTGCCGTTGTTTCCAGTGCCCAATCTATCATGGAAAGCACTGCGTTTGGGCCGTGCGTCATCTTGCCATCTTTCCCAGGGGTTTCGTTCTCGTTGATTAGAAAGTTCAGTTGTTTATCGCCACTTTTGCGGAAACCAAAGATCTGCACTTCTCTGAGTGTCATGAAATATATTTGGCCCGTCTGTCTGCCGTAGTGTGGTAAACTTACACTCTGACTTTAGTCAAAGGTGAAGTGGCAATATCGCACGGGGTCAGAAACGGCCATCTGAACACAGTTTAAGTACACGTTTCTTTCCTGTAAAATATGAGCATGCATTATTGTCAACACCTATTATCATATTGGTATTCGTGTTATCACTGAAATTTTTAATAACACCAGCAAAAGATGAGAATAAAACATTTAATTATTACTTATATGTGTAGGCTAACAATTAATTAAGTTGTATTACAAATAACAACCTTGCGAGCGTCAGTGCTGTGCGTCTCCATTGCTGTCAGTGCATGTAGCTTCTCGTCTTCTGTCACAGCGCCGACGATGTCCCTTCGAAGTCGCTCGCACGTGCCGCAAAAGTCCTCTCTTGGTTTTGCAATTTTAATGTGCAGAACGCAGTGCAACCAGATGCTTTTGAATGCCGAAATTTGCACGCACCGCACATTTCGCTCTACACAAGCAGCGCTATATTGCGCATGTAAATGCAATTTTGTTGTGCTTGATGGAAGGAAGACGATTGGAATATTGTCTTTTCCCCTTGGGGCTGCTGGGTATGGCAGTCCGATTTCTTGGGATGTGTTCATGATGAACTGCACAGTCTAATTTACATCATCAAACATTAGTGCGTGTTTAGGTTTTCGCCCTCTGTTCCCGTGCGTTCTCGGTGTACAATCACCCTGATTAACTGTCTGTATCAGTGCATATAGAACAGCACATTTTACGTCAAAAAACAGCAAAAAAGTTTCCCTACACACTGAAGCACCATTAATTGCAAAGTGTGTGCGCACGCGAGAACGTTTCTTCCCTCTCTTAGTGCTAGAAGAGGTATACGAACAATTACTTAAAATTCCCATAAGGAACATTTCTTTTTCATCTTTACTCTTCTCACCCCTGTCTAAAATGGACTGATACATTGAAGATGGCGTGAAGTTCTTATGACAATGCCTGCCACATCCACATCCCTTCATGAAATGCTCTACAGCTAACCTATCAGGGTCACACTCTCCTTGTTCATGTATGCCAGCGCTTGTTATGTTGTGAACATGGTTTTCATCTTCTGACAGTCATTGACCATGGATTTGATCGTCTTTGTTGTCGCAATCGTTGTCATCACTCGCATCAATATTTTCTCTCACCATAGACCTCACACGACCCTGACAGATGTCGGCGAAGCTGCTAGTATCCACGTCGCTCTCGTCACTCGCCTCCAATGTCTGGGAACAAATGGGTGTACTCGCCGGGTTACGACCAAAGTGGTCTGAGATGATACTTTCCAAATCCTAAAATATTTAAATACGCTTTAATCAATTGATAATTTATGTATATCAGTATATTTAAAGCAACAATTAAGTGGCAATTTAATAATAATTGTATTCTATAACATGTACATACTAACACAAAAAATGTAGGACTTATACGATTCAAACCAATGCTTAGATCAATCAAAACAGCATTTACTGATTTAGCGTACTGCCTTACCGACTGCGCTATTTACTCTCAGTAGAGTGATGACGTATTGTACTATCTAAATATATCCATACGGTATGTTGCAAAAATATTATTTTGAATAGGCTATCCACATAAAAATAAAACATCATTAACTAACAGCTTATTAATCTTAACTAACATCTTATTAATCTGTCCATTTATGCTACTTAAACTTTAGATTTTACTTATTATGGCTAGTAGTAGTCATATGCTTTTTTAATATTATTGTAAACACACATTTAACATGATTTAAATATGCGATAAACTTAAATTGTCAAACAACAACACATATTTACACAATAAATAATGTTTTCAAAATATCGTAATGCTCTGACACTATTTTACGACCAACCAAAGTTTCTTTTATTCACTGATCCAGTGCAAAACACTAGGCCTACATGACGTGTTTTTAAATCATGTTTAAATAAACAATGTTAAAACAAGTATAGTCAGTGGCGATTGTGCGAAAACATAATTTAAATAAATCTATACAGTGTTAAGGCTCTTACCTCAAGTTCGGCATCCATTCCATAAGTTTTTAACTTTCAAACGAAATCAAACACACGTGTACACATATATCTCACGCAAATCAATTTTTCTCAGAAAATTAGGACGTAATGAAAATGACGATTTGCCAATGACGTCATCGATGTCATTTGTGCTGGTTTTCTCATGGCGCGATTCATGTTTATATATGCTTTATTCGCCTGATATTACATCTTATATGAACGAAAATGAACATTTTTATTTTTTTTGGGGGACCCCAATAAAAAGTTGAGGGTTGGCGCCAATTCGGGAGACCCAAAACAGACCCTTTTTTTTGGCCTCAACATAAGATCGACCGATAACACAGAAACTTGTTAATTGGTAAATAGAAGTAATAAAAAAAAAAAAATTAATCTTTCAGCTTCTCTAAATTTGTTCTGTGAATCGAATTTTCGAAGTTTTGTTGACCTCATGCATATTGCAATTTAGTACTTTCGCTTTTCAGATCTGAGCTGTTGACTCAAGGTAAACAACGCGTGTAGTGTATGTCATTTGAGGGTGTGTATGGAACTATTGGCTTTGCATGGTTAAACACGCTGTAAATTAACAATTTCGACATGGATTTAACGCGAATGAAAAAAATCTTTTTCGGCACATCGTTTATTAAGGCATTGATTGAATTAATTCCGAAATTATTTAAGTTGTTTCCTTAACTGCTCGACTCAAGGTAATTGGAGGATACATTTACAGCATACATAGTTAGTTTAAACCTATTTATTTTAGCTCGATTGCATAGAAAGTAATTCCTACTTATTTGAAATGCTCTCGAGTCCGTTTCCGGGGCCTAGAACCAGTACTTGGTGTCTGTATGGGAGATCGAAAGAACGCTCCCACAGCGGTGATCGAACCCGTGACCTCCCGGTCGCTAGGCGGACACCATATCCATTACACCACGGCGACCTTACAGCATACATATTGAAGCTGTGAATTGAAGCTCAGAATTTGTTTACTGTTTGGTTAGATTGGACCAGTCTTCTTGATGAATGTTCGAAACTTATGAAGTTACTTATTCAAGTTATTGACTTGACAATTTAAATCTTACCAATTTACACGTTAAAAACTTAAGTCAGGTTCTTGACATTCCTTTTAATGGTCTACCATAAAGCAAGCACGAACGATGCTCATTAACAGACATTAATTTAAATAGAAGTAGTATAACAAAAAATATGCAACTTTAATACATGCCTCTCTGAAGTTCAACAATCCTTGATTTTATTACTATTTTAACCTTTTTGTAATAAAGTTTTAACACAAACAGTACGACTTCCGGTGTTGTCTAAATCCAAGCTATTATGGATTACCTGCCCCTGACACTTAAGTATTAGTACGACGGGAACCAGAATAAATCCAAGCCTGAAACTAAACACTACAAGACATGGCAAGGTACCAAAGGTAAAAACGATCCTCCACAATAACTACTTCGCTTCAAAACAATTTGTAACAGTTCAAGTACAATTTTTACTGGGAACATAACAATAAAATACATTGATAACTATCCTGACAGAGGTTCATCATCAACATCTACATCTACATGTTTACGTCCTAACAATCGATTGCCAATTATCACTGGGCGGAGCTGTCAGAGAAACAGTTGCTAAAAAGAAATGTTTACAGTAAAAGGTAAAAACAGTATTTTACAGATAAAATAGGGCAGCAGATAGATTCCATTTTGACCACCGCCAGCCTCTCTGTGAAGATATCGAGGCTGGGGCTAGATTTGACATACCAGTAGGTTGGTAGAGTATTCCAGAGTCTTATCATCATATATGGTCCTAGTGAAGTAAGAGTAATTTAAGAATGGTACTGAGTATGGGACTAAGGGATGTTCATATTTCTAGTGGGGATAAGATGATGTTGATCGACTGCAACAGTTGGGCCCTTACTTTATAGAACATGACCAGGGAGTTATTTGATCTTCTATATTGGAGACACTTTCCATTTTGTAGCATGAGGGTAACACTGCTTGTGTAACTGTAGTTATTGAGAACGTATATATTTAGCGGCTGAACTTGGACACCTTCTAATTTGTTGTTAAAGGTTTTCTTCCATGGACGCCAAAAGCTGCGCAGTACTCAGTTGGGGGTGGACGTAAACTTGTATTATATGCAGCAGTTTAAACCTTTTGATTGTCAGTTTTGACATTTCGTTTGATGAATCGTTGAATCATCATCATCATCACCACCACCACCACCATCATCATCATCGTCGTCGTCGTCGTTCTCATCATCATTATCATCATCATCATCACCACCCTTAACCGGTTTAGCCCTTTTGGGGAAATAAGGGACGACGACACAAAAATCCTCATCCAGTCAGGTAGGTTGTGTGCTGATTAGAGTAATTCATCCATGGGAAGGGATTTCCTCTCTTTAACATTATCCATCAAGATTTTCTTCTGACGGCCTCGACGTCGACCTCCCTCTAGCGTGCCATGGAGAACAGTCTTGCACAGAGAGTCGTGCCTGGTGACGTGTCTATACCAATCCAACTTGAAATCGTCGTTTGACGGTCGCCTGTATGGGCTCATGTGGACCAACCAATGTTCCGGACGTACTCGTTGGTCTTGTGCTCCGTATAGAAGATGCGGAGCAGTCTTCGGAGACATTTATTTTCATATACCTGTAGCCTGCGTTCTGTGTCCGCGTGAAGCGTCCAGGTCTCGCAGCCGTAGAGTAGGATGGGGACTTCGAGAACATCCATTAGGACCAATATAAAGTATCGGAAATTCTCGCCGCGAATATAAGATCTGCATCACGTGACATAAATCAGACAGTCGTTGATCTCCCTCTGTTATCTACGGAATACCGTTAGGCCATCATGGTTACACATTAAAATCCAGAGTGCGATAGTTCGATGGCGAAAATGAGATAGTTCGATGGCGACAAAGCGATAGTATGATGGCGACCATGCGATGTGCGATGGGGAAAATGCGACAACGCGATAGTACAAAATGCGACAACGCGAAAGTACGATGGCGACAATGCGATTGTACGATGGCGACAGTGCGACAATACGATGGCGACAGTGTGATAGTACGATGGCGACAATGCGATAGTGCAATTATACGATGACGACAGTGTGGCAATACGATGGCAACAGTGCGATAGTACGATGGTGACAATGCGATAATACGACGACAGTACGAAAACGCGATCGTACGATGGCTACAATCCGATAGTACGATATGGCGACAATGCGATGATACGATGGCGACAGTACGATATGACTATCGCATTGTCGCCATCGTACTATCGCATTGTCGCCATCGTATAATCGCGTTGTCGCATGTCGCCATCGTGCTTTCGCATTGTCGCCATCGTACTATCGCATTGTCGCAATATCGTACTATCGCACTATCGCATTGTCGCCCTCTGGATTTTAATGTCTAACCACGATGGCACTATCGTTATTCCGTAGTTATCTGACGATATCATTCGCTATGGCTGCATGTCCGTCCGCTTGATTCCAATACACAAAATTTCGTGACTTCACACAATATAACTGAAAACATGCGAAACATAAAAAATTTCGATATTTATAGAAGCGTTGATATTTTAAAAGTGATTTAAAACTAAAACATACTAGAATTGAAAAATATGTGGCTGTGAACCAATATTAAGCCACAATGCGTAATGATAGTATTTAAGGCAGAATTAGCTTTTTTACAAGTACACCTTTCAATACGCCATTCGCTTAAATTTAGATTATCTAAAAGAATATATCTGCCTCTGCCTAAAACTTTATTCTTTCTTTATAAATACTTCTGATTTACAGAGCATTTTAAATCAAGGATGTGTAAAACGGCAAATCTTCGTAACATTTTAGGCCGATGCAGATTTTCTTTTTGGAAAGTACATATCCGCCTTTGCCTTAAACTGTTTTGTTTCTTTACGAATACTTGTGATTTACATATCACTTTTAATGGAGAGTAAGTTGGTTCCTTTTTCCTAGTTCCTTATTCCTTATTCGAATACGGAATAAGGAACAGTTCCTTATTCCTTATTCACGATTCCTTATTCGAATAAGGAATAAATAACGGTTCCTTATTCCTTATTCACGCTTAACATATTTGACTAAGCTTTTTAAGAAAAATAATGCAAACAATTCTCAATTAAATCAAAGCTAAATAACAAGAATACATTTAATTTGTGTATAACGATACATATTCATGTTTCTTCTCAGCGTTTTAATAGGATTTTTTGAATAACCCGAGCCGGCATTATCTACTTCGAATTCTAACTTCAAATAAACCAAACCTTAAGCCTGTATACTTATTTAACATTTATGTGATATAAAAATGCAATCTAGTACATTTCCTAATTTTTGTTTTCATTTAAACTCAATTTCCTTTTTCGCGGCCGAATAAGGAAACGGGAACCAGTTCCTTATTCCGTATTCAAGCCGAATAAGGAACCTGCATTTTTTTACTTTAACATCAATGAAAATGATCAAAATTGTTCAACATATAAATGAACATCATTATATACATGTGTATACATAGGTTGGATATTTAAAATACGCATTGCAATACATTTCTACTAAGTTTTAAGTAATGATAAACCAGTTCCTTATTCAGTTTGAATAAGGAATAAGGAACTGGTTCCTTATTCCTTATTGAAATCGAATAAGGAACTGGAATGTACTTACTATAAATAATAAATCAAAATCGAATAAGGAACGGCATTTTCTTACTTAAACATCAATGAAAATGATCAAAAGTGTTCAACATATAAATGAATATCATTATATACATGTGTATACATATGTTGGATATTTAAAATACGCATTGCAATACATTTCTACTAAGTTTTAAGTAATGATAAACCAGTTCCTTATTCAGTTTGAATAAGGAATAAGGAACTGGTTCCTTATTCCTTATTGACATCGAATAAGGAACTGGAATGTACTTACTATAAATAATAAATCAAAATCAAATAAGGAACGGCATTTTCTTACTTAAACATCAATGAAAATGATCAAAATTGTTCAACATATAAATGAATATCATTATATACATGTGTATACATAGGTTGGATATTTAAAATACGCATTGCAATACATTTCTACTAAGTATTAAGTAATGATAAACCAGTTCCTTATTCAGTTTGAATAAGGAATAAGGAACTGGTTCCTTATTCCTTATTGAAATCGAATAAGGAACTGGAATGTACTTACTATAAATAATAAATCAAAATCGAATAAGGAACGGCATTTTCTTACTTAAACATCAATGAAAATGATCAAAATTGTTCAACATAAAAATGAATATCATTATATACATGTGTATACATAGGTTGGATATTTAAAATACGCATTGCAATACATTTCTACTAAGTTTTAAGTAATGATAAACCAGTTCCTTATTCAGTTTGAATAAGGAATAAGGAACTGGTTCCTTATTCCTTATTGAAATCGAATAAGGAACTGGAATGTTCTTACTATAAATAATAAATCAAAATCGAATAAGGAACGGCATTTTCTTACTTAAACATCAATGAAAATGATCAAAAATGTTCAACATATAAATGAATATCATTATATACATGTGTATACATAGGTTGGATATTTAAAATACGCATTGCAATACATTTCTACTAAGTTTTAAGTAATGATAAACCAGTTCCTTATTCAGTTTGAATAAGGAATAAGGAACTGGTTCCTTATTCCTTATTGAAATCGAATAAGGAACTGGAATGTACTTACTATAAATAATAAATCAAAAACGAATAAGGAACGGCATTTTCTTACTTAAACATCAATGAAAATGATCAAAATTGTGCAACATATAAATGAATATCATTATATACATGTGTATACATAGGTTGGATATTTAAAATACGCATTGCAATACATTTCTACTAAGTTTTAAGTAATGATAAACCAGTTCCTTATTCAGTTTGAATAAGGAATAAGGAACTGGTTCCTTATTCCTTATTGAAATCGAATAAGGAACTGGAATGTACTTACTATAAATAATAAATCAAAAACGAATAAGGAACGGCATTTTCTTACTTAAACATCAATGAAAATGATCAAAATTGTGCAACATATAAATGAATATCATTATATACATGTGTATACATAGGTTGGATATTTAAAATACGCATTGCAATACATTTCTACTAAGTTTTAAGTAATGATAAACCAGTTCCTTATTCGGTTTGAATCGGGAATAAGGAGCTGGTTCCTTATTCCTTATTCAAATCGAATAAGGAACTGGCATTTCCATGCTAAACAAATAAATTAAAATGGACCAAAGAGACCAATTAATCAATGAAAATCATTGTAAATATAGGTCGCGTATCAAAATATGTACTGCAGAACATTCCTACTTAGGTTTTTGTTAAATGATAACCCAGTTCCTTTTTTTTCTTCCTAATAAGGAAAAATTAGCAGCCAGTTGCACTTACTTCGGAAAAAGAGGACTGGTAATCAAAAAGACCAGCGCCATTTCTTTAGTTCCCGCGACCTTTTATCGTGCGCCAATCTTTACGGTCGCCGGATATACCGTTGGCATCCAAGATCGAAAAAACGCGTTTTCAGTGAAAGAAAACCTATTTAATTAGAAACACTCAATAAGAGCTTGAGAACGCATTTGTCTTTAAATTGAAAAAAAAAACACAAAAAACGGGGACATCTCTACGAAACTTTCCAGACTACTAGAGGCATCTAGGCCGCTCCTTCCGGTGCAGACATTTTTTATGGTGACGTCAGTGACGTCGCACTGACGACAACGCTGTTCGCAATTTTGGCATTCTGTTCGAATACAGAGCTCAACTGTTAAGCTAAAAACGGCGAAGGACTCTCAACCATTGAGACTATCGCCGTTCTTTAGATACCACGGTCAATAATCGTGTGCCGAGGTTGAAGGTCGCCGTATTTACCGTTGGTCTGCATGAGCGAGAAAACGCGTATTTGCATTTAAACAAATCTATGAAGAAAAAAACACTATTACAGCTAGTATGCGCGCAGGTGTTTGAATTTTAAATAAAATTAAATATTGAGGCATCTCATGGAAACTGTCCAGTCTTCTTGAGGCACCTGGACCGCTGCTTCCGGTGCAGTCTTGCTGTTTTGTGACGTATTAAAATCTCTTTGCATCTTAATCATATCTCTTCGTAACTGTTTACGTTAAGAACGGAATGAGATATCTAAAACATGCTTAGTAATGAGATATCGTATAGTCTTGGCCCAAGGTAAGGGTCAGATAAAACTTAAAGAACTGTATCAGAGATATAAATAAAAAATCTTACATTAAACAGAGCCAATAGTAACGAACATAAAGTTGCGCTTTGCGAGAATGATCCGAATTTAAGTATCCGAAGTTATAGTCTCTGAATAAGGAATTGGGTAATAAGTTAGTTCCTTATTCAGAAGCCTGTATTTCGGACGATCACTTTCGGATATTTTATTTTTCAGATGTTGTGTGTGTTACTTCAGCTTGATTATGTTGTATGAATGTATTCTGTCACATTTCTATTGTATATTCTATTAGACGATACACGCTGAAAACAAGTATTATGAAGAAGATAATTAGGAAATGAAATTGTCTTACTCAAACATAAATTAAAATTAACCAAATAATACTAAATATCAATGAAATGATGGTAGATGTAAAAAAAAATAATATTGCAATACATTGCTGCTAAATTTTATTTAATGAGAATCTAGTTCCTTATTCGGTTTGAATAAGGAATAAGGAACTGGTTCCTTGTTCCGTATACAAAACGAATAAGGAACTGGTATTTTCTGATTAAAAACCTTAATCAAAATGAACCAAAGAAACCAATAAATCAATGAAAAGCATTTTAAACGTAGGTTGTATATCAAAAACTTTAATTGCAGTACACCTGTTCTAAGTTTTATATAATGATATTCCGTTCCTTATTCGGTTTGAATAGGGAATAAGGAACTGGTTCCTTATTCCTTATTCAAATCGAATAAGGAACTGGCATTGTCTTGCTAAAAAAATAATTGAAAAATAACCAAAGAGACCAATTATTCAATGAAAATCATTGTAAATATAGGTCGCGTATCAAAATATGTATTGCAGTATATTCCTACTTATGTTTTTGTAAAATGATAACCCAGTTCCTTTTTTTCTGAATAAGGAAAAAGTAGCCAGTTGCACTAACTTCGGAAAAATAAAACTGGTTATCAAATAGACCAGCGCCATTTCTTTGGTGCCCTCGACCTTTTATCGTGCGCCAATGTTTAAGGTCGCCGGATATACCGTTGGAACACAAGATCAGAAATCGCGTTTTCGGTGATAGAAAATCTATTTAAATGGAAACACTCAATTACAGTTTGAGTACGCATTTGTGTTTAAATTGAAAAAACAAAATACGGAGGCATCTCATCGAAACTTTCCAGACTACTAGAGGCACCTGGGTCGCTGCTTCCGGTGCAGTCTCGCTTTTATGTTGAAGGCAGTGACGTCGCACTGACGACAACGCTGTTCGAAATATTGGCATATGCGCATATTATTTAATATTACATGCATTTTCATTTAAAAATTATTATTTTTAATTGATAAAACTAGTTTCACTGTTAAAATAAAATTAGTTTATTGAAAATTCATTGAATATTCTGTAAAATAATGTGATCAGAACCAATTAAAAACATGACTCGGGGTCAAAGGGGGCAGGTTTGGATCTTAGTGCGGCAAGGTACTGAGACACTCTGTTATAATTGACAGGCCTAGCCATGAGGATCACTAATCGTATAATTCGAATTAATCTTTATTTTGAACTTAACTATTTCAAACTTATAATACAATAACTTGTGTAGTAAAATTGTGATTTACCTATCAACAAATCAAGCTTTCCTTTGTCAAGGACCGCTTTGTGCTCATCATCCGGGCGCGCACACAGAGCAAATATAAAAAAGTTCATTTTTTCACAACTTGTTTTTTCATTCATGTAACAGTCTGTGCTTTCTTGCAAACAAATTCTTCAATTGTGACGTGGCTTTTGAGGTCCGAGATGGGAAAATTTGTTATGCCACCAGCAACCTTTCTCACTAATGCTATGACATAATCTGAAAATGAAATGTTAATTTAAGTACTTACTATATATTTTAAAGAAATTTGTGTATTTCATTTTAGTTTCAAACTGTTTTGTTTTTCCTTCAGATGCCCGTCTACTTTTCATCATCCTTTTACATTTCCCACTGGGACAGTACACAAATACAATTACAATTATATCAGTTAATAATCTAAATAATAGAGGAATGAAGGAGTAAAAATACAAACCTTTTATGCTGTTCTGCAGTATTCCAAAAACACAGGAATTTGGTGAGACCAAATCACAGTTAAACCTGAGCCAATTTGAACCTCTTTTGCAACAATCTTATTTTTCATTTCCACATTATGTGTATTAAATACAAATTGTTTTTGACACAGTACTCCCTGCAAGACATTTTTTCACTACAGTTTAGTCCTCATTTTGCTTAAGCATTATACTGACAATTTAGTTCCGAGTCAGTAATTTGCTTAACCGCTCGTTTTCAAACAGCAACTTCTACCACTCACTTCCTGTACCACTGAACCAATCCACTGAAGCCTGATAAGCCCAGATGTTTTATAAACATGTACATATGTGACTCAGCATTTGGTGAATATTGAATGGGCAGCACAATACCTGAGATCAACTCAGCTGGTTGTCAGTGTTTATCTGAGTGTACATGTTTATGGTCTTTTCAGACTGGGGAAATCTTAATTACTATAAAAAAAATAATTTATAGAGTAACATGGAGAGAAACTGCATTCATATTGATGATATAAACAAATAATATTAAACTAGACTGTAAGTGGAAACTGTAAAAGTCAGCAATAGATAAAATATATTTAATTAAAATGTGTTATTGTTATCTCCTATTTTTTTTACCAGCAATATTGCCAATAATAATGCAAAATCTAAGAGTATAATTCATGATCACAAGTTCACAAGTCTGTCTCCTTTTCAGCTTCTCACAAATTAAGTATAAAAATACTACAAAAAATGTTTTAGAATCTGAACATGAAAATCATAAATTAGATCAAAGCTTTATGCTGAATTAATTATACTGTGACTGAAATAGTTGTGTCTATAATGAATGTTCATTGATTGTACAAATGTATAAATAAAATTAAATATTTTTATTTAAAAACGTTTATTTAAAGTTATCAGTAACTGGTAATATTTTGTTCAGTACTTTGGTTTAAATTAAATTTATTAAGTTATTGTTCAGCTTCATAGAAATTAGAAAAGTCCAATATTACTCTCTGTAAAAACTACTAAGTTCAAAATTCCGTCATGTGGCTTCACAAATATTTTATAAGTATGGAATTCTGCCCCACGAAAGAAACAAAGTGCAAAATTCCGTCCACAAATCACCATCATACAAATTTTAAGTATAAAAATACGCCCGGATTTGTTTTACGCCCAGAAAAAACAGTTGAATTACGCCCAGAAATAATTTTAGTTCCGGGCGTAAAACTCATTCCGCCAGTTGTACGGGCGTAATTCCAACAATACGTGCCAATTCCGCCCCGATTACGCCCGGAATCCGCCCCATTATTTCGTACGGGCATCTTAAAATTATCTGATATTTGGCGTGTCAGCGTTTTTGATTTGTGTTTTCTTTTTATTTATTTCTAGTTTGCTGAAAACTTCCTTAACTGTGAAAGTTTCAAGTTCACATGGTCCCGGAGGGATATTGACCTAGTGCGAAGGTCACTAGGTCAATATATATTGTCCTTAGCAGGTAATAATATTTTAATGTAAATGATTAACAGTGTTTAAATAAAGTAATTAGTTATGAATGAAGAATATTATTACGTAATGACCCAATGACACCTGATCACTTCAGACAAGTTTGGGTAATGTTTGATAATTTTACTCTAGGTTATATTTATGTACATAAAGTATTAATGAGGTAATATTTTGTGATAAGAGCGTGTTTTGATATTCCTACTATCAAATATTTTTTAAACTTTAATTATGCTAATCTTACCATTCCAATTCAAGTTATACTTGAGTTTGTATGAACCTTTTTATGAGGGGTATATTGTTTTTTGCCTGTCTGTCATTGTATGTGTGTGTTTGTGTGTGTATGTGTGTCTGTCCAAAAACTTTAACCTTGGTCATAACTTTTGCAATATTGAAGATAGCAACTTGATATTTGTCATGCATGTTTATCTCATGGGGCTGCTCATTTTGAGTGGTGAAAGGTCAAGGTCATCATTCAAGGTCAAAGGTCAAATAATGTAAATGATTAACAGTGTTTAAATAAAGTAATCAGTTATGAATGAAGAATATCATTACATAATGACCCAATGACACCTGATCACTTCAGACAAGTTTGGGTAATGTTTGATAATTTTACTCTAGGTTATATTTATGTACATAAAGTATTAATGAGGTAATATTTTGCGATAAGAGAGTGCTTTGATATTCCTACTATCAAATATTTTGTAAAATTTAAATATGCTAATCTTACCATTCCAATGCTAATGAGTGGTGAAAGGTCAAGGTCATCCTTCAAGGTCAAAGGTCAAATATATGGGTCGAAATTGCTCAAAAGGGGGCATAGTGTTTCTCAACATCACTTGTTAAAAGTGACAACTTATCAGTATACCTGTTGTTTTTTGTATCTATGTATTAGGATAAATTTTCAGTGGCTAACCCAACAAAGCCAGAAGAAGAAATTTGGTCCGATATTGTTGCCTGTGGAGAACAAGACATTGAAATATGCATCATTGATGAAGAGCAGAACAAATGTAAGAAGAACAATATCACACAAAACAGCATTGTTCAATTTATTATTGTACAAATGAACGATTAACTAAATTTGATCCATATCTAATGCCAAAATATCGGTTTTTATTATGATTAAGGCTCAAACACTCAACATTATAGATAGGTCGTTGGAATTATACAATTTTTCATAATTTTCTTGTGTGCTCATCTTTTTCTATACCAATTGTGTGCGCAGCTGAAATAAGTACGTGAATTTTATTTATGTTTACGTGCACAGTTTGTTATTTCGTTGTAACATGACATTTTATGGTTGCTATTGAGTATTTTCATTTCATCACTGTTCATGTTTTCTGTATCTTAACTTTAGATGTTACAGCAGGAAGTCAGACTTTGTCAAATGCATCTCGTTCTGACGCTGGAAATATGAGCAATGGTGAAGCCTTTGATGAAGACAAAACAGACATTTGCAACCTAAATGAACAGACAACACAATGTAAGAATGATAAATCATACAAAAAGTATTGTTTAAATGAGCGATTAATTAGTTTTTATCATAATCAAATTGTAAAAGTAACCGTTTTGTGATTTAGGCTTTTGCACTTTACTTTATAGACAGGCCTGTTGGTATTGTTACTGTAACATATTTCATAATTTTCATGCATGCTCATTCATTTTTATATACACTTATGTGTGCAGCTGAAATAAGTACGTGTAAAATGCATTCTTGTGCACATGCCTTGTTTTGTATTTCGTTGTAATATGCCATTATATGTTGCTATTTATTGTCAATTAATAAGGGTACATAATTGCAATGTTACAGCAGGTAGCAAGACAGCGTCAAAAGTAACCACTTCGTCAGATGGAAATACAACCCATATCAAGACAAGAAAAGGTAAGGGCCTAATACGTAAAATTTGCTTAAGTAACCATTCCAACACAGGCTACATTTGAGTATGTGTCATATAGTGGACTTATAGTGGAATAACTATTCAAGTAATGTTATTTATAGAAATTTATTTTAAAGTTAATTATTTAATAAATGAAATATTTGTTACAATCAATCTAGCTGCAATAAGAAGTATCTTTAACTTTTCGCACAACTGGTGATGTTAATGACTATTTATTATTGGCATGCATTCAAATCCAGACAGTGCAATGTCAATGCTTTTTCCTTATTTGAGAAATATCTTGTATACCACCCAAATACCATGTTAAGTTGTATTTATCAATAATTGTTGTTTATGAACGTTTGGTAAATATTGAAAAAACTATTACTGGTTGTTGTCAATAAGTGCAAGTATTCTGTAACTTCGAATGACTATTTGATGAAAATTTAAGAAATTACATAAAAGATTATAAATAGTTACATGATTTGCACTTTGTACATATTATTAACAGATTGGAAAGGCAGCTGGAGTGTCGGTTTACCTTTGTAAATACTGTATATACTGCATATTTCAAAACATTTTAAGTTTTCATTTCGAAGTTCAGAGGGTTCTTAAAATGATGGGTTCATTTTGACCTTCAAAAGTTTTGAAGTTTTGTGGTAACATTTGAATGTTTGAGGACATTGAATCAACAATTAAAATTTCAATCAATGTTAGTAAAGTGGTAAATTTTTTACGCCAAAAACTGCTTACATTTGTAAGTACCATTTAAATGTTTTAGCAGTTAGCAAGACCTCTTCAGAAGCACCTCGATTGTCACGTGGCAATAAGAGACGTAACAACAAGAGAAGATTCCTGTGCTGTGCAGATACACACTGAATTGGGTGAACCGGAATTATATTATTATACAAATTTGATGTTTAATTTTTCTTTCTTTTCATGATACAGTTATGATGTTTGTCCTGCATTTTCTTCGATTCAGAGTATAATTCTGTCGAAGGTGTATTAATAACTATATTTTTAGAACTTATGTAAACAGTATGTTAATTCGAATTCCAAAAATATGTTTCATTATATTTAGACATGAAATCATGTGTAAGTTTACATTCCAGAATTGTTTCCTGCAAGTACAAGTGTGTAAAAATTGTATGTGTTTGATTTAAAATGAGAGGTTACTTGACAACAGTCTGGGGATATATATTTTTATGCCCCCTTAAAAAAAGGGGGGGGGGTATATTGTTTTTGGCCTGTCAGTCTGTAATTGTGTGTGTCTGTCTTTCTTTCCCAAAACTTTAACCTAGGTTACAGTTTTGTGACAACTTTTGCAATATTGATCATAGCAACTTGATATTTGGCATGCATGTGTATCTCATGGCGCTGCACATTTTGAGTGGTGAAAGGTCGAGGTCAAGGTCATCCTTCAAGGTCAAAGTTCAAATAGGGGGCATTGTGTTTCTGACAAACACATCTCTTGTTAATACTACATTTAAACATGTACATTTGAGCTTAAATAATCATGATAAGTCATTCCAGCTTCAGATCTGTAACACTTAATGTTTGTACTGTGTACACATGTTTTGTTATTAAAAGACATGATTGCTTGTAGATGCTCCTTTTTGTATACAGACTCGATATTTCTGTGTTAAGTATATTCTTATTAATTGTATATTGTCTGCGAAAGTAAAAGCCAAAGTAGGACTAAATGCTTGATTCAAGGAACAAGCACATATTGCCATGATGTTAAATTGTGAAGAGTTGTCAACACAGCTTTGACTTTCTTATACTGTAATCATATTTAACTACATGTTATCATTTGTCACAGGTGAAGTTCACAATAAAATGACTTAAAATGATGTGAATTGTTAAAATAATATCATCATATATCAAGTTATAAAGGTATTCCCCGTACTTTAACAGGATTGTTATTGTTTTACTAATTAAAGTGTCTTCATGTTATACAATTGTTTTGTTTTAGCAATATCTTGACTAATTTAACAAATGGTGCCGGTTTGTTAATAAAAATAGCATTCAGGAGGCGGGGAAAATTAGCTTATATGACTATAGTTAAACCATGTGAAAACTATAGAAATCACAATCTAGCCGGATCATCATTAAATTAGGAATATTTGTTCTAATGATATCTTGGTCGAGTTCCAAAACAGTTTGGGTAATATGAAAAACATGGCAGCCAGGGGCAGTTCAGTTATGTTTATAAGGCTATAGTGAAAGCTTCTGTAGATTTCCAGCTAAGCAATGTTTTATTTATTTGGTTCACAGATAAGAGCCTTTTAGCCTTTTTGTGATTAAATGTTTCGAAAACTTTATTACCATTTTATATGATAACTTACACCATGTTGGTAATGATCTTCCTATTTGTAATTACTTACAAATGCTTTATAAAGTATATTTGTTTGTTTGTAAATTGTTGTCATGGTTTGAATGCCTTTAATTATAATGTTGTATAATATGGTAATGTTTTGATTTTTTGAGTATGTATGATGCATAATTTCTGTTTAAACTGTTATGACAAATTTCTGTCTAAACTGTCATTACAATGTACTTATCTAACACAAACCTCTCAATATAATTTACACTACTCTTGCCAGATGTTCACTTTGGCTGCACAGTTTTCAGTCTTTCAAGTTTGGAACTACTCAGAAATGTTTGGTATTTCAGTCAAAATTTAACCATTTATTCCCCATATTTGTGGTACATAAAGAAACAACAAAGAGTTTGAATGTGTGTACTGCCAATTAGTTGCATTTTATACTTGCCCATCTTTAAACAAACTAACGAATGATGGCCAAAAATGGCTTTGTGGTTTTCTATCTAACATTAAACACAGCAACCCTTTATTTTCTATAAATGAAAGCACTTGCCAGTTTATGTAACTGTATATTTTACAGAAATATATATATATTGTAATGAATGTGTTGTAGAAAAATTCAAGTTACTCTAACGAGAAAAGGAAACTTCGAGGGCAACTGCGACATTTCTTGTTTAGTTTTATTATGCCCCCCTTCGAAGAAGAGGGGTTATATTGTTTTGCTAAATGTCAGTCGGTAGACCAGTTTGTTTGCGATCAATAACTTGGGTACGGTTTGACCCATTGGCTTGATACTTCACATGTACTTTAGTCTTGGACAGAAGATGACCCATATTGATAATTAAATTACAAGGTCAAAGGTCAAGGTCAGTCACACTAAGTTTGAAAATTGTTTCCGATCAAAAACTCGTCAACAAATTGACCGATTGTCTTGATACTTCCGTTGTGCATTGGAGTTGGACAGTAGATGGCCCTGATTGATATTGGGGTTATAAGGTTAAAGGTTAAGTTCAGTCATTCTAAGTTTGAAAATTGTTTCCGATCAATATCTCGTCAACGAATTGACCGATTGTCGTGATACTTCCCTTGTGCATTGGCGTTGGACAGTAGATGGCCTCGATTGAAATTGGGTCACTAGTTTAAAGGTCAAGGTCACTGTGACATAAGGTTTTATTAAAGTGGCTTAGTCAAACTAATATGATAAGATTAACATTTATGGTCAGTTTTGTTGCAGAAAACCCTGTTTCAAGACCCTGTTGGGGGCAAAAGTCTCCGATCATGGAGCTCTTGTTGCTGTAATTTTGGCTTTAGATGTTGACAAATTCTGTTGTGTGTTATTGGTTACACTATAGTAATTATCAGATATGGTTTATATGATTGCCGAAAAGTGTTTTTTTCTTTGAAGTGTATAAATCTCCAAACCATTTTTAAGTGTTCAATCTTTATAAAGCTGTATGATTCGACATTTTACCGATGTTGCTTAATTTCTTAACAATGTATGCTTTTGGTTAAAGTTATTGCTGAACTGCGTAAGGTAATAGTATTTATCAAATGTTTCAAACCTTACAGCACTGTCGGGTTTAATATTTAATTTTGAAAAACACATACGGGTATGTTTGAAGGTATGCCTCATGTATATATATAAATATATTTATATATATTATTAGCGTTGCATATATATAACAACATTACACTTATTTTCTATATGTCTGCGTTGTTATTATTTCTTGCACCTGTCAATTTACGTATCCTGAAATAAGCTAGCTTTTGCGGAACAAAAACACACAAATCTACTGGTACAAAAGCTGGCTGATTTATAATTCTTTCAAAATTACATACCATGTCGACCTTTATTATGTGAAGAAACTAAGTCCATTGGTGAATAAAATGGGCTAGCGTTCTTAGTGTTGTTGTTGTTGTTTTTTTACGAAGCACCGCTCAATCTGTGATAGGTCTGTTTTGACCAGTCAATAAATGCTTACTTTTTTATCAGTCCCGGATTTTATATGTGTAGTGCTTAACAAAAAGATCATGGCTGCATAATCCGAAATATTTACTGCAACCTGTGGCCAAACAACCGAGAGGCGCGGAAATTCTCTATAGACACATGTTTCATCTTATCATATGAAATGAAATAAGATGAACCATTAAAGAAAAAAAATGTTTAAAGTTATTTGTTTCAAAATAATTTATTCTAACGTACATGTGTATTATTTAAGTCTTAAATATTGCGTGTTCTTCATCCGTTGTGAAATAAGTCTATGGAAAAAGGAACGACAATTTCAAACTTACAACGGGGTTGTTCGCCTTCCAACTGTGAATTATAAATATGACAAACATGTAGACATGTGCATAGAAAATATTTCTTATATATTTCTACCTAGTAATATTCAGTATTGTTTAGTTTACTTTTTCGCGGCATTATAATAATTAATCACATGCATATTCAAACCGATCGGGGTATGCTTACTTTAACAGTAAACATATACCAAATCTGTTTTGGAATCATTTTTTTTGCTTTCACCTTTTTAGTATGATTCTCTTTTTTTCACGTTAGTTCTTCCGTCAACTTCAGAGATTAAATAAACAACTCTTAATCAGTTATTTCTTAACATGAATAAGGGACAAAGTCCATGTCAATGACCGTAACCATTTCGACTCTTTATTTATAGCTGGCTTAGGTATCGACCATTCGAATGTGTGTTTCTGGAATACAGAAGTGGTATCAAATACGCAAGTAGTAAATGAAGTTTAGTTCTCAGGTGTAAAAGCAAAGCAGAGACGAGCCAAATTCTAGGTTGTTCGAGGTGGTAAATAAGTTATTACCTAGTATCTGCCAATTACAGTTAGAATAGAAAACGAAACATATTTGAATAACGTCTATTGATTTGCTTATATAACCAACTAACAAAATGTCAATTTACTTTCACAACGATGTACTGTGTGATTGACACTGTGACGTACCCATTTTAAATCAATCATATTTTCCAATAAACAACAGTAAAATATAAAGGAAAATTATTGGTCACAAACAAAAATGTTTAATTGTTTCGGATGAAGTGTGGATAGCAAAATAATGATTTTTTTTTCTTTAACTAATCAAAATTGTGTCGCATTTTATTACGTACTAAATATTCCCCAGATCAAGTGTTTAATTAAGTTTGTACGAACCTAGGCACACGATTATTAACCGAAGGATCTACAAAACGGAAATGGCCTCGATGGTGAACAGTTTTTCGCCGTTCTTAGCGTAACAGTTGCACTCTGTATTCGAACCGAGTAAGCAAATGGGTTATCATTAAATTAAACTTAGTAGAAATGTACTGCAATTAATGATTTTGATACCTAACCTACATTTTAAATGCTTTTCATTGATTTATTGGCTTCTTTGGTTCATTTATTTGTATTTTTTATTTAAAAAATGCCACTTCCTTTATTATTCGATTTGAATAAGGAAAAAGGAGCCATTTCCTTATTCATTATTCAAACTGAATAATGAACTAGGCTATCATTAAATAAAACTCAGTATCAATGAATTGCAATAAATATATATTTTTTTATTTCCAACCTTCATCTTTATACCTTGATTTTCTTTGACATTTAGTATTCTTTGGTTTATTTTAATTTATGTTTGAGTAAGACGATGCCATTTCCTTATTATCGTCTTCATAATACTTGTTTTCAGTATCGTCAAATAGAATATAAAATAGAAATGTGACAGAATACATCCATATTACATAAGCAAGCTTAAATTACACACACAGCATCTAAAAAAATAAATATCCGAAAGTGACCGTTCGGAATATAGGCTTCCGAATAAGGAACTAACTTATTACTCAATTCCTTATTCAGATGCTTTAACTTCGGATAATTACATTCGGATCATTCTTGCAGAGCGCAGCTTTATGTTCGTTATTATTGGCTATGTTTATTGTAAGATTTTTTTCTTCTATCTCTGATACAGTTCTTGAAGTTTTATGTGACCCCTTCCTTTTGCCAAGACTATACGGTATCTCATTACAAAGCATGTTTTAGACATCCCATTCCGTTCTCATACGTAAACGAATACGAAGGGTTATTATTAAGGATGCAAAGAGATTTCAACACGTCACCATACAAGCAAGACTGCACCGGAAGCAGCGGTCCAGGTGTCTCTAGTAGACTGGAAAGTTCAATCGAGATGCCCCAACATTTTATTTTATTTAACATTCAAACACCTGCGCGCAAACTTGCTGTTTTTTCTTCATAGATTTGTTTAAATGCGAATACGCATTTTCTCGCTCGTGCAAACCAACGGTAAATACGGCGACCTTCAACCTCGGCACACGATTATTGACCGTGATATCTAAAGAACGGCGATAGTCTCCATGGTTGAGAGTCCTTCGCCGTTTTTAGCTTAACAGTTGCGCTCTCTATTCGAACAGAATGCCAAAATTGCGAACAGCGTTGTCGTCAGTGCGACATCACTGACGTCACCATAAAAAATGTCTGCACCGGAAGGAGCGGCCCAGATGCCTCTTGTAGTCTGGAAAGTTTCGTAGGAATGCCTCCGTTTTTTTATTCATTTTAATGACAAATGCGTTCTCAAGCTCTTATTGAGTGTTTTTCTAATTAAATAGATTTTCTATCACTGAAAACGCGTTATTTCGATCTTGAAGCCAACGGTATATCCGGTGACCTTAAACATTGGCGCGGAAAATAAAGGTTGCGAGAACCAAATAAAAATGGCGCTCGTCTATTTGATAACCAGTCCTATTTTTCCGATGTTAGTCCAACTGGTTACTTTTCCTTACTCGGAAGCAAAAAAAGGAACTGGCTTATCATTTAACAAAAACCGAAGAAGACATGTTCTGCAATACATATTTTGATACGCGACCTATATTTACAATGATTTTCATTGATTAATTGGTCTCTTTGGTTCATTTTAATTGGTTTGTTTAGCAAGGAAATGCCAGTTCCTTATTCGATTTGAATAAGGAATAAGGAACCAGTTCCTTATTCCCTATTCAAACCGAATAAGGAACTGGGATATCATTATATAAAACTAAGTACAGATGTTCTGCAATTCAAGTTTTTGATACCCAACCTTTATGTAAAATGCGTTTCATTGATTTATTGGTTTCTTTGGTTCATTTAAATTAACTTGTTTAATAAGAAAATGCCAGTTCCTTATTCGATTTGAAAAAGAAACAAGGAACCAGTTCCTTATTCCTTATTCAAACCGAATAAGGAACTGGGTTTTCATTAAATAAAACTCAGTAACGATGTATTGCAATAAATATGTTTAATTTCGAACCTACATATACCATGATTTTCATTGACATTTAGTATTCTTTGGTTAATTTTAATTTATCTTTGAGTAAGACAATTCTATTTCCTAATTATCGTGTTCATAATACATGTTTTCAGCGTGTATCGTCAAAAATAATAAACAATAGAAATGTGACAGATTACATCCATATAACATAATCAAGTTTAAATAACACACACAGCATCTATAAAATAAAATACCCGAAAGTGATTATCCGAAATCGCTCTTCTGAATAAGGAACTAACTTATTACTCAATTTCTTATTCAGACGCTTTACTTTCGGATACTTACATTCGGATATTTCTCGCATAGCGCAGCTTTATTTTCGTTATTATTGGCTATGTTTAATGTAAGATTTTTTATTTATATCTCTGATACAGTTCTTTAAATTTTGTCTGACCCTTACCTTTGGCCAAGACTACACGAAATCTCTTTTCTAAGCATGTTTTAGATATCTCATTCCGTTCTCATACGTTAACGGTTACGAAGGGATATGATTAAGGATGTTAAGAGATTTCAACACGTCACCATAAAAGCAAGACAGCACGAGAAGCATCGGTCTCTTGTAGACTGGAAAGTTCCATCGAGATGCCTCAACATTTTATTTATTATTCAATAACCTGCGCGCAAACTAGCTGTACAAGTGTTTTTTCTTCAGAGATTTGTTTGAGTGCGAATACACGTTTTCTCGCTCATGCAGACCAACGGTACATACGAGGACCTTCAAACTCGGCACACGATTATTGACCAGGGTTCCTAAAAAAACGGCGATGGTCTCGATGGTTAATAGTCCTTCGCCGTTTTAAGCGTCATAATTGCGCTCTGTATTTGAACCGAATGCCAATAGGTTGTACAGCGTTGTCGTCAGTGCGACGTCACTGACGTCACCATAAAAGCGGGACTGCACCGGAAGCAGCGGCCCAGGTGACTCTAGATGTCTGTTTAGTTTCGTCGAGATGCCTCTGTATTTTGTTTTTCAATTTAAAATAAAAAGCGTACTCAAGCTGTTATTGAGTGTTTCTTTTTAAATAGACTAACTATCACTGAAAACGCGTTATCTCAATCTTGGATGCCAGCGGTATATCCGGTGACATTAAACATTAGCGCACGATTAAAGGTCGCGAGAACCAAAAGAATGGCGCTGGTCTTTTTGATAACCAGTTCTATTTTTGCGATGTAAGTCCAACTGGTTACTTTTTCCTTATTCGGTAGCAAAAAAAGATCTGGGTTATCATTTAACAAAAACCGAAGAAGAAATGTAATGCCTTACATATTTTGATACCCAACCTATATAAACAATGATTTTCATTGATAAATTGGTCTCTTTGGTTCGTTTTAATTGATTCAATAAGCAAGGAAATGCTAGTTCCTTATTCGATTTGAATAAGGAATAAGGGACCAGTTTCTTATTCCCTATTCAAACCGAATAAGGAACTGGGATATCATTATAAAAACGAAGAACAGATGTACTGCAATTACAGTTTTTGATACCCAACCTACATTTAAATACTTTTCATTGATTTATTAGTTTCTTTGGGTCATTTGAATTAAGTTGTTTAATAAGAAAATGCCAGTTCCTTATTCGATTTGAATAAGGAACAAGGAACCAGTTCCTTATTCCTTATTCAAACCGAATAAGGAACTGGGTTTTTATTAAATAAAACTCAGTGGCAATATATTGCAATAAATATTTTTATTTTCGAACCTACATATACCATGTTTTTTTATCACATTTAGTATTCTTTGGTTAATTTCAATTTATGTTTGAGTAAGACAATTCCATTTCTTTATTACAGTCTTCATAATAATTGTTTTCAGCGTGTATCGTCAAATATAATATACAATAGAAATGTGACAGAATCCATCCATATAACATAATCAAGCTTAAATAACACACACAACATCTAAAAAATAAAAAATCCGAAAGTGATCGTCTGAAATACAGGCTTCCGAATAAGGAACTAACTTATTACTCAATTCCTTATTCGGAGGCTATACTTTCGGATACTTACATTCGGATCATTCTCGCATACCGCATCCTTTATATTTGTTATTATTGTCTATGTTTAATGTAAGATTTTTATTTATATCTCTGATACAGTTCTTTAAGTTCTATCTGACCCTTACCTTGGGCCAAGACTATACGATATCTCATTACTATGCATGTTTTAGATAGCTCATTCCGTTCTCATACGTTAACGGTTACGAAGGGATATGATTAAGGATTTAAAGAGATTTCAACACGTCACCATTAAAGCAAGACTGCACCGGAAGCACTAGTCGACTGTAAAGTTTAATTGAGAGGCCTGAATATTTTATTTTATTTAATATTCAAACACCTGCGCGAATACTAGCTGTACTAGTGTTTTCTTCGTAGATTTGTTTTAGTGCGAATACGCGTTTTCTCGCTCATGCAGACCAACGATACATCCGGCGACTTTCAACCTCGTCACACGATTAATGGCCGTGGGATCTACAAAACGGCCGTGGGATCTACAAAACGGCGATGGCCTCGATGGTTAACAGTCCCTCGCAGATCTTAGCGTCACAGTTGCGCTCTGTATTCGTACCGAATGCCAATATTTCGTACATCGTTGTCGTCTTTTCGACGTCTCTGACGTCAACATACAGGCGATAATGCACCGGAAGCAGCGGCCAGGTGCCTCTAGTAGTATGGAAAGTTTCATCGAGATGCCTACGTATTTTGTTTTTCCATAAAAAAAACAAATGCGTATACAAGGTTTTATTGAGTGTTTATATATTAAAATGCATTTTATATCTCCGAAAACGCGTCTTCCCGATCTTGGATGCATCCGTACATCCGGCGACCTTCAATAATGGCACACAATAAAAGATCGTGGGACGCGACAAAATGGCGCTGGTATCGGTGGTTACCAGTCCTATTTTTCCGAGTTAGTGCAGCTGGTTACTTTGGTCATTTTTCACCCGCGAAAAAGGAACTGGTCATCATTACACATAAAAACTAGGTAGAAATGTACAAGAATACATATGTGCGATACCCAACCTACATTTACAATGATTTTTATTGATTTATTGTTGTTGTTTTTTGTAACAAATGGCAGTTCCTTATTCGATTTGAATAAGGAATAAGGGACCAGTTCCTTATTCCTTATTGAAATCGAATAAGGAACTGGGTTATAAGTAAATAAATAAAAAGTAGAAATGTACTGCAGTTAATGTTTTGGATACACAACGTAAAAAACAATGATTGCCATTGATTTATTGGTCTCTTTGGTTCATTTTCTTTTATTTTTTTATTAAGAAATCGCCAGTTCCTTATTTGATTTGAATAAGGAATAAGGAGCCAGTTCCTTATTCCTATTTCAAACCGAATAAGGAGCTGGATTCTCATTAAATAAAACTAAGCAGCAATGTATTTCAATAAATATTTTTTTACATGTACCATCATTTCATTGACATTTAGTATTCTTTGGTAAATTTTAATTTATGTTTGAGTAGAACAATGCCATTTCCTTAATATCGTCTTGATAATATTTGTTTTCAGCGTATTTCGTCAAATAGAATATACAATAGAAATGTGACAGAATACATCCATATAACATAATCAAGCTTAAATAACACACACACATCTAAAAAATAAAATATCTGAAAGTGATTGTCCGAAATACGGGCTTCCGAATAAGGAACTAACTTATTACTAATTCCTTATTCAGATGCCATAATTTCGGATACTTTAATTCGGATCATTCTATCATAGCGCAGCTTTATATTCGTAATTATTGGCTATGTTAAATGTGAGGTTTTTTTAAATTTATATCTCTGATACATTTTTTGAAGTTTTATCTGGACTTTACCTTTGGCCAAGACTATCCGATAGCTGAGTATCGAAAAAGGAACTGGGTTATAATTAAATGAAACTAAGTAGAAATGTACTTCAATAGCTATTTTGTTATACCCAACCTACATTAACAGTGGTTTTCATGATTTATTGATCTCAGTGATTCATTTTCACTTATTTTTAATTAAGAAATCGCCAGTTCCTTATTCGATTTGAATAAGGAATAAGGAATCAGTTCCTTATTCCTTATTCGAACCGAATAAGGAACTAGGCTATAATTAAATAAAAAAAAGAAGACATGTACTATAATACATATTTTTGATGCCCAATCTACATTAATAATGATTTTCATTGATGTATTGAGCTCTTTGGTTCACTTTAATTTATCTTTTTTGGCAAGAAAATGGCATTTCCTTATTCGATTTGAATAAGGAATAAGGAATCAGTTCCTTATTCCTCATTGAAATCGAATAAGGAACTGGGTTATAAGTAAACTAAAATAAGTAGAAATGTACCTCAATAAATATGTGTTATACCCAACCTATATTTACAGTGATTTTCATTGATTTATTGATCTCTTTGATTCCTATTTATGTTTTTGTTTAGTAAGACAATGCCGTTCCTTATTCGATTTTGATTTATCATTTATAGTAAGAACATTCCAGTTCCTTATTCGATTTCAATAAGGAATAGGGAAGCAGTTCCTTATTCCTTATTCAAACTGAAAAAGGAACTGGTTTATCATTACTTAAAACTTAGTAGAAATGTATTGATATATGTATTTTAAATATCCAACCTATGTATATACATGTATATAATGATGTTCATGTATATGTTGAACAATTTTATCAATGTCATTGATGTTTAAGTAAGAAAATGCAGGCTCCTTATAAGGAATGAATAAGGAATAAGGAACTGGTTCCCTTTTCCGTATTCGGCCGCGAAAAAGGAAATGGAGTTTAAATGAAAACAAATATTAGGAAATGTACTAGATTGCATTTTTATATCACATAAACGTTAAATAAGTATACAGGCTTAAGGTTTGGTTGATTTGAAGCTAGAATTCGAATTAGATAATGCCGGCTCGGGTTATACAAGAAATCCTATTAAAACGCTAAGAAGAAACATGAATATGTATCGTTATACACAAATTAAATGTATTCTTGTTATTTAGTTTTGATTTAATTAAGAATTGATTGCATTATTTTTCTTAAAAAGCTTAGTCAAATATGTTAAGCGTGAATAAGGAATAATGAACTGTTACTTATTCCTTATTCGAATAAGAAATCGTGAATAAGGAATAAGGAACTGTTCCTTATTCCTTATTCGAATAAGGAATAAGGAACTAGGAAAAAGGAACCAACTTACTCTCCATTCACTTTTAAGCTAATTTAAACATGTACAAGGCTAAGAAAACTTTTTTATGTAAACGCAAAAGCCTCGGAGATATTTATAAGGGAATCTTTGTAACATTTCAGGCTGGTGTAGATTATATTAGTAAAAATTACATATCTGCCTATGCGTATGCCATTATAAAAGTAATATAAAAATGTACGCGGCTTCGAAAACTTTTTGATTCAAACGTGAATACCGGTAGTCTCGGAGATATTGATAAGCGAATCTTTGTAACATTTCATGCCGATGCAGATTTTCTTATTGAAACGTATACATATCCGCATTTTGCCTAAAACTCTATTGTTTCTCTATAAATATTTCTGATTTACGTATCATTCTAAAGGTAATATAAGAATGAACATTTTTATTTTAATGTGAATAGTCTCGTAGATATTCATAAGCGAATATTTCTAACATTTCAAGCCGATACATATTTTCTTATTGAAAAGTACGCATCCGCCTGTGCCCTCAACTTTACTATTTCTACAATAACATTTAATGTTTGAATATTCAGGGGGTAATATAAAAAGCTATAGTCAAGCATTTATTAAGCGATTCAAACTGAAGTAGTTCAGATGATATTCAGTGGAGAAACTTCGAAAGATTTTATTGAAAAGTTCATACCTGCCTTTGCCTTAAACTGTTCTTTTATGTAAGTTTCTTTGTCGAGTATCATTTCAAAAATTAATGTAACAAACTAACGGCTGAAATATAATATATGAATTAATATCAAACTGTTCCGGCGATGTTCTCTATATTTCTTAAACTGATATATTTCTTTATATAATTTTCCAAATAAAGTGTTTTTTATTTAACTGTAACACAGGAAACAAATATTTTTGTTATTATACTGTAACACAGGAAACAGATATATCTATTTTGCTTTCACTTATTTCTGCTAAATAATGTTAGCATGCCAACAAACATTTTTAATACACATCTGCGATAGAGGCGAAAACACATTCTCTTCAAGGGGGACCATGTCCCAATTGTGGCTTAAGGGCATTTGCTGATGCTCGATTGGTCGTTGTCGGCTCGGGTACTGCATACATGTTACCCGTGTACTCTTAAGGATACTTTAATGTACCCCGGGTACGGAAAATATACTAACACGTACCCGGCCAATGTAGACTGTATCCGAGTTTATTCCCGCCTATAATCCGATGTCGTAAAACTCGCTACCTAATACGAAACAAAATTCTTAAAAAAAAAATCATCCAAATGCTTTTTTATGCAGGAGTTTCGATGATATACCCGGTAGAGGCCATTTTACAGAATTTTGAAATAAATATGAACATAATTAATTTTAAAAAAGTCGACAACGACCAATTTAGCGTTATAAACCGTATACATCCGGGGTACGTTTCATTCTATACATAGATGGTGACGTCACTACGTTATTGTCAGTAAGACCGGTGTGACACAATGGGGTACGTTTCAGTATATTTTCCGTACTCGGATTACTTTTTAGTGTAGCTCAATGGGTCATTGTCGACCTGAAATGGCCCACAAGTCACCCGGGGGATGACTAGAAGCCGATTATTGTCACCCTAGGGTGACTTCAAGCCGATGCTACTCTCCCCCGGTTGACATGAAGCCGATTGTAGTTACTCGGGTGTGACATGAAGCCGATTCATGTAACCGGGGGGTGACTTCAAGCCGATTCTAGTCGACAATGGCCCAATGAGCTACACTCAATGGGTAATTGTCGACCTGAAATGGCCCACAAGTCACCCGGGGTTGACTAGACGCCGATTCTTGTCACCCTAGGGTGACTTCAAGCCGATGCTAGTCACCCCGGGTGACATGAAGCCGATTGTAGTCATCCGGGGGTGACATGAACCCGATTCTTGTCATCCGGGGAAGACTTCAAGCCGAATCTAATCTTAAATGACCCAATGAGCTTAAGTAAACTTAACAGTACCCGGGGTACATTTAAGTAGTACCCGAGCCGACAATGGTCAATACAGCTTTACTGATATTCCTGTGACACCACGTACATGCCTGCACATGTGCAGATAAGATTATCACGATTAGATGACGCGTGTCACTTTCTCATGTGACTGAAATCTCGTCGCCGGTCGATAAGTGGTTTTAATCCCATGGTCAAACTGATGCTCGAATGGTCGTTGTCGGCTTGGGCTCTACTTAAATGTACCCAGGATACTCTTAAGTAAACTTAAGTGTACCCTAGGTACGGAAAATATATAAAACACGTACCCGACCAGTTTAGACTATACCTGAATTTTATTTCCGCAAAAAATCCGATGTCGTAAAACCCGCTACGGAATACGAAACAGATTTCACTTCGAATAAAACCTGCCTCAACATGCTTTTTGTAGTAGGAGTTTCGATGATATAGAGATCATTTTACAAAATATTAACATTAATATGACAATATTTTTAAGCCGACAACGACTCTTTTAGCGTTAGAATTTCCGGGTACGTTTTAGTAGATTAACCGTACCCGGGGTACTCTTAAGGTAGCGCACCTCTAATGGGCACATATCCAAATATAATCTAAGTAATTATTTTCTTAATCAGCATCATTTCACTGAACTACATGCAAATTTGTAGGTAGGCTTTCCATGCTTTTTAAAAAAATATACCGATTTTTTCAAAACCACCCCCACGCTCGGCTTTTGTCCATTTTATTTTCACCCCTGCGGTATATAAAAGTTCCATAATTCATTCAAATTTCCAAATATGGGCATGCAGTTGGTGTGTACAGATGCTGTAAAGGTGTTTAAATTTTAAACAAGATGAAATAAGTATTCTTTTACAGACAGTTATTTTTTACAAATTTTTATCTATGGAAGAGCGCCATGAAATGTAAGTGATTTCAGCCAAGTAAAAATTGGGTCGGTTAAAAACAAAGTGTCATAAATTTCAAAATAGTATCATTTAAGTCATATTTTAAACTTAGTTTTTATAGAAACACTATATACAGCAAAAAATACCAAGAAATAGACAGATTTACCGTTTACTTTTTGAAATAAAAATAAAAATGCAACATGCATGGTTCGTATTTTCAACAGTAAATCACCCAATTTCGCCATAACGTTGTTTTAATTTTAATAATTGAAGAATGTGCATAAAAATTGCAACATATTTAACAATAAATATAGCTAATATGCCATATTAAATCAAATTACGTTAGAAAATAAATAAAACGCGTCGCAAAAAAGTATACGTCGTCGGCAGGATTCGAACCTGCGCGGGAATATCCCAAAAGATTTCTAGTCTATCGCCTTAACCACTAGGCTACGGCACCTAATAGTAGGCTCTTCAACCTTCGAAGAAATCGCGGGAAATCATTAGAGGTGCGCTACCTTAAGTATACTCTTAAGAGTACCCGGTGTACATTTAAGTAGTACCCGAGCCGACAATGACCATTCGAGCATCAGGGGTTAAAAACCACTAATAGGTTAAGGTTTTTACTTGGTTTCTGTAACCAAAGACTTAAAAAACAACAGATTATCATTATCGGGTTTTCACAGAAATTCGAGTCATGCAGATATATTTTTGTGATGCTGATCTCCCCTTTCATCTCAGAAGCAAGTACCCATCAATGCCTGACATTTCTATCAGCCTTAACCATCCCCGGAAACCCGATATGCTGTGAAAAGTTGGATGTGCTTGGAAAAGTTGCCGATCCATTTTGCTTAATTTCGGTAGGGTAAGTAAATCCAGTTTTATAATTGTTTAAAGGCATTTTTGATTTTGAATTAAAATATCTTTTGGTAAACGCAAAGGAGGAATTATCATGTATGTTAGAAAAATCCTGGTTATTATTATTCAGGATTTATTGGAATATGGCTAATTGGAGTCGACGATGCAGACCCTATTTAGCACTTTATATAAAAATTTCTTTAAAGGTATGCCAGTGAAAATGTTTTTGCACCGAAAATTATATCAACTTATGTCCCTGACTAACATATCCGCAAGGGTTTCTTAAAAAAAATCGTATTGGTGGAGAAATTCGACTTTACATTCAACATGTTGATGAAAAAATGATATGACCCGGTGCAGTGCCAAAGATATCAAGATATGACAGGAGTGCAGTTCATAAACTTAAAAGCTCGCTAATACAGCTGATGTATGCCCACTCTGATGCATTTAAGATCATTTTCATTGAACTTTGAGGTTTCATAATTATATCCGTTCTGAAGCTTAGTAAATTGCCAGCTTATTTGCATCTTTTTTTTTAAAACTCATTGTAGATGTTAAGCAATTGATTCACACAGTTTTAAATATATGTCAGTTAGGCTTATTGGATCATTGTCGACCTAAAATGGCCCACAAGTCACACGGGGGTGACTAGAAGCCGATTCTTGTCACCCTAGGGTGACTTCAAGCCGATTCATGTCACCCTAGGGTGACATGAAGCCGATTCTAGTCACCCGGGAAGACTAGCGTCGGCTTGAAGTCACCCCAGGGTGACATGAATCGGCTTCTAGTCACCCCGGAGTGACATCAAGCCATTTCAGGTCGACAATGACCCAATGGCTATATCCTTGAAACCGTACCAAGTGCAAAATACTTAGGTGTAGACTTATCCGAAGACCTTTCTTTCAACACTCATATAAACAGAATGTGTACAACAGCAAATAGAACACTTGATTTCCTTATAATAAACGTAACATCCAAACTAAGAACAAACAAGTAAAAGAAACTGCCTATAAAACTCTTGTCATGCCCAAATTAGAATAAGCGTCTCCAGTCTGGTCGCCATACACTAAACAAAACATCAATAAAATCGAAATGGTTCAGAGAAGAGCACTCAGAGGAATAAATAACAGCTATTCCACTAATGATGGTGTCTCATACATGCAATAGCCACTTGGTATAAGATCTCTAGAGAACAGACGGACTGATGCTAAATTAGTATTATTTTACAATATTGTCTATTCATTAGTAGCTGTCCCCGTCCCCACCTATTTTGAAAAACCCATGAGATTGACTCGCCATACACATCCTTTAGCTTATAGGCAGATTCACACAGTTGCTATTATAAATTGTCTTATTTTCCCAGCACTGTCATACTATGGAACAACCTCCTATCAGAAACTGTCCTCCTGCCAACGCTTGAATCCTTCAAGCTGGCAGTAGGCCAAATTTCATACAATTAGTTGCAGCAGAGTATGTTTTTAACCTGATTTTAACTATTGTCTATACATTTACTAACAGTTTCAAACTTTGTTTCAGCCTTATTTTCTTTTTTTGACATCTCACTGTCATATCTTTTATCGTACAATATTGTATAAATCTTTTTCTTGCACTGACAGTGCTATCTGTTAATAATACTCGAACGGGTAGTACAGCAGTATTCGAAGATATATAGCAGTCCCTGCTTTCCCCTTCTGCCCCTTGAACTCCGGGATACATGTTTTTACCAGTTTTTAATCTTAAATCACCTCACCTTATAATAATTCTAACATATTTTTATCTTTCACTCTTTTTCACTTTTAACACTTTTATCTGCACTGACTGCGCACCTGTCAATAATACCCGTAAGGGGAGTTAGACAATATATATTGTATATATATATATATATATATATATATATATATATATATATATATATATATATATATATATATATATATATATATATATATATATATATATATACCAATACATAGTGCCAGTTACGCGGTCTCTGTAGTTTTCAGACTGTACTTACGAGGTCAATATAAAAAACGGGGTCTATATACAACCCCGCAATCTAGGCTCCTTTAATTACTATGAGGGGGGTGTAGGGGAGGTAATGCAATCAAATCTCACAATAAGGTCTTAAATCGAAAACCACAATCAGGTCTGAAATTGAAATTGTATATACCTCGCAAATAAGTTCGCTATATATTTCCTTGTATAAGACGTTAAATAAATGACGTATTTATATACAATAATAATAGTAGGTACCCCTATATACCTTAATTCGTGTTTATATCGGATAAAAAAGGGTATGGAGATACATGTATTTAAAGTGGGAACCCCATAACCTATTTCTAAATCAGAGACCCCGTAACTGGCCATATGTGTGAATATATATATATATATATATATATATATATATATATATATATATATATAATGCATACATATTACTGGTTCAATCGTATTAGTTTTTATTAAAATAATACATAAGCAAAAATAAAACATATATATGTCAAACGTCTTTTGCTTGGAAATTATTAAATTACATTTCAACTTGTAGAGAAAAGCACGGAGCGTATATTTAGTCCGTGAAAAAAGGAACTCTTTATAAATACGAACTTCTTTTGAAAGTACCACGGAGGGATAAAAATATTTTAGTGTAATGTCACCCAAAGTAACCCCCAAAGTAAACTTTAAAGATGGCGGAAAATATTGAACCAGAGAACGCGCTTGAAGAAAATGAAAATGAAAACGACGCTGTTATATCTATGGTTGATTATTTGAAAGAAGAAGAAGAATTGGAAAACGATGCAAATGCTGTTTTAGGAGGAAGTGATGACACACAATGCACATATTCGTTGGTTAGTATTTTGACGTAATAAAAATTATATTCGCACCCCTTTGGCTTTGCATTTCGAACCCAGGATCTTTGCTTTAAATTTTAAGTGTTGTACAATAACCGACCGAGCCAGTAATTAAACAACTGTTATTTGTGTCAACTCATTTACATGCAACAATACCATATCAGTTAATCCAGATACTAATTGATGTAAATCTTGACTATTCTAAGCTGTACCAAGAATTTTCATTGATTTATCTTGGGGTTTGCGCTGTTGTTCGCCATTTTAGGGGTACGACTAAACTACGTATGTGACTCATCCGGGGATATGAATGAAAAGTGCGGATATGAATAGACAAGGCTTTTTAAATGTATTTTCCTTTAGTTTTGTTATATGAAAATCGTTCTGTGACAAAAATACACGTCGCTCATGTGTAATGTTACGATCGAATGAATTTAAAAGTGTTTTTCATTGGCATTTTTATTTCAGTAACTCCAAATTCATATCCGCGAATATGAACGACCAGTCAGAACACCGCTTTTATAAAATTGTTCTATTTTGAGACAGTCCTAACAGATTTATCACATATTGTGAATTTTAATTCAACAGTGATTTGTTCATTCAAAAAACTGCAAAAAAACACATAAATATTGCCTTTATTCGTTCATATTTGCACTTTGCGCTCATATCCGCAAATATGAGTCATATACACATTTTAGACGGAACGCCATTTTAAGCCATTTTTAAAATATTGAAAATTCGGCTAAAAATCAAATTGGGGTAAATGCCAAAATCTCGTGTATTTTTCCTTGACAATGTCAGTCATTTTGACGCGGACTGGTTTTCTGAGTTGTATTATTAAGTAGAAACACTTCATGAAGTGTTTCTACTTTATAATATACTGCAACACCGTTGACTCGCGGTACTTGAGGAATATTCACTTGCGTCTAGAAATGATCTTCATATATCAGATAAATGATTTAAAGGACAATCATATTTAACTTAACTTTATTGGAAAACTGCCTTTTTTATGACGAAAAACCTTCAATATTAACTGCCGTAGAAACAAATTCAACACCACTGTCTGCTATTGTTGTTTAATTTTCTCCTGGTAGATTCGCGGTAAATAGGTGAAACAGCACCAATTTAAAATTAAACATGAATAATCAAAGCTCTGACATACCATTCAAAGTAACAATCAATAAAGAATATAAAATGTAAATATATGGAATTTAAGACAACACATAAAATAAATAGCACAGTTATTTTCAAGCAATGTCCAATTTTTTCGTTGCGACAATTAACTGAACTTTAAAAGTTCAAATATTGTTAAAGTCTGAGTATTACGACATTTAATTACCAAAAATCGATTCCAATCTGTAGCGAAGATGTTTTCTGTATAATTTGACAAGAAGGTCAGGCAGGTTTGTTTATAAGCAAAATCCAGAGGGCGCTAATGAAATACCATGACTCAACCTGACCAGCGAGTTAACCGGGTTTGAGTATACAACTCAAGTCCTTGATAATTTACTAATAAGATGCTTTATTCTGGTTAATGTACAGTAAAATTAGAGAGTTGTAATGGCTTCGTCTCGTGGTCGTCTTATGCCCATGCTAGTCCGCACAGCTCTCGACAACACTTCTGGTTTGGCCTAGTCTATGTCTCGTCTGGCCCGGTATCGTCTAACGACGTTTCACAACACTTCTATGGTTTTTAACCAGGTTTTCCGAAGGAAAAAACTGGTTATTAGATTGGCGAATGCGGGCTGGCGGGCGGGCGGAACAAGCTTGTCCGGGCCATAACTATGTCGTTCATTGTCAGATTTTAAAATCATTTGGCACATTTGTTCACCATCATTGGACGGTGTGTCGCGCGAAATAATTACGTCGATATCTCCAAGGTCAAGGTCACACTTTGAGTTCAAAGGTCAAAAATGGCCATAAATGAGCTTGTCCTGGCCATAACTATGTCATTCATTGTGAGATTTGAAAATCATTTGGCACATTTGTTCACCATCATGGGACGGTGTGTCGCACGAAAGAATCATGTCAATATCTCCAATGTCAAGGTCGCCACGACTAAAAATAGATTTTTTTTAAAAACAAACTTACAAAGGGGGTTTATTTTGTTTGTTCATTTCAAAAGTTCAGTTTGAGTTTTCTCCCTTTATCAGATTTTTTTTCACAATGAAAACCTGGTTTTGTGACAATTTTGTCCCTTGTATAGTTGTTTCAATAAGAGTTCCTAATTTCTCTTTGTCATTGAAATTTTCTAAATAGTAAATACCTATAAATGCTTGGTGCTTTAAAGCGAGATTATACGATTTTTATATGTGTTGAATTGTAATATATTGATACAAATATGTTATAATAACACACAATATGCAAGAAAAATGATACATTTAAGACGAATTTCATAAAATGCAGCAAATACAAATTAGCGCCCCGAGCTGACTGTGACGAAGATAATTCGTACATATTTTCCTACAATAACCGATGCATTCGTCTTTTTAGTAAGTGTTCGTGTGTCGTATGAATCGATATCGCTGCAGGAATTTCAAATGAACCGTTAAACTAAATTTAGATTCACATCGTACATGCATGCTATACATGCTGGCGAATTCGGCTGTACAGCCTTTTTCGATTTCAGAATTAAATATCTGGCTTATTTCGCATTTTTCAACACATGTTATTCTTAACTTTTATTTTAGTTTATATTGAAATATATGTTTAATTAGTTTTTTACACATTTTATATTAATTAATAAATATTTGACAAGATCGTATACACCCGCTTTAAAAACGTAGTCTGTTAAATTCTGTTATTGCTATCCCACATGTTTTCTGTTGTTTAGGTACTTAATTGATTCCTAACAAGGCCAAACAAAATCAATTGTATGGTTCGGGGTAACCCGACCCTACCTACAATTTTGGTCCCGACCTTACTTTTTTTCGTCTTGTAAAAAAATGATCTCGGAAAAAATCCTGGGTACTGTCGATAGTAGGGCTGTCACGATTCACCGGTATATCAGTTTATCGCAGTGCATGTCGTGAAAAAAATCGCACCGCGGTACGGCGTTATACATAATTATTATGCCCCCCTTCGAAGAAGAGGGGGTATATTGCTTTGCTCATGTCGGTCTGTTGGTCGGTCTGTCGGTCGGTCTGTCGGTCCGTCAACCAGGTGGTTGTCAGACGATAACTCAAGAACGCTTGGGCCTAGGATCATGAAACTTCATAGGTACATTGATCATGACTCGCAGATGACCCCTATTGATTTTGAGGTCACTAGGTCAAAGGTCAAGGTCACAATGATCTGAAATAGTAAAATGGTTTTTGAATGATAACTCAAGAACGCATACGCCTAGGATCATGAAACTTCATAGGTACATTGATCATGACTCGCCGATGACCCCTATTGATTTTGAGGTCACTAGGTCAAAGGTCAAGGTCACGGTGACCCGAAATAGTAAAATGGTTTCCGGATGATAACTCAAGAACGCATACGCCTAGGATCATGAAACTTTATGGGTAGATTGATCATGACTTGAAGATGACCCCTATTGATTTTGAGGTCACTAGTTTTGATATAGATATCTTTTTGAAAAATGTAGAAGCGATTCAAAAGGGCTAAATAAATAATCATTTAATATCCAGGTCAAGCAAGCGCTTCCACTTGTAGATGTTTAACTTTCACGTTTAAAATACGGCGATGTATGGGTCCGTACCTTTTTTGGAATTAGGGACAGATTTCCTTTGCAAATAAGTTCATAATTATCCAAAAGATGTTTATTCTATTTCTTATTTTCTTTCTTTAGTATATCGATTGTTCAAAGAATGGCACTTCCGAATCATATTATCTTAAGATTCTGAATAAGTCGAGGAAGAGTCAGAACGCTACGGATTTTCAATACTGGGCCCGCTGACTCCGCATTTTGAACATGCCCTTGAAGCATTCGATTTACACAGATCGTAGTCACAGCTATTGTAAACAACATGGCGGACATTTTAGAAAAAGACGCGAACAATAACAATGACTACTTCTATCAAGTTTATTACAGTTCCTTTTACAGTTTCTAGTCATACTATGATACAAGTGTTTTCTGATTATTGAGTTTAATAAAGTTTGTAAAACTTGTTATTCTGCTGTTTTCTTCACAGATACATATTCTGTAAAATATCGCGGTACGTACCGCGATACAGTGTTGCCGTACCACGATATACCGCGGTACGCTCACGGCGTATCGTGACAGCCCTAGTCGATAGTGCCCGAAAATAATCATGCATTTGCCACTTTCACTTTCGTTATTAATCATCCGATTTTACATGGTTTTTTTCCTACGCTAAAATAATGGATTCTGCCAGCATTTTGATGAATATCTTTTATGTTGCTATGCGCACCTGTCGCTTGCAGCATTTTCTCAAGATGGCTAACTATACAGAAAATTAATTGTAACGCTCGGCAAAAAATGGCAAAAAATGGCAAATAACGATCAAATTAACGATGGAGATGAAATGTCTGTGATAATCAATGCTGTATAAAACGTTTTAGATACAAACAACATATTTTTTAGTAATTTACTCAGTGGATGGCTGTATGTCACGGAAGATACAGGGCTCGACACTAACGGTGGTCCGTTGACCCTGGGCAGGGCTCGAATTTAACTTTTTTTTCTACTTGCAAAACATTGCGAGCAGCTTTACAATACTTACTCGCAAAATCAAAAACATTCTTGCAAATTTTAGTTTTATATTAAGTTCTTCTAACTCAACGGTTAACTTTGCTTTATCTTTCGTATTGTTATTTCCGTCTGTGGGCAAAAAGAAACTAGTTATATCTCGCTTCGACGCTATGTCTGTTCAAGTTCAATAAACACGTGTGAATAATTGACTGTTTCACGTTCTGTGTACCAATACCATCCACGTATCTGTACTATAAGTATACCAGTCTACATACAAAGTGCGCGCTAAAGCATACGGGCATTCGGACGTTCTATAAATTGACCTACGGTTTATCATTCACGACGTTGAGTGCATTAAGCAATATTACTCTTTTCACTATTTCTTAACTCGCAAAAAAATACTAGTGGCTTAAAACTTAACTCGCAATTGGTATTTTTCACTCGAAATTTGCGAGTGTGCGAGTGTTAATTTCGAGCCTTACCCTGGGTCAGTAAAAAAATAGGGAGGACCAGTGAAACTAGAAATTTGGTTAATCCGTCGGACCAGTTAAAAATCCTGGCCAGCTTAGGCCTAAAAAAATAAATGTTGTGGTTCCGGTCACCCGACCCTACCTAGGAAAATGCGCCGACCCTAAAGTTTTTATTGACCGTGCTGACCCTAAACTTTTTTTACCGTTTTTTAGTAGGATAAATATCAAAGCGATATCGACTAAACCGAAAATTGTGAGAGCCGATTTATGATCCTCTGTCAATTACGTCATGTATTTCTTTACCTACCTAAAGCCCGCCTTAAGGGGATTGTCGTAGTAATTTGCCAATGAGAGTGCACGCTTTGAATGAGCGACAACACTCGTAAGCAGTCATACCTGTACCTGCAGTAAAATCATGCAGACGACAAGTAAAGTAATTTTCATAAGTGTGTGATTTTATGGCAGTTTGTTGGCTTTGTTATCTAACACACTCATCGGTCCCTACGGTGTACACCTCCACGATGAAATCTCGGACACTTAATTAGAAGACAGATGATGGCAATCGGGTGAAATCCTTGTGGATATTGTGCATTTCAAGCATAATATGGTCAAAACATTTATTCGACACGTAATGCTCTTTAACAAATTATTGTTTAATTAACTACGCACAACTGTAAATGTTTCGTTTGATTCTCAAATGAGCATTATTAAATTTGTAATCCGAAACACGCTTCCGAATTTTAATGCTAACGCCACATTTACAAATTCTATCGTCAAATAAACAGTGCTTTATCCTTTGTCTCAATAAAAGCGCGCAAAAATTATGCAGACATGTAGAACGTCGCATGGAAAGTGTGGATGTATTTTGTGTTGTATAAAAAATTAACATCATGTTAGGCGATTTACACGTGTTCAGAGGAAAAAACCCCGCCCCGATTGGACGTTATTTCATCACATTTTTAAATAGTAACAAATGCCAAAATTTATTTGATACTTAAGAAAAATGGCGAATTGTTGTGTTTCTTGAAATTCTTGAGCACTTTTATCGTATTTATTAGAATTTTCTTGAAAACTGGAATATACGGGATGATCGGGTAATGAGTAGCGACGGGAAAAGTGGTAAGTATATGCAGTAATAGATAGAAAGTAATATTGAAACGGAATCGATCGAGACAGGATTATGCGTATCTATGCGGGAAAGGGTAAAACATTTTTTTAATGTCGTTATCAATGACGTCATTGCTGTTTTTTTTTTTCTTGAAGAATCATATCGCACCAAATAACGTCATTTCACTCTACAAATGTAATAGAAATAACGTATGGAGGGTGCAGCCCACACCCCCCCAGCACTGGGTAAGTTTCATGCGATCGTAAATGGGTGGGGTAAAACAGTGATTTTAGTAACTTTCGATTATGTGATTTAATAACATTGATATATTCTTTAAGCAAGCTGCAATCATTACGTTCATACACCCGTATTAAACTTAGTTTTTGGGTGTAAACCGGAATCATGGTGGTTGTTTTGTTGGTTTTTATCATAGGTTTAATCTCACCTGGCTGAAAAAGATAGCTGTTAAAATGATAAATATACAAAGAAGATCACTACACAATAATGGGAACACTTTTCTATGGTGTACATAGAGGTTTTATGTGAAAAAAATTGACCTACCCTACCTAGAAATTTTGGCAATGTTACCAGAACCACAACATTATTTTTTTTAGGCCTTATTGTGAAATACTGGTGGAAAGCCGTTTTCATCAATAAAACATCTATATGTTCATATTAAACCGATATTTTCATATCATTATTTTATGGGCCGACTCGAGACCAGGATAAAAATAGCAACATGCCCGGATGACAAAAACCTTTTGCCGGATCAAAAAAATCGATTTGCGTTCCGCAAATGTCTCCAGACTTCGCAGTGAACGATACACAAATTAACATAAAATTCGAAGTGTTCGGATTGAGAAATGAACAAAATGGTATTTATTATTTTGAAAAAGCAGCAAAAATCAGCATTTTATCGATCTTAGTACCATCAGAATATACTTTGTTTATTGTGCGAATTTTCACTGGAGGGCGCCCGAATAATGTTTTACTATTGCCGGAGAGTAAAGGTGCGTATTTTCAAGATTAAGGGGGGGGGTGAACCTCCGCCAAAAACCCTAAAACTAATGACGAGAAGCTTGAAGTACAGCGAAAATATTAAAAGAATAAGAGATAGTTTAGAGATAGTATAGTTTTCTTTTTATAAATGCACAATGCAATGTGGATAATCTGGAAAGTTAGTTGAAATTTAGGTAGTAAAATGACATAGAAATTGTCGGACCACTTGAAATCTCTGAGGACCAGTAATTTCTGAAAGCTGGTGGTCCTTTGGGTCAGTAGGTAAAAAAAGTTAATGTCAAGCCCTGAAGATACTGTCACGGAAACAAGTGTTTGCAAATTGTTAGCGTTCAGTTTATTCGTATAAAAGTCAAAAAAGTTGACAAGATTATGGTTAGAAAACGGGATAAGACAAACATGGTCTCACCTATTTGTTAGTGGATCTGTGTATAATCAGATTCTTGCGCATATATTGCTTTATTATGTTTCTCCTGCTGTACATGAAACAGCATGGAACTTAAATGGACATTGCAAGGTAAATATATTAATATTAATTATTGATCCATGTGGATGGGTGATTCAATAACTGAATGAAGAGGTTAGTATGATGGAATTATGGGCATTTTCTGAAACAAAATGACAATGTATGATTAAAAAAATATATATAAACACTATAGCCATTGCAAAAGCATGTGAGCCATTGCAAAGACCAAAAAAAATACCTACCTACCCTACCTAATGTTTTTTCAGCCGTTACCCAAACTGTACAATTGGTTTTGTACCGAACTGTACAATTGGTTTTGTTTGGCCCGAGTATAAATGTGATTCGTTGTGTCACTTTGTAAAATAATTTATTTACATTCTTCAGTCACTGTCAAACTGAACTTTCAGCATATGAAAGCATTTGTTTTAATAGCAATTTGCATACCAGTTTACAATTATTGAATTTTCAATTGAGACATTGCAGTGTTTTTAACTTATTTTTGGTTTAAATATTGTTCTTTAGAATACTGTGAGTTTGTTGTGATTTGTTAGTGTTTATTGTTCAGTGTTGTGTTGTTTATTTTCCATTTTAATTTTCCAATTATCATTATGTCACTTAATTTGAGTCGGTGACATGATGTTTGGGTTCTATGAATCCCAGTCCAGTCCTTTAAGTCCACAGGACCGAATGTCAGGTGAATTTTAAATTGTTTTGGGAATGTTTTGTTTTGCTGGTTAAAAGACAGGTTAATATTTCAATGCATCACAGATCAATACATGCTTATCAAATACAAACATATTTTTCATTTATGTATTGTTCATATTGTGTTTCTATTAAGTAACTTAAAATCTTGAAATTGGAACAGCTTATGATATCAGAACTCATGACTCAAGAAGAACCTTATGTTAACCTAACTTTCAAGATGGCGCTTTGACATTGTCGACACAATCCATTATTTTGATGTTTACAGAGATAAACATTTTTATAAAGCAACTGATATAAAGAAAGGTTGGTTGTTCCAAACTGTGGGAAAATATTTTTTACAAATTATCATCAATTTTACTATTTTTTTATGTTTTCATTCTTATTATCAATAGAGAACTAAAACTGACTGTCAAATATCGTAGAATTTTAGAAAGGTTGGTATAGGCGATATAGTTTGCATAAACACCTGTATTGCACATGCAATGCTGCCATCTGTCACAGAGGTCAAATCATAAACACCTTTTATCAATTATAAACAAAACCAATATTCAACAAAAACCAACAATGGATTCTATTGAAAAACTGACACAAAAACATAAATTGGTTACATTTCGTTAAACGGTAATGTTATTTAAATTAAATTCCTTTAATCTTTTATAATAAGAAGCAATATTCAACAAACAAACAAAGCAGCAATTAACCAAATTAGTTACAGAAATAAGACACAGTTTGTAAAACAATAATTGTGTTTGATTAATTTTAAACAAATTGTATAATTAAATATATGAAGGAATAAGCTGGGTCGATTTTTGGCCAAATAAGATCTGGGCCCAAGACTCTCAGGTTTTAGGACTTGTTCAAAAAAGCTTAAGGTCGAAACAGCCTGCTACCAGCTGTTCTTGAAACTTTTTAAATGCGTTGTCTCGATTTTGTTGACAAACAAACCTGGGCAACCCCATGTCAAATCTGACAGGAAACATCTCAAGCTGCTTGTATGAATTGATTCTTGGTAAGTAAATATAAAAAATAACCATTTAAACATAATTTTAAGCTCAAAGCTTCTAAAAATCCATATCGAATTTAGTTGCCAATTTCAACTTTTTATGCCCCCGGTAGGGTGGCATACAGCAGTTGAACTGTCCCTCAGTATGTCAGTCTGTCCGTCTGTCCGAAAAAAACACTTTAACGTTGGCCATAACTTTTGCAATACTGAAGATAACAACTTGATATTTGGCATGCATGTGTATCTCATGAAGCTGCATATTTTGAGTGGTGGAAGTTCAAGGTCAAGGTCATCCTTCAAGGTCAAAGGTAAAAAAATATATATAGGGGGCATTGTGTTTCTGACGAACACATCTCTTGTTAGTGTGTTGTGTTTGTCTGCTCGCAAGTGCTTGGGTAGAAAACAATATTTTTAATTTTTTGTGAGGTTGCACACCTCCTTAAAAAAATAAAATAGGTAAGTGTCTACTACACATAAATGTTTATTGTCCCCTACCGGTTTCACCGGAGCGGGACTTTATGGTTTGCGCTCTGTGTGTCTGTCAGTCTGTCAATCTGTCTGTCACACTTTTCTAGATCCTGCGATAACTTTAAAAAGTTCTTAATATTTTTTCATGAAACTTGAAACATGGATAGATGGCAATAAGGACATTATGCAAGTCATTTCATTTTGTTCCTACGTAAAAAAAATTGGTTGCTATGGCAAAAAAAATAAATATTTCTGACAATGGTGGAGCTGGTAGGGGACATATATTGCTTGGCAATAGTCTTGTTTATAAATAGAGTTTAGGGACTGAACTAAACTTAAACTAAAATTATTTTCCAGGCCAGAGTTTTAAATCGCAGGAAAAAGCCTTATGATAAGGACAACCTCAAGAGAGCTTTTGATGCTACCCTCAAAGGAATGTCGGTGTATCGAGCCTCAAGGCTCTACAATATCCCTGAGTCTACGTTAAGGGACAGAACAAGGTACAAAGTGGACATTGACTGTAAACTAGGAGCAGAGAGACTCTTAACCTGTGAAGAGGAGAGTAAATTGGCAGACCATATTCTTTTAATTGCCAAGATTGGGTACAGATGTTCAGTGAATGACATAAGATGCATGGCTGCAGATTTTGCCCGCTCTCTGGGGAAGAATGTTAGGGCCAAGGGAAAGCTTAGCTCTGACTGGTTTTATGGATTTGAGCAGCGTTGGCCTCAACTAAAAGCTTTAAAGCTGAAGAAGGTTGGTCTTCCACGGACAAAGACCACATCTGAGGTCATCATTGACGGCTACTGCAGGGAGCTAGGCAGTATTCTACATCGCAATGGTCTGCTTGATGCCCCAGAACGTATATGGATTGTGGATGAGTCCAGTTTCTCATCAGAACATTCACCCTCAAAGATTGCAAAAGATTCAAAAGCCCAAGTAGTGACCTCTCTCCCGGCTAAGACAGTTACCATGGTGGTTGGTATCAATGCTGAAGGCAACCATGCCCCACCCTTTTACATTTTCCCAGGGAAGAGATGGAATGACAGCTTCTTGGAAGGCACAGTGGCAGGTTCAGTGGGAAAAATGTCAGGCAGCGATTGGAGTAAAATGGGCATATTTGAAGAGTATGTGACAAGCCATCTAGCCCAGTATGCGGCCTTGAGTGTGAACACTGGTGACAACCCAATCACACTAATATTGTATGATGGACACAAGAGTCATCTTTCTCTGACACTGACCACATGGGCAGTGGAAAGAAATGTTATATTGTTTGTTCTACCCACACACTCCAGACATCTCACACACCCGCTAGATATGGGGGTGTTTGGACCTATGAAGGAGTTTTATCATAGTGAATGCCTTTCCTTCTTGTGTTCCAACCCAGGAATGTCCATAAAACCCAGAGACATTGGTAGGCTCACTGCTAAGCCCTTCACTGAGGCATTCTGTGTGGACAACATTACATCAGCCTTTAGGAATATGGGCATATATCCTTGCAATGTCAATGAAATTAATGATGTTCAGACAGCCCCAGTTACAATACACGTCAATACACACATAAAGCAGAGCGACCAGGTCTCTGAGGTGGTGGCAGGACCAAGTACATGTACTGACAATGCAACATCATTATTGAACCCCAGAAGAAGAACAACAGTAATGAGGCAACCTAAAAAGAAATTACCCCCACCAGTCAAGATCATTAGAAATCTCAATAAAAATGAATGAATATGATACCATTTGTTGCATATTGACAGTTAAAATTGGCCAGCACTTGAATTTATCTGTCATATTTATTTTATATGATGGCTAAAATTCCATGTATTTAACTGTTATAAATGTTATTACTTTAAATGTTACATCAGATCTTAGTTTGTTCTTGTTTGATGTAATATTTCTGTTATCTAACCTTTTTTCTGCAGACACATCAGATGAGAAAGTAAATTACAACTACAACGAAAATTTGCAAATCTGAAACAATTTTTTCAATTTATCAAAAAGTGAAATGGTCCCTTTTAGTAAGGAAACAGATTTTTATGCTCCCCGAAATAAAATTTCGGCGGAGCATATAGTTGCCAGTTTGTCCTTACTTCCTTCCGTCACTCTTTTGTTACTGTTTCTCAAAGCGCCTTCAATACTTTACCGAACTCTTACATATTTGCAATGTAGGTAACTTGCATGGACCTCTACCTTTTGATGAGGTCACTGGGGTCAAGGTCACCGAGGCTAATATTTTTTTTTCCGCCACGCTTTTGTTAACCAGGTTTTCCGAAGGAAAAAACTGGTTATTAGATTGGTGAATGTTGGCGGGGTTGCGGGCGGGTGGAACAATCTTGTCCGGGCCATAACTTTGTCGTTCATTGTGAGATTTTAAAATCATTTGGCACATTTGTTCACCATCATTAGAAAGTGTGTCGCGCGAAAGAATTACGTCGATATCTCCAAGGTCAAGGTCACACTTTGAGTTCAAAGGTCAAAATTGGCCATAAATTAGCTTGTCCAAGCCATAACTATGTCATTCATTGTGAGATTTTAAAATCATTTGGCACATTTGTTCACCATCATTCGACGGTGTGTCGCACGAAAGAATCACGTCAATACCTCCAAGGTCAAGGTCACACTTTGAGTTCAAAGGTCAAAATGGCCATAAATGAGCTTGTCCAGGCCATAACTATGTCATTCATTGTGAGATTTTAAAATCATTTGGCACATTTGTTCACCATCATTGGACGGTGTGAAAGAATTACGTCAATATCTCCAAGGTCAAGGTCGCCACGATTAAAAATAGATTTATTTTGAAACAAAGAGGGTTAATTAAGAAATAATCGACAGTAACCGTTGGTTATTGCGGTAATAACCAACGGTATGGAGTTCCGATGTGTGGGAATTAAACCACGAGGGCGTAGCCCGAGTGGTTTGATAACAAGCATCGGAACAACATATTGTTGGTTATTACTGCAATAACCAACGCTTACAAGTTGTTTATTTTGATTCTAACATGATTTCGTTAATAAGTTATCTGCAATATAAAGTTTATTAAATTAAATGAGAATTACATTAACCGAACGCCTCCACTTTTCCACGAAAACGTGATGTCACCATAACAATGACAATCAAATGACGTTGTCTTCATTCATAAACAGTGCGCGGACAATCAAAGTGACGTCATACTTATCTCCGTTGGTATATCGGGGTAATAACCCACAGTAGTTTGCCTTCCTGTATATAGAAAACAAGTTACTTGCCCTGGTAGAATTATAAACAATCAGTTCAGTTTGAGTTGTCTCCCTTTATCAGACTTTGAAAACCTTGGTTTTGTGACAATTTTGTCCCTTGTTACAGTTTCTCATAGGGCCTTCAATACTTTACAGATCTCTTTCATATTTGGCATGTAGGTACCTTGCATGGACCTCTACCTTTTGATGAGGTTTAAGGTCACTGGGGGTCAAGGTCACCGAGGCTAATAATAGATTTTCCTTCACACTTTTGTTACAGTTTCTAATAGCGCCTTCAATACTTTACCGATCTCTTACATATTTTCAATATAGGTACCTTGCATGGACCTCTACCTTTTAATAAGGTTTGAGGTCACTGGGTTCAAGGTCAAGGTCATTGAGGCTAATAATAGATTTTCCTTCACCCTTTTGTTACAGTTTCTAAAAGCGCCTTCAATACTTAACCAATCTCTTACATATTTGCTATGTAGGTACCTTGAATGGACCTCTACCTTTTGATGAGGTTTGAGGTCACTGGGGTCAAGGTCACAGAGGCTAATAATATATTTTCCGTCACGCTTTTGTTACCGTTTCTCATAGGGCCTTCAATAATTTACCAATCTCTTTCATATTTGGCATGTAGGTACCTTGCATGGACCTCTACCTTTTGATGAAGTGTGAAGTCACTGGGGTCAAGGTCAAGGTCACCGAGGCTAATAATATATTTGTCCGTCACACTTTTGTTACAGTTTCCCATAGCGCCTTCAATATTTGGCATGTAGGAACCTTGCATAGACCTACCTTTTAATGACGCTTGATGTCATATGGTGTCAAGGTCACAGAGGCTAATAATATATTTTATTTAGGTGGTTGTTAACACATAGGTTGAAAAAGCGCATCATCAGGGAGCATCCATCGTTTTCAATGATACTTCTTGTTTAACTTTGTTATGCATGTAATAAGGGTTTAATAATGATGTTGTAATATAATATGTACTGACCCAAAAGCCTTCCATAAAATTGATTGTTGATAAAGTCATTTCAGTTGATATAAAACACTTTTTTGTATTGCTTGAAAATATTGTTATTACTTTAGATTTGATTAAAAGTTAGAAGAAGAAACATCTCTTTTTGTCATTACAAAATGTCTGCAAATTATTGTGTAACACAAATGTGAATGCTTTTACATGAACACGTTACTGAACTAAACAGTAAATTTAACAAGTTTTGTAATGAATTAATCCAAAACAAATCAGTAGATAGTTGTTAGATATAGCAAAATATATAATCCTGTTTAAAAAAACTTAAATTTCAAGTTTGATTTTTGATTGCTTGAAAAACATTTTTAGAAGTTTTGAATTTAAAAATCTGCTAAATAGAAAAATAAATCGCTTTTAGAGAATAAAAAATGAGGACAATATCAGAAAAAAAAATAACACCAAAATATTTGACATTTCCAAACATTGAACAGAAAATCTGTTTCACGTTACATCGCCTTTGACGGAAGCAGCAACGTCACACATATATGTTTAGTTGCAGGCGGGTTTTGTTCACTCAGAAGATGTGTCTAATAACTGATCCCATTTGTTAAGAATCGGTCTCTTACTGACATCATTGTCTAGTTCAAGCTGTTGTGAGTTAAAATAAAGCATGTTTTAGACCTAGAAACAGATAAAGGTAATGCTTAAAAATAGCAAATACAGTTATTTTGCTGAAGTTATGAAAATATTTAGAACAATATGCCACAAAATTAATTGAGTTAGTTGTGTATAACAAGAAGTTACCTGCTCAAAAGCATATGTGGAGCTTTTTAGTTAATTTAAATTTAAGAAAATATGATCACACTAATAGATGATTCAGAGCAAACAAATTGAGTTGCATGCTGCATATAGAAATGTCAAAAATTGATAAGCAGTCAACGCACAGCTTTTACCCATATGAAATCTAGCAAGTTTGTCCGTGTGTCCATCCGTGCACAATTTTTGTCCGGGCTATTTCTCAGCAACTAATGACCACAATTCAATGAAACTTTATGGGAAGCTTCACTACCAAGAGAAGATGTGCATATTATCTGCGGGTTCTGGTCGGATGATTTTTATGCCCCCATTTCGAAGAAAAGGGGGTATATAGTTTTCGCACTGTTCGTCGGTCGGTTGGTCGGTCGGTCGGTCGGTCACACTTCGTGTCCGCTCTCTAATTCAAATTGTTTTCATGTGATCTTTACCAAACTTGGTCAGAAGTTGTATCCAAACAATATCTAGGTCAAGTTCGAATATGGGTCATGCAGGATCAAAAACTAGGTCACGGGGTCACTTAGTGCATTTCAAGGATTTAGCATTGTGTCCGCTCTCTAATTGAAGTAGTTTTCATCTGATCGTTACTAAACTTGGTCAGAAGTTGTATCAAGACATTATCTAGGTCAAGTTCGAATATGGGTCATGCCATGTCAAAAACTAGGTCACTGGGTCACTTAGTGCATTTCAAGGATTTAGCATGGTGTCCGCTCTCTAATTGAAGTAGTTTTCATCTGATCTTTACTAAACTCGGTAAGAAGTTGTATCAAGACAATATCTAGGTCAAGTTCGAATATGGGTCATGCCGGGTCAAAAACTAGGTCACGGGGTCACTTAGTGCATTTCAAGGATTAAGCATGTTGTCAGCTCTCTAGTTTATGTGGCTTTCTGATTTATTTTGATATTCTAAGACATTTTTATGCCCCCAAAGGAGGGCATATAGTGATCAGACTGTCCGTTTGTCGGTCCTTCCGTCTGTCCGTCACACTTTGCGTTTAGATTTCGCAAATGCTCATAACTTCTATGTCGCTTCTGATAGCAATTTCATATTTGGCATGCATGTGTATATGGACAAGGTCTTTCCATACGCAAACAAATTTTGACCCCTGTGACCTTGACCTTGAACTTAGGGTCCGTGTTTAGGTTCGAAATCTGCGTTTAGGATTTGAAAAAAGCTAATAACTTCTACCAAGCGTTTACACAGTTATACTTTTATGTAGTGACAAAGTTACAGTTGGGGGCATCCGTGTCCTGTGGACACATTTCTTGTTCACAGAGTTATGGCACTTCGAAATTTTCCATTAACTGTACATATATTGCAATTCTTGTCCGGGCTATTTCACAGCAGCTAATGACCGGAATTCAATGAAACTTTATGGGAGGCTTCACTACCAAGAGGAGATGTGCATATCATCAGCGGGTTCTGGTCGGATGATTTTTCACAGAGTTATGGCTCTTTGAAATTTTCCATTAACTGTACATATAGTGCAATTCTTGTCTGGGCTATTTCTCAGCAACTAATGACCGGAATTCAATTAAACTGTATGGGAAGCTTCACTACCAAGAGGAGATGTGCATATTATCAGCGGGTTCTGGTCGGATGATTTTTCACAGAGTTATGGCCCTTTAAATTTTTATATAAAAAAATTATTGTCCCCCCAACTACTGTGCCCTCAAGACGTTTCCTTTTATCTGAATATATATTGTGCAATATTGTGACAAAAAAAACTTTGGGGAGCATCACCTGTCTCGGACTGTTTCTTGTTTTAATTTTTTTTTGTGAAAATCTCAGTTAATAGATCATACCAGCTTATTATTGTTAATTATTAGTTTCTGAGCAGGCGCTATGCAATCTGAATTACACATGCAGTAGCACAAATGTGTGTCATTTTAAATGGTTACCTTTGAAAGGGAAAAAATTTCCTTAATTGTGTAATATTTTCAAAATTTTGTGTTGGGACTTTAAGATTTTAGTAGCCATTGGACATTTTGGCTACTGCCATGGCTTACAAAAGGTTATTGATCATTTGACCTTTAATTTAAGATCTTTTGTTTTACTGTACATATGCATCTTTTAGAAAATGTAACCATGATAAACATTGTCTAGAGCTTTACACCATTGAATGTGATTGTCTGGTACAGACATTGGCGTTCACTAGGGTCTATTGTTTACTGTAGATGTACTTCTATCCATCACATTGGGAGCCTCTTTCTGGAGAAAGTAGGCTTTATGCATGTGGGCATAAACTGGATTATTGTTTAAAAGAGACCTCCTTAAACAAAACATTCCATGACAGGGTAAAGTGTTTTCATAGATAAGCAAGTGCGGACTGCACAGGCCAATCTGGGATGACACTTAACACACATGTATAAATCCCAGTTTTTTCCGGAACGAGACTCATTTGATTGTACTCGTTGATCTAGGGCTATGTACCAAGGCAAGCTCTGTACGCCTGTTCTACTTGCAATACCAAGGATGGTGCCTCTGCAGGGGTGTGTCTGGCCTGTAGCTATGCTTGCCATGAGGGGCATGACCTGTATGAACTCTACACAAAGAGGTAAGTGTACACTACAACTACAAACATTTGCTTTTGTGCTCTCAAAATGTTTTCATTTTGATGTTCTCCAAAGCCTGCTAGTAAGTCTAACTTGAAATTACTGGTCTTTATTTTTGACATTTTGCAGTAAGGTCATGGTCTCTCTTGCAGGCAGTTATATGTTTGTCATGGTACACAAACATCACATGTATCTGGATGTGTTTGGTTTTTATCACATTCACAAACAATAGACTTTGTTTCTTTTTAAATGAAATCTTTTCATCTTGCTTAAACTAAACCTTATTTTTGCTATTCCATCATGTGACAAGTTTTTATGTGATAGGCTTTTTTGGAAATTACTTCCATAACAAAAAAAAGTGTTTTTACGATTTGATTGAGGATTATTATGTATAATTAATTTTTATACGCCTGTTTATAAAAAAAAAACAGGACGTATTATAGTTTCACCTTGGCGGCGTGCGGGCGGCGTCCACAGCAGTGTCCGCTCTCTAATTCAAATAGTTTTCATCCGATCTTCACCAAACTTGGTCAAAAGTTTTATCTAGACAATATCTAGGTCAAGTTTGAATATGGGTTATGCTGGGTCAAAAACTAGGTTACAGGGTCACTTAGTGCATTTCAAGCATTTAGCATGGTGTCTGCTCTCTCATTAAAGTAGTTTTTATCCGATCTTCACCAAACTTGGTCAGAAGTTGTATCTGGACAATATCTAGGTCAAGTTCCAATATGGGTCATGCCGGGTCAAAAACGAGGTCATGGGGTCACTTAGTGCATTTCAAGCATTTAGCATGGTGTCCGCTCTGTAATAGAAGTAGTTTTCATCTGATAATCACCATACTTGGTCAGAAGTTGTATCTAGACAATATCTAGGTCAAGTTCAAATATGGGTCATGCAGGGTCAAAAACTAGGTCACAGGGTCACTTAGTGCATTTCAAGCATTAAGCATGGTGTCCGCTCTCTAATTGAAGTAGTTTTCATCCAATCTTCACCAAATTTGGTCAGAAGTTGTGTCTAGACAATATCTAGGTCAAGTTCAAATATGGGTCATGCCGGGTCAAAACCTAGATCACGAGGTCACTTAGTGCATTTCAAGCATTTAGCATGGTGTCCGCTCTCTGATTGAAGTAGTTTTCATCTGATCTTCACCAAATTTGGTCAGAAGTTGTGTCTAGATGATATGTAGGTCAAGTTCAAATATGGGTCATGGTAAAGTTATCAAGTTGTCCAAAACCTTCAAAAGAGCGTATCTTGTGACAGTTTGGCACTCTTGTTAATTTTGCAAACTTATTGTATTGCTTTGAAGAGTACAAATTTATAGTTTATCTTCTCATGCCTTTAGGAATTTTCGCTGTGACTGTGGGAATAGCAAGTTCCTAAACCTGACCTGCAAGCTATGTCCTGTAAGTACAACTTGTAGGTAGTGTAATATAAAGTTCCGCAAACCTTTATATGCTTTTTAGTTTTTTCTTGGAATCGTTGAAACAGATGTTTGGAATTGGGTTAAATAATGCTAAATAACGAAGTAGGAGGAGAATATTTATCAGATAAAATTGCAATTTAATTATAAACCTACAATAAAATTCCAGTTTATAATATTGTGTTAAAAATTTATAAATATTAAAATACATAATTACGGCCATAATTCTATGTTAACACTTAGAACTAAATTGAAGCTAATTTAAATAGGAAAAAGACCTTGGTAACCCATATAAGTTGATGTGCCTCATATTATTGCTCAAATTCTGCTGGCAATTAGTGTTATTTTCAGCATTTGATTTTCATGTTTTATTTTCCATCAATGTGTAGGACAAGGGACCTGAGAATACAGATAATGTTTACAACCAGAACTTCAAAGGCCTGTACTGTGTGTGCGCCCGGCCGTACCCGGATCCTGAGGATGAGGTGTGTGGGGAAACAATATACAGTAGCTCTAAACCATACAAGTTTGGATAGGCGTTTCAGCTTTTTGATGAGTTATTGTATTTTTCATCCGTCATTATGTCTGTCCAAATTCTACTGAGTAGCATAACTGAGGATATACTGGAGAGATTCAATTGAAGCCACTTAAATAAGTTTGTACTTGACACAGAATTATGCACCTCTGTTTAATCATCGTTATAGTAAATGGGTTGATAATATTATAGTATTGTAATAAGTGACCTTGGCCTAAGACCTAGTGACCCAAATTTCAATAGGGTCATCTACTGTCGGATGCCAATGCACATGTGAAGGATCAAGCCAATCAGTCAATTTTTGGACGAGTTATAGATCGGAAACGATTTTCACACTTATTGTGACAATGACATTGACCTTTTACCCTGCACATGTGAAGTATCAAGGCAATCGGTCAAATTGTTGACAAGTTATTAATTTGAAACAAACTGTTCTGCCGACAGACAGACAGACCGACCGATATCCGGCAAAACAATATACCCCCCTTCTTCAAAAGGGGGGGGCGCATAAAAAAGGTGAGTTTGTTAATGATCTATAAAATTGACAAAATAGGCCATTGTATACACTTGTAAATAATCATTAACCTTGCAAGCTCTATCATAATGCTTCTTTATGATATTCCGTGGATCTTGCTATCCATTGTGTGAATCTGCAATATAAAGCAAACCCCCTTCTATAAGTAATTTTATTAGATTCCAGATGATGCATCACTTTGATATTTGTAATCTGACTTGGAATAAAAGTGATTTGTTCCAAATTGTACCTGATATTAAGGACTTGGTTGTTAAGCAACCGTGGATTCAGTCTAAACCCGAAATTGTTACAACTTGACCTTATTTTCCCATTTAACTGAAGAATGTTGAATGGAATTGGGGGTGGGGGGGGATTGTGCTAATGGGATAATTATGTTTCATCTTCTTGTCACTTTTTATACGCCCGTATAAATACGGGACGTATTATGTGAAACCCCTTGGCGGCGGGCGGGCGGGCGGGCGGCGGGCGGCGGGCGGCGGGCGGAAGGCATCACTTTGTCCGGACTCTAATTCAAATTGTATTCATCCGATCTTCACCAAACTTGGTCAGCAGTTGCATCTAGTTGATATCTAGGCCAAGTTCGAATATGGGTCATGCCGGGTCAAAAACTAGGTCATAGGGTCAATAAGTGCATTTTCAAAGGGGCCACTTTGTCCGGACTCTATTTCAAATTGTATTCATCCGATCTTCACCAAACTTGGTCAGCAGTTGCATCTAGTTGATATATAGGCCAAGTTCGAATATGGGTCATGCCGGGTCAAAAACTAGGTCATAGGGTCAATTAGTGCATTTTCAACGGCGCCACTTTGTCCGGACTCTAATTCAAATTGTATTCATCCGATCTTCACCAAACTTGGTCAGAAGTTGTATCTAGACAATATCTAGGTCAAGTTCGAATATGGGTCATGCTGGGTCAAAAACTAGGTCACAGGGTCACTTAGTGCATTTCAAGCATTTAGCATGGTGTCCACTCTCTAATTGAAGTAGTTTTCATCCAATCTTCACCAAACTTGGTCAGAAGTTGTATCTAGACAGTATTTAGGTCAAGTTGGAATATGGGTCATTCCAGGTCAAAAACTAGGTCACAGGGTCACTTAAACCATTTCAAGCATTTAGCAAGTGCTCTCTAATTGAAGTAGTTTTCATCCGATCTTCACCAACTTTGGTCAGAAGTTGTGTCTAGACAATATCTACATGTAGGTCAAGTTCAAATATGGGTCTTGCCAGGTTAAAAACTAGGTCACGAGGTCCCGTAGTGCATTTCAAGCATTTAGCATGGTGTCTGCTCTCTAATTGAAGTAGTTTTCATCAGATCTTCACCAACTTTGGTCAGAAGTTGTGTCTAGATGATATGTAGGTCAAGTTCAAATATGGGTCATGGTAAATTTATCAAGTTGTCCAAAGTCTTAAAACGGGCGTATCTTGTGACAGTTTGGCACTCTTGTTTCAGATAGAGGACCTGATGATCCAGTGTATAGTTTGTGAAGATTGGTACCATGGAAGGGTAGGTATATGACAGACAGACAATTTTTTTATTGGCGAAAACAATCAGTACATAGCCATATAAACATAGCACATATTTCAATAAAATAGCATGTCAAGGAAATGTGATTGGCATAATTGTTATTTTAATTTGGGAGAATGTTCTTAACAAATTTGATGTGAGATAAATATTTGGATTCTATGTATTTCAAAAACAAAATGCATATAAGATTAATTATAACTACAACTATTAAATGACAGTTAACCATTCCTAAAATCAAATACAAACATGGCAACAAACTTCAGCAGAAAATGCATATAGTTTGGCAATAACAGACAGACAGACAGACAGTTTATTTTGACTTGTACAATGTACATTGTCAACAACAAATTATGAAAACAGTACAATGTCAATAACAGTGGGATTCAATAGCAGAAATTATATATAACACATAATTCTGAAATTATGAAATTATTATTATATGAAGCCATGTATACAGTACAACAAGTATTTTGGTACATAAAATATTGTTTAAATATAAGTACATATTTATAAAGAAATTGCCATCACTGTTCTGATCATTTGGCATGGGATTTGATTATCAAGTATTTGATTGTGCATGTATAAATAAAGGGCTATCTGAATGTCATGCTCACTCTTTAATAGATACTGCTTTACACCAGTAGGGGTTTCTGTATTGGTGCAGTTTTGTGAATGTCTTCTGTGCATTTTCATTGGTTGATTTAATCAGCATGTAATTTTTAGCTCGGCTGTTTTCAGAGAAAACCCGAGGTATTGTCATAGCCAGCTCGCCTGCATTGTGCTAAAACCTAAACATTGGCTCTAAAATCAAAGTGCTTCCACCTACAACTTTGAAACTTCATGTGTAGTTGCAGCTTGATGAGTTCTACACTGCACACCCCTATTTTTGGGTCACTAGGTTAAAGGTCAAGGTCACAGTGACCTCTAATATAAAAAAATAATTCTTCTGACAAGCTTTTATTTATTCAAAACTGCACCCGCAGCCGAGCGTTGGCACCCGTTATGCGGTGCTGTTGTTGACACTGTATTTTACCTTGAGCTTTGAACAGAAACTGTTTTCATTGTTAAATAATATATAATATTGCCATAACAGATCTGATTTTTTCTGACTATGTTTGGTATTACCAGATTTTGAAAACTCAAAAAAAGTAAACAAATGAAGCAATGTATACACATAGTTTACTGTTTAATGCTTACGGTAGCTTCTGTAAGGTTCAGTCTTTCTGTAATATTCCAGTCCTGCTATGTTTGATCAAAACAAGGTTCTCTATGAAATGCTTGTTTGTTTGCCCATTTTGCAGCACCTGGGTGACTGTCAAGTCCCGGCTTACTTCTCCGAGATGGTGTGCCAGGGGTGCATGAATAAGCATAGCTTTTTGTGGGCCTACTTCATCAACTGTAAAGGTGTGATTCCTAGAGGCATGCAAATTATTAACAGGATTTTTGTTTAGTTAAATATGTGTATGAAGACAAAATTGTATGCCTGTCAAAAACAGAAAATGCAATCTTAAGTATTAAGCAAGCATTAACACCAGATTTCAGTTTTTTCTAATGAGCAGTTCAATATGGAGCAACACTTGTTTCCTTTTTATGTCCCCCACCCACTTTAGTGGGGGACATATTGTATTTGCCCTGTCTGTCTGTTGGTCTGTTTGCTCCAACTTTAACATTTGCAATAACTTTTTCAATATTCAAGATAGCAACTTGATATTTGGTATGCATGTGTATCACATGGAGCTGCACATTTTGAGTGGTGAAAGGTCAAGGTCAAGGTCATCCTTTAAGGTCAGAGGTCAAATATATGTGGCCAAAATCGCTCATTTTATGAATACTTTTGCAATATTGAAGATAGCAACTTGATATTTGGCATGCATGTGTACCTCATGGAGCCGCACATTTTGTGTGGTGAAAGGTCAAGGTCATCCTCCAAGGTCAAAGGTAAAAAAAAATAAAATAAATTAAAGCGGCGCAGAAGGGGACATGGTGTTTCTGACAAACACATTTCTTGTTCTTTCATAATCATTAATGCCATGTAAACTTTCAGCCTTAATCTGCCTTATGGTGCAAATCTTATGCTCAACTTGGGAGTGTTTGTGCCTGGCAAATGCAGTCTTGAACGTAACCCACTCGACCGTTGACCGAGTCGAGTGATTTTTGTGTCGGTCGAATGAACATTCCAAGCCGGTAGCCTGATTGGTCGAGTGCAGTTTTTTGTGTCCGAATTTAGTATCATGTCCGACATAGATTTATACAGACGCTTTTTCAAAACTGCAAGCAGCATTTGTTATTTCTCTTCACCACTCATTGATTAGATGCTTATCGAACAGTGTTGTAAGTCAATCTTGCAAGACGCTATATCTATTATAACTCCTGGGTGGAGAACTTGCGGCAATACATTAATGTCTTTTCTGCGTAACGCAGCGCACAAACATCAACTGCAAAATGAGAATAAAGATTGCAACAAAAATTATGAACAGTCAATGAAACGAAAATTACAACTGTTATGGAATAATAATCAGTCATGGCTCGGTTTTGATATCTCCAAATTTTGGAGAATTTGATTCTGAGCTAGCATTGCTGACTGGCTGGCTGGTAAGTGCATTTCATACATAATGTAAGCAAACAACATGCAATTTAATATCATACACTAACTAACATGTATAGTTTTTAACAGATAAAATTAATCTGTCAAGGAAGAATCCTGACATTAAATTCAAATGTGTTATCATTCTGAATTTTAGATGCTGGTCCAATCGGCGACAAAACAGATATGGCTTAGGCAATGGAACTACTGCTACAAATGTCGTTTAGATTAAGAAGACTCAGAAGTTAGGGCTGAATGGTTACCTTCTTGTTCTACTTCTTATGCACATGTTTTAGTTTAGTTTGACATTGCATTTATTTTTTCCAGATATTTGAAAATTCATTTCATGTTATAAAATTGTTTTTGTTTTCAGACCGCCTTTAAGAGCACACCTGACGTGTCAGACCTGGATGTCGGTGACTCAAACGATAACCACGATGGAATGGAGATGTCAGGAGACCTTGTGTTTAATTTTTTGTCAGACATTAACTGTGAATAAAACAAAATCAAGTGTTTATTTGTTAAATCTTTATTGTTCTATGTTTCTTTGATGCAAATATAGTTACAAATGTAACAGAATTATAACTTTTATTTCGGGCTAGTTAAAATTGATTCGGGCTAGTGAAATTTCCAAGCTGGTAGCCCGGCTGGGCTAGTGCCTAAAAAAAATTAATGCCAAGACTGCAAATGCACTTTCCTAACTTATCTACAAACAACAAGAAAAGTAAGCTTAAACAAACATAAAAATTGCAACCAATCATTCACTATTGGAAAAACAAATGATTATTTAAGAATTTCAGAAATAATTAAATAAGATTATTGATAATTTACCCAATACATTGCCAACAGCTAAATCAAGAACTATCCCAAATGTGTAGTAGGATTTCCAACTTTGAGGAAGTTAAAACATTCCCATGTCAACCACCATGACTTAAATCATCCACAAAATGGTCATGACATCAGTTTAAATTTCTTGTATTTATAGATTTGAGATGTTTATATAAAACAGATTTGTTTTATTTTATTTTGCTGTATATTTTTATAATTTAATTAATCTCATTTATGATAAGACAAACGATACTTTTCCAACTTGACAAAATTATTACGAAATTAAATATTTCATGATAAGATATGTCATTTTTAAATTGAGTACAACTCAACACTACTTAAAATCAGTGAAAACACTAACAAAAAAAATTATATTAAAAAACATTTTGAGTCGTTAGTGCTTTAACTGTTAAGTTAGTTAGTTTTAATATCTAAAAGAGTTTCAAGTTCATTTACATCTTAAAGCAAGTTCATAGACATCTTAAAGCTTAACCACTGAAGCAAAGTAATTTTTCTTTGCATTTTTGTGCACCCTAAAAAAGGACGGCTTTCATGCATTGCAGATATACAAGTGGTCCAGTCAGACAGCTCTGTGAATTCTTCAGAGATTGAAGTAGAGAAGTCTGGTTCAAGTCTAACAAGTGATGTATCCCAGTCTAGAGAATCAGAGAAATCTGCAACCAGTCTGTCTACAGGAAGTGATGATACGAGTCTGAATACCAGCAGCACAGAATCCCAGTCCCAGAAGGCAGATTCTTCAGAATCAAGACTGCTTACAGGAACTAATGGGTCTGGCACGTCATCAGAAAGTGAATTATCTGCTTCTAATGATGTCAGTCTGACATCAGGAAGTGCAGCTTCCAGTAGTTGTGATTCAACAAGCAAGGTTTGTGAATTATACACAGAACATAACAGTTTGGGAGGACACTTTTAGGATTTATGGAATTTTTCAATTAAAGTCTCTTCTAAACAAAAATAGAGTCTAAGGGGAAAGTGCCGCACCTGATAAGCCTGTGCAGACTGCACATGCTAATCTGAGATGACACTTTGCACATATATTAAGTCCCATTTTCCCAAAGAAAGGCGCATGCATTTCAGGAGCAGTGTTTGTTGCGGGACCTGCAGACAAGGGAGGTAACTCACAGGAATTCTGCCACTTTCTGGCCAGACAACTTTAGGAGCAAGTTGTGTCAATGCAGCCCCTGCAAGGCAAGTTGGTCTGTTGCAAGTATTCTGCAGATATTTGATAGTTGACGTGTATGGATATGTTGTGTAGTTTTCCTTCAATATAAATGTAAAATGTGAATAAATTAAATTTTGCTTTTGCATTGATATTCATACACATTTGCCACTCTAAATTGTGTATGGGTCAAAGATTTTTGTATTGTAAGCTATGTGGTTTCCAAGTAGCCTCAGACCCCAAAGTATGATTGATTGAACTAATTTTTGTATCTTACAAATAAAAAATACTAATGAAAGCGCTTGTAACTTTTTACTTTTTATTTCCATTTGTTAAATAAAAGAGATCAAGTTTAAGAACGAACTCATGTTCATAGTCGTGTGGCCATGAATTCTGATTCAGGTACACACTAGATCTAGAACACCACTCCATTAATGTTTGTCCACATGTTACAAAACCACCATAAATAACCAATAAGAAAACTGTTAATTATTGTGCTTTGAAAATCTCTATTGTATGCATCCATGTTTTGCAGACAATGTATGCTGAACAGAAGGTAGAGTTCCTGATAAATGACTGCGACCATGTGGCTGTGTATGAGAATCAAGGCCTCAACCAATCAGAGCCATCCTCTGAAGAGGAGCGTGAGAGGCAGGTCCTGGGTAGCATGAACCGCGTACAGCAGATAGAAATGGTGCAAGGTGTGTACGGTATAATATGGTCTTTCTTCTGTAACCCTTTTCTACTTAAAAGGCTGTTTGCAACTATATGTGTTACTTGCAGGCTGTTCAATTTTAAGTACTGTTTGCTGCTCATTAGTATCTTATGGTTTGAAATTAACCTTTTAAACTTGAATCTTGTAAGAAAGGTATTTAATTTGATTTGTTAAGGGACTCCAAATGCGTCAAAATGCTTATTAAATCTAAGCCTTAAAGGGATAACATCATATGATATTGCATTAAAGATTTGTAAAACTTAAGTCATGGCCCCTGCTGGGAATTTTTCATATTAGGAAGTCAACAGACATCCTAGTGCTTAACTTTTTAAGCTTTAACTGGATAGTCCAGCTTGAAATGGTTGTATCTATGTTTCTTCTACATATCAAATAAAAAAAAAACATAACAGTAGTATTTGGTCTTTACTTGGTCCCCAGGCCCCTTTACTTCTACTAAACCTTTTAAGCTTTAAATTAATCTTGCCAATATTCATAAATATAATTATATGTCCATAATGTAAAAAGCTGACATTTTCATATGTTAAATGCTTTTTCATATTTTTGGCTCTACCTGCCAGTCCGTGTTTCTGTAGTTGAAATGTGAAAAACCTTTCATGTGCCAATCAGTGACTGCAACAAGTGTGGGTCTCACAAGATATTTTGTAAATTTAAAAAGAGATGTACAAATTATAGAATTATTAATATCCTATATAATCCAAAAACATTCTTTTGCTAAACACAATTTGTAGGTTTTTAAATGCATGCCTGCTTTTCACAGGTATGCTTGGACTTGTTCTTCGAATAAACTGAATCAGTACAATTCTGCTGCAGAACAGAATATTGCAATGAGTATCGGAGTTAATACTCAAGTATCGAAGTTAATACTCCATAGCAAGTGTTTGATCATTTTTGTACATCTAAACTATGAAATAATGTTTTTATTTCCAGGTTTCAATGACATGAAGTCAGCACTGTCCGACTACTTGAAGCGGTTTGCTGAAAATGGGAAAGTTGTGAGAGCTGAAGATATCAGAGAGTTCTTCTCGCAGATGGAGCAGAGAAAGCGGCAGAAAACTGAGCACACCCCTGCACACTTTTGTAGATAATCTCTCGGACAGTCACTGATTTCATTACCATACACATGTGTACAGACATCTTATGTGCAGCAGACATTTGTTTGTGGATTATCTGTGATAGGCATATTTTTGATTTGACATACAAATAATGGACCTTATGTGTGACTATTTTTAACAGAAAATGTGCGTTACTTCCATTTCCTTTTGACGTGAATCTTTTTTAAAAAAGTCTTTGTTTTTAAAATTATCGCAAATTATTGTGTGTTTTTTTAAAGATTGTTAAAACTACATCGAATGAACATTGAGGCATGATTTTCTTAAAAATTACCAGCTGACCACATTTGAAGATTCAACATTAAATACAACGTGCTTTTATAAACAATCTATACATCTTTTTTTATTTAAAAAGTAACATGTTTTTTTACTATTAGTGAAATATTCTTTGTGTCATTAGTATTTGTTCATATTCTTATTTCATTTTAGCAGGAAGAGCCCACCAAAGTCTTTGGTTTCTCGCATATGTCTGGCCCTTTCAGTCTGACATCAACAATGACTATGACAGATGTAATAGATTATTCATTTTTCATGCAATCTTACCAAACTTGAACAGTGTGTTTATGTTTGTATAGCAAGAAAATCCTTTGAATAATGGGCTAGGTATGATTATGAACATCAGAGCTGTTTTAAGAAAATACAAACAAGTGAACTTGATACCACATGCAAGCTATTAGGGTTGAATCGAGTGTTTGGTCGACAGGCAATTCGTTTCTGCAAGATATCTAGTGAACGCTCTGACCTACAACCATGCAAATGATTACTGTTAAGGAAAGAAACTTCAAATATTAAAGTCACATGGAGCGATAGCATAAAATAAAAAAGATACTATAGTAATTGTGAGAACCGTTAATAACCATTAAAGACATTCATACAGAAGACTTTTAATTGTGGTGAAACATTATCAGATCATTGGGCACTTAATTCCTTAATTACTGGAACGATCCTGGTACTTGCAGCAATAAAATGAGATTGAAAATGCAATACTGGCTACCAAGGTTAAAAAAATCTCTTCCAGCAAATCTCATTACCCATAAAGAATTGTTTATGTATATTACCTTTCATGGTATGCTGGTGTCTTATTGTGAGAAATTGAAAACATTTTCAAGTTATGTAAGTTGGGTAAGGATGGGGCCATACATGTTTGACAAACATCTCTTGGAAGTCTGTTTCTTGTTAGCCATGTTTCAAGGCCATTCTCAGGCGAGCACTTTGGGCTGTCATGGCCATCTTAACTTTGTTCTGATTTATATTAGGAAGGCTTGCTATACATATGTACATAAAGGTTTTATTGAAAGACACCATTTGCTGCATCATTTGATTTGTCATTTTTTGCAAATGGACTGCCATACATGCTGACCTTGTTCTATGGTAATTGTTTTACTGTTATGATATTTTTAATGTAAGGTTTTTGTCATTTACACATGTCAATAGAAATTGATTAATTTCTAATGATTTATGTTTTTAATGATTCACGCTTTTCCCAAAATGTGGATCATTTATTTTATTGTTTTAACAATTTGCTATGTGAACAACTGCTGCGTCTTTTGTTACTCACTTAGTATGTATTTTGTTATTCACTTTAAATGTAATTTTCTGTTGTTTGTTCGCTAGTTTTTGTACTGTTTGTTGGTGACTTGTATTCAATCCAATCTTTATTAATTTGTCATCAAAGAGTTAGCACTTATTTGTCCAAGATCCCTTGCGGTTGGTAACATTCCTAGGTTGTTTACATAACTGCTAAACCTCACATCCGCATCTGATTGTCTTAAAATTGATGGTCTCAAATTGTATTTGATGTCAAAAATGTTTCTTGTTTCTTCATGTTTTAATTAAAAATTAAATCTGCATGTTTTTCAGAACTGTCTGTTATTCTTACTATGTTTAATTACAGTTTATTAAACCGACAAAGTTACGAAAATGAGTGTTTCAAACGATCCAAAGTAAAAGCCAATTAAATTATTTTCAATTATATGTTGAACAAAAACAGTGCAATAAAGAACTGCAAACTACAAATCTAAACTGTGACACGTTCTGAATTTTAGCCACACTGAACATAAAAAGCAAATTGTTTAAGCAAGACATTGTTTATTGTGCATAAACCCCTTTTAAATAGAATTTAAAAAACAGAATTTTTATTAGAATCCGGTGGATTGATATAGATATTAAACCATATTAAAAGTTTATATGAAAACGAAATATTTACAAGCTCCATGATAGCACGCATGGCGATAGGTGAGTATGCAGTAATTTATAAGATAAATTAATTTATTAATAATTTTAGGAACGCTCCTCGTCTGTCTGTCTGTTTTGAATCCGCTCCATATCTACTGTACCATTTCATGGAATATATATGAAACTTGCCTCAAATATTAAGGACACTGAGACGATATTCAGAAAGCACAAGTCAGACACATCTCAATCTCAGAGGTTTGAGCCTACATGTTTGTGTCCTTTTTCATAGCCTTTATACCCTTTTAATAATTTTCTGGAAACGTTACTAAACGATCAGGTCACTTAGACGAAGTGAAGAAGGCATGAGTCCGTCATCCCGGCTTACGTATAAAGTCGTAATGGATTTGAGCATCCACGCATCCATTTTTGTTTCCGTTTTATACATGTATCTGTCTTATTCTTAATTTATTTCATCAAACAAGGCAACACTGTTGTGATTATTGAGCTGGTATGCAGAAGACATGAGTCGGCAATGACGGCTTAAGGAACGCCTCTTCAGTCTCCTGTTGACAATCGATATGTCGGCTGTTTAATTGAAATGATGTGGGTTAAACTCATATCATACGTGCTTATAATAGTGTATGTGTGTTTGTGATGGTATGCTGCGTGTAAGTGATGGTATGATGTATGTTTGTGATGATATGCTGTGTGTTTGCCATAACCTGTTGTGTGTTTGTCATAGTATGCTTATTTGTCATAGTATGCTTGTTTGTCATAGTATGCTTGTTTGTCATGGTATGCTTGTTTGTCATGGTATGCTTGTTTGTCATAGTATGCTTGTTTGTCATAGTATGCTTATTTGTCATAGTATGCTTGTTTGTCATAGTATGCTTGTTTGTCATGGTATGCTTGTTTGTCATGGTATGCTTGTTTGTCATGGTTTGCTTGTTTTTCATGGTATGCTATGTGTTTGTCATGGTATGATGTGTGTTTGTCATGATATGCTGTGTGTTTGAGATGGTTTGCTGTGTGTTCGTCATGGTATGCGTTGTGTTTGTCATGGTATATTGTGTGTTTGTCATTGTATGCTGTGTGTTTTTCATGATATGCTGTGCGTTTGGGATGGTATGCTGTTTTGCATTGAAGTGCTGTGGATTCAAATCCTATGATATATGCTGTGGGTTTAATACTATGATATGTGCTTATGATAGTATGCTATGTGTTCGTGATGGTGTGCTGTGTGTTTGCCCTAACTTGCTGTGTGTTTGTGATATGCTGTGTGTTTACCCAAACCTGCTGTGTGTTTATGATGATGTGCTGTGTGTTTGCCATAACCTGCTGTGTGTTTGAGATGATGTGCTATGTGTTTATGATGATGTGCTTGTGTTTTCCCCAACCTGCTGTGTGTTTGTGATGATGTGCTGTGTGTTTGCCCCAACCTGCTGTGTGTTTGTGATGATGTGCTGTGTGTTTGCCCTAACCTGCTGTGTGTTTGTGATGATATGCCGTTTCTTTGTCATGGTATCATGTGTGTTGGTCATGGTATTCGCAGTTTTCAGACAAAAGTGGAATGATGACAAATAACTTGTATATACATGTAATTATAATACGTTGTAATAAAAAAATACATGTATTAATTTAAAAAAGAAATAATATAATATGGTAAATTGCATCATTATTAAACAAAATGCAAAATAGTCCCGGAACTTCCGGTAGAATAATTTCTTATACACATCATTATTAGTCCCCTACCGTTTTCAACGGAGGGGACTTATGGTTTTGTCTCCGTCCGTCCGTCACACTTTTCTGGATCCTGCGATAACTTTCAAAGTTCTAAATATTTTTTCATGAAACTTGGAACATGGATAGATGGCAATATGGGCATTATGCTCGTCATTTCATTTCGTTCCTACGTCAAAAATTCTGGTTGCTATGGCAACAAATAGACTAGAAATACTGCTGAAAAGGTGGTTTTTCTGGAATCTGCGATAACTTTTAAAGTTCTTAATATTTTTTCATGAAACTTGAAGCATGGATAGATGGCAATATTGACATTATGCACGTCATTTCATTTCGTTCCGACGTAAAAAATTCTGGTTGCTATGGCAACAAATAGACTAGAAATACTGCTGAAAATGGTGGTTTTTCTGGATCCTGCGATAACTTTTAAAGTTCTTAATATTTGTTTATGAAACTTCAAGCATGGATAGATGGCAATATGGACATTATGCACGTCATTTCATTTCGTTCCGACGTAAAAAATTCTGGTTGCTATGGCAACAAATAGACTAGACATACTGCTGAAAATGGTGGTTTTCTGGATCCTGCGATAACTTTTGTAGTTCTTAATATTTTTTCATGTAACTTGAAACATGGATAGATGGAAATATGGACATTATGCACGTCATTTCCTTTCGTTCCGACGTCAAATATTCTGGTTGCTATGGCAACAAATAGACTAGAAATACTGCTGAAAATGGTGGTTTTCTGGATCCTGCAATAACTTTTAAAGTTCTGAATATTTTTTTCATGAAACTTGAAACATGGATAGATGGCAATATGGACATTATGCACGTCATTTCATTTTGTTCCTAAATAAAAAAAATTGGTTGCTATGGCAACAAATATATATATATAAAATCTGGAATTTCTGACAATGGTGGAGCCGGTAGGGGACTTATATTGCTTGACAATAGTCTTGTTTTATGTAAAACAGCACCTCCATTTTCTGTAAAATTAGTGGATGAAACGCTAACATCCAGAATAAACATATGTTTACTATTTTGTTATTCGCTTTAATTAATTTTTAAAGTCATATTTGCATACCAATTATTTCTACGTAAAAATACGTTCAAGCCTTTGGTAACGAATATTTCGGGTAACCGCATCTTTTATTTATGAACTTATTAGTCAATAATGCACACACATAAAAATGAAACTATAATATATACCGTTGCATTTTATTAAAAACAACTAGTAAAATAATACTTGATACTGATATTGGTGCTAAAGTACATTTTATTTCAAGGCCGTTTATTTTCAGTATGTTAATTTAAAAAGTGTATTGTATAACTATTTTTTTAAATAACTTTGAAATCAATTTTACATACCGGAATACTTAAAACATAACATCAGATCAGATACTTCCATGTTGCATGTCTGGTATGTTAATAATGCTAAAACTGGTCAAATGAAAAGCAGGAACTAAAACGTCATCCGATTACCTGTTATTAAAATTATGCGAGAACGTCGTTATGTTTTTGCATGAATTCATAAATTGTTCAGGCACCAACCTAACAGTATGTGAAGCAATTAATAGGCACACTTTATTATATTATATTGTCTCCGTTTTAATAAAATCTTCTGTTTGCAAAAGTTCACTCTTGTTATCGCCTTATTGCTGATTGTGTTGAGTTCTAAAACCAACAATAGTTCGAATTCTTTACCTTCTCAGTGTATTGATATTTTAATGGCACCCATTAACCATCGTCGTGAAGAACAATACAGCATAATAGCTGAGATATTGCTCCGCTGTTTATGTCGTCAGGGAAATTTAACTTTTCAGCTTCCGTTGACGCGGACGAAGCTCAATAATCACCACTAGGTTTTACTTCAAAAACGAGAGGCAGGATATCATGTCGAACGTGTTCTACTTGTATTCTTAATTGTTCTATGAAAACTGTGAACGGCACTTAACAAAAGTAACAACGCCTTAAAACAAAGTGAAATCTAGTTAAACACTTCATATCATCTTGACAATCTTCGTCAAAGGGGTAGGTTGTACACTCGGAATAAGTTATTATATTTACACATGACACTGTTAATTTCTAATCGTTTACCGATATATAAGTAAATCACTATACTAGTACTAGTATTTGAATACCGCAATATTTGTAATGAAACAATTCATAGTACATATAATTATACTGTTTGAAACAGGATTTTTTAAGTATCAATTGCTAAGTAATCTATATTAATATTTTGAAAATTGTTAATATATTCATAGTATGCGTTATGTCCTTTTAACTCAGTTTGTTGCAAGAAGTTCTTGAGAGTGGAGTATTTCGTCGTTTGAATTTCCGACGAGCTCACTCTGTTGTCATTTCTTCCATGTTTCAGTTCCAGTCACAATGTTAACTTTCAAAGCAAGACTCATACTTTTATGGTTCATCATTTATATGCAAGTAAATGGCTTTCAATAGCAGAGCGAAGAGCCTTCATTTTATTCAAGGTTTGATTATGAGTACAAGCTCCTCACTAAAGTCGTCGCCTTGGAGACCACTGCTTCAAAGCTCGAGAACCTGATCAGTCACCTTGAGCAAAAGATTGATGACACAAACAAAAGGATGGTCAACCAGAACAAACTATTGGAACATATGTCCGGTAAGATATTTTCCTGACATTGCTTGACGATGATTTGTACTGTTTTTTGAACAACTTGTGGCCAGGTGTGATTTTTGAGCTCTTTAAAATCGATAAAAGCCCTAATATTGTTTTGTTGCATTGACCATTCCAAGGCGACCGCAGATTATGTTTTTCATGCTTTGCCAGTTATTTTTTTTTTCCGAGTTGTCAATGTGTTAATGTACCATTGAAGTAAACATGTCTTGACTAAGTTTAATGTTTCGAGCTCCATAAATCGGATTAAACCTGGTTTTGAATTAACCGTACCATGACAGAGACCCTTTATTGATTGCTGTACGTTTCTTGTGTCTTTTCTAATTAATTTGTGTTGTGATTCACTGGTTGGTATTTGGTATATATTAGCCAGCTTATTTAACCCCTGTCTCATTAAAATGTTTTGTAATCCGTTAAGAAAGTCCTAGTGGATCAACTTACATCCGATGGGGAAGAACGACATGTAACGCCAACGGGACAGAGACGGTTTATTCGGGTTATGCGGTAGGCAGTGATTACTAGAGTACAGGAGCTGCCGTGAACTAGCTTTGTCTCACCAAAGAGCCACTGTGGAACAGATTTGACGACACCACACAGAGCGGAGCGCTGGTTTCCGGGGCCGAATATGAGTTTGATTATAGAAACAGGATCACTTTCTTTGACAGGGAACTTACCGATCATGATGCTCCGTGCGCCGTGTGTCAATCTTCTCGTTCGCGACTGCTGATGATACCGGATTCAAAGCAAGACTCATACTTTTATGGTTCATCATTTATGTGCAAGTAAATGGATTTCAAAAGCAGAGAGAAGAGCCTTCATGTTATTCAAGGTTTGATTATGAGTACAAGCTCCTCACTAAAGTCGTCGCCTTGGAGACCACTGCTTCAAAGCTCGAGAACCTGATCAGTCACCTTGAGCAAAAGATTGATGACACAAACAAAAGGATGGTCAACCAGAACAAACCATTGGGATGTTTATATAAAACAGATTTGTTTTATTTTATTTTGCTGTATATTTTTATAATTTAATTAATCTCATTTATGATAAGACAAACGATACTTTTCCAACTTGACAAAATTATTACGAAATTAAATATTTCATGATAAGATATGTCATTTTTAAATTGAGTACAACTCAACACTACTTAAAATCAGTGAAAACACTAAAAAAAAAAATTATATTAAAAAACATTTTGAGTCGTTAGTGCTTTAACTGTTAAGTTAGTTAGTTTTAATATCTAAAAGAGTTTCAAGTTCATTTACATCTTAAAGCAAGTTCATAGACATCTTAAAGCTTAACCACTGAAGCAAAGTAATTTTTCTTTGCATTTTTGTGCAACCTAAAAAAGGACGGCTTTCATGCATTGCAGATATACAAGTGGTCCAGTCAGACAGCTCTGTGAATTCTTCAGAGATTGAAGTAGAGAAGTCTGGTTCAAGTCTAACAAGTGATGTATCCCAGTCTAGAGAATCAGAGAAATCTGCAACCAGTCTGTCTACAGGAAGTGATGATACGAGTCTGAATACCAGCAGCACAGAATCCCAGTCCCAGAAGGCAGATTCTTCAGAATCAAGACTGCTTACAGGAACTAATGGGTCTGGCACGTCATCAGAAAGTGAATTATCTGCTTCTAATGATGTCAGTCTGACATCAGGAAGTGCAGCTTCCAGTAGTTGTGATTCAACAAGCAAGGTTTGTGAATTATACACAGAACATAACAGTTTGGGAGGACACTTTTAGGATTTATGGAATTTTTCAATTAAAGTCTCTTCTAAACAAAAATAGAGTCTAAGGGGAAAGTGCCGCACCTGATAAGCCTGTGCGGACTGCACATGCTAATCTGAGATGACACTTTGCACATATATTAAGTCCCATTTTCCCAAAGAAAGGCGCATGCATTTCAGGAGCAGTGTTTGTTGCGGGACCTGCAGACAAGGGAGGTAACTCACAGGAATTCTGCCACTTTCTGGCCAGACAACTTTAGGAGCAAGTTGTGTCAATGCAGCCCCTGCAAGGCAAGTTGGTCTGTTGCAAGTATTCTGCAGATATTTGATAGTTGACGTGTATGGATATGTTGTGTAGTTTTCCTTCAATATAAATGTAAAATGTGAATAAATTAAATTTTGCTTTTGCATTGATACTCATACACATTTGCCACTCTAAATTGTGTATGGGTCAAAGATTTTTGTATTGTAAGCTATGTGGTTTCCAAGTAGCCTCAGACCCCAAAGTATGATTGATTGAACTAATTTTTGTATCTTACAAATAAAAAATACTAATGAAAGCGCTTGTAACTTTTTACTTTTTATTTCCATTTGTTAAATAAAAGAGATCAAGTTTAAGAACGAACTCATGTTCATAGTCGTGTGGCCATGAATTCTGATTCAGGTACACACTAGATCTAGAACACCACTCCATTAATGTTTGTCCACATGTTACAAAACCACCATAAATAACCAATAAGAAAACTGTTAATTATTGTGCTTTGAAAATCTCTATTGTATGCATCCATGTTTTGCAGACAATGTATGCTGAACAGAAGGTAGAGTTCCTGATAAATGACTGCGACCATGTGGCTGTGTATGAGAATCAAGGCCTCAACCAATCAGAGCCATCCTCTGAAGAGGAGCGTGAGAGGCAGGTCCTGGGTAGCATGAACCGCGTACAGCAGATAGAAATGGTGCAAGGTGTGTACGGTATAATATGGTCTTTTTTCTGTAACCCTTTTCTACTTAAAAGGCTGTTTGCAACTATATGTGTTACTTGCAGGCTGTTCAATTTTAAGTACTGTTTGCTGCTCATTAGTATCTTATGGTTTGAAATTAACCTTTTAAACTTGAATCTTGTAAGAAAGGTATTTAATTTGATTTGTTAAGGGACTCCAAATGCGTCAAAATGCTTATTAAATCTAAGCCTTAAAGGGATAACATCATATGATATTGCATTAAAGATTTGTAAAACTTAAGTCATGGCCCCTGCTGGGAATTTTTCATATTAGGAAGTCAACAGACATCCTAGTGCTTAACTTTTTAAGCTTTAACTGGATAGTCCAGCTTGAAATGGTTGTATCTATGTTTCTTCTACATATCAAATAAAAAAAAAACATAACAGTAGTATTTGGTCTTTACTTGGTCCCCAGGCCCCTTTACTTCTACTAAACCTTTTAAGCTTTAAATTAATCTTGCCAATATTCATAAATATAATAATATGTCCATAATGTAAAAAGCTGACATTTTCATATGTTAAATGCTTTTTCATATTTTTGGCTCTACCTGCCAGTCCGTGTTTCTGTAGTTGAAATGTGAAAAACCTTTCATGTGCCAATCAGTGACTGCAACAAGTGTGGGTCTCACAAGATATTTTGTAAATTTAAAAAGAGATGTACAAATTATAGAATTATTAATATCCTATATAATCCAAAAACATTCTTTTGCTAAACACAATTTGTAGGTTTTTAAATGCATGCCTGCTTTTCACAGGTATGCTTGGACTTGTTCTTCGAATAAACTGAATCAGTACAATTCTGCTGCAGAACAGAATATTGCAATGAGTATCGGAGTTAATACTCAAGTATCGAAGTTAATACTCCATAGCAAGTGTTTGATCATTTTTGTACATCTAAACTATGAAATAATGTTTTTATTTCCAGGTTTCAATGACATGAAGTCAGCACTGTCCGACTACTTGAAGCGGTTTGCTGAAAATGGGAAAGTTGTGAGAGCTGAAGATATCAGAGAGTTCTTCTCGCAGATGGAGCAGAGAAAGCGGCAGAAAACTGAGCACACCCCTGCACACTTTTGTAGATAATCTCTCGGACAGTCACTGATTTCATTACCATACACATGTGTACAGACATCTTATGTGCAGCAGACATTCGTTTGTGGATTATCTGTGATAGGCATATTTTTGATTTGACATACAAATAATGGACCTTATGTGTGACTATTTTTAACAGAAAATGTGCGTTACTTCCATTTCCTTTTGACGTGAATCTTTTTTAAAAAAGTCTTTGTTTTTAAAATTATCGCAAATTATTGTGTGTTTTTTTAAAGATTGTTAAAACTACATCGAATGAACATTGAGGCATGATTTTCTTAAAAATTACCAGCTGACCACATTTGAAGATTCAACATTAAATACAACGTGCTTTTATAAACAATCTATACATCTTTTTTTATTTAAAAAGTAACATGTTTTTTTACTATTAGTGAAATATTCTTTGTGTCATTAGTATTTGTTCATATTCTTATTTCATTTTAGCAGGAAGAGCCCACCAAAGTCTTTGGTTTCTCGCATATGTCTGGCCCTTTCAGTCTGACATCAACAATGACTATGACAGATGTAATAGATTATTCATTTTTCATGCAATCTTACCAAACTTGAACAGTGTGTTTATGTTTGTATAGCAAGAAAATCCTTTGAATAATGGGCTAGGTATGATTATGAACATCAGAGCTGTTTTAAGAAAATACAAACAAGTGAACTTGATACCACATGCAAGCTATTAGGGTTGAATCGAGTGTTTGGTCGACAGGCAATTCGTTTCTGCAAGATATCTAGTGAACGCTCTGACCTACAACCATGCAAATGATTACTGTTAAGGAAAGAAACTTCAAATATTAAAGTCACATGGAGCGATAGCATAAAATAAAAAAGATACTATAGTAATTGTGAGAACCGTTAATAACCATTAAAGACATTCATACAGAAGACTTTTAATTGTGGTGAAACATTATCAGATCATTGGGCACTTAATTCCTTAATTACTGGAACGATCCTGGTACTTGCAGCAATAAAATGAGATTGAAAATGCAATACTGGCTACCAAGGTTAAAAAAATCTCTTCCAGCAAATCTCATTACCCATAAAGAATTGTTTATGTATATTACCTTTCATGGTATGCTGGTGTCTTATTGTGAGAAATTGAAAACATTTTCAAGTTATGTAAGTTGGGTAAGGATGGGGCCATACATGTTTGACAAACATCTCTTGGAAGTCTGTTTCTTGTTAGCCATGTTTCAAGGTCATTCTCAGGCGAGCACTTTGGGCTGTCATGGCCATCTTAACTTTGTTCTGATTTATATTAGGAAGGCTTGCTATACATATGTACATAAAGGTTTTATTGAAAGACACCATTTGCTGCATCATTTGATTTGTCATTTTTTGCAAATGGACTGCCATACATGCTGACCTTGTTCTATGGTAATTGTTTTACTGTTATGATATTTTTAATGTAAGGTTTTTGTCATTTACACATGTCAATAGAAATTGATTAATTTCTAATGATTTATGTTTTTAATGATTCACGCTTTTCCCAAAATGTGGATCATTTATTTTATTGTTTTAACAATTTGCTATGTGAACAACTGCTGCGTCTTTTGTTACTCACTTAGTATGTATTTTGTTATTCACTTTAAATGTAATTTTCTGTTGTTTGTTCGCTAGTTTTTGTACTGTTTGTTGGTGACTTGTATTCAATCCAATCTTTATTAATTTGTCATCAAAGAGTTAGCACTTATTTGTCCAAGATCCCTTGCGGTTGGTAACATTCCTAGGTTGTTTACATAACTGTTAAACCTCACATCCGCATCTGATTGTCTTAAAATTGATGGTCTCAAATTGTATTTGATGTCAAAAATGTTTCTTGTTTCTTCATGTTTTAATTAAAAATTAAATCTGCATGTTTTTCAGAACTGTCTGTTATTCTTACTATGTTTAATTACAGTTTATTAAACCGACAAAGTTACGAAAATGAGTGTTTCAAACGATCCAAAGTAAAAGCCAATTAAATTATTTTCAATTATATGTTGAACAAAAACAGTGCAATAAAGAACTGCAAACTACAAATCTAAACTGTGACACGTTCTGAATTTTAGCCACACTGAACATAAAAAGCAAATTGTTTAAGCAAGACATTGTTTATTGTGCATAAACCCCTTTTAAATAGAATTTAAAAAACAGAATTTTCATTAGAATCCGGTGGATTGATATAGATATTAAACCATATTAAAAGTTTATATGAAAACGAAATATTTACAAGCTCCATGATAGCACGCATGGCGATAGGTGAGTATGCAGTAATTTATAAGATAAATTAATTTATTAATAATTTTAGGAACGCTCCTCGTCTGTCTGTCTGTTTTGAATCCGCTCCATATCTACTGTACCATTTCATGGAATATATATGAAACTTGCCTCAAATATTAAGGACACTGAGACGATATTCAGAAAGCACAAGTCAGACACATCTCAATCTCAGAGGTTTGAGCCTACATGTTTGTGTCCTTTTTCATAGCCTTTATACCCTTTTAATAATTTCATGGAAACGTTACTAAACGATCAGGTCACTTAGACGAAGTGAAGAAGGCATGAGTCCGTCATCCCGGCTTACGTATAAAGTCGTAATGGATTTGAGCATCCACGCATCCATTTTTGTTTCCGTTTTATACATGTATCTGTCATATTCTTAATTTATTTCATCAAACAAGGCAACACTGTTGTGATTATTGAGCTGGTATGCAGAAGACATGAGTCGGCAATGACGGCTTAAGGAACGCCTCTTCAGTCTCCTGTTGACAATCGATATGTCGGCTGTTTAATTGAAATGATGTGGGTTAAACTCATATCATACGTGCTTATAATAGTGTATGTGTGTTTGTGATGGTATGCTGCGTGTAAGTGATGGTATGATGTATGTTTGTGATGATATGCTGTGTGTTTGCCATAACCTGTTGTGTGTTTGTCATAGTATGCTTATTTGTCATAGTATGCTTGTTTGTCATAGTATGCTTGTTTGTCATGGTATGCTTGTTTGTCATGGTATGCTTGTTTGTCATAGTATGCTTGTTTGTCATAGTATGCTTATTTGTCATAGTATGCTTGTTTGTCATAGTATGCTTGTTTGTCATGGTATGCTTGTTTGTCATGGTATGCTTGTTTGTCATGGTTTGCTTGTTTTTCATGGTATGCTATGTGTTTGTCATGGTATGATGTGTGTTTGTCATGATATGCTGTGTGTTTGAGATGGTTTGCTGTGTGTTCGTCATGGTATGCGTTGTGTTTGTCATGGTATATTGTGTGTTTGTCATTGTATGCTGTGTGTTTTTCATGATATGCTGTGCGTTTGGGATGGTATGCTGTTTTGCATTGAAGTGATGTGGATTCAAATCCTATGATATATGCTGTGGGTTTAATACTATGATATGTGCTTATGATAGTATGCTATGTGTTCGTGATGGTGTGCTGTGTGTTTGCCCTAACTTGCTGTGTGTTTGTGATATGCTGTGTGTTTACCCAAACCTGCTGTGTGTTTATGATGATGTGCTGTGTGTTTGCCATAACCTGCTGTGTGTTTGAGATGATGTGCTATGTGTTTATGATGATGTGCTTGTGTTTTCCCCAACCTGCTGTGTGTTTGTGATGATGTGCTGTGTGTTTGCCCCAACCTGCTGTGTGTTTGTGATGATGTGCTGTGTGTTTGCCCTAACCTGCTGTGTGTTTGTGATGATATGCCGTTTCTTTGTCATGGTATCATGTGTGTTGGTCATGGTATTCGCAGTTTTCAGACAAAAGTGGAATGATGACAAATAACTTGTATATACATGTAATTATAATACGTTGTAATAAAAAAATACATGTATTAATTTAAAAAAGAAATAATATAATATGGTAAATTGCATCATTATTAAACAAAATGCAAAATAGTCCCGGAACTTCCGGTAGAATAATTTCTTATACACATCATTATTAGTCCCCTACCGTTTTCAACGGAGGGGACTTATGGTTTTGTCTCCGTCCGTCCGTCACACTTTTCTGGATCCTGCGATAACTTTCAAAGTTCAAAATATTTTTTCATGAAACTTGGAACATGGATAGATGGCAATATGGGCATTATGCTCGTCATTTCATTTCGTTCCTACGTCAAAAATTCTGGTTGCTATGGCAACAAATAGACTTGAAATACTGCTGAAAAGGTGGTTTTTCTGGAATCTGCGATAACTTTTAAAGTTCTTTATATTTTTTCATGAAACTTGAAGCATGGATAGATGGCAATATGGACATTATGCACGTCATTTCATTTCGTTCCGACGTAAAAAATTCTGGTTGCTATGGCAACAAATAGACTAGAAATACTGCTGAAAATGGTGGTTTTTCTGGATCCTGCGATAACTTTTAAAGTTCTTAATATTTGTTTATGAAACTTCAAGCATGGATAGATGGCAATATGGACATTATGCACGTCATTTCATTTCGTTCCGACGTAAAAAATTCTGGTTGCTATGGCAACAAATAGACTAGACATACTGCTGAAAATGGTGGTTTTCTGGATCCTGCGATAACTTTTGTAGTTCTTAATATTTTTTCATGTAACTTGAAACATGGATAGATGGAAATATGGACATTATGCACGTCATTTCCTTTCGTTCCGACGTCAAATATTCTGGTTGCTATGGCAACAAATAGACTAGAAATACTGCTGAAAATGGTGGTTTTCTGGATCCTGCAATAACTTTTAAAGTTCTGAATATTTTTTTCATGAAACTTGAAACATGGATAGATGGCAATATGGACATTATGCACGTCATTTCATTTTGTTCCTAAATAAAAAAAATTGGTTGCTATGGCAACAAATATATATATATAAAATCTGGAATTTCTGACAATGGTGGAGCCGGTAGGGGACTTATATTGCTTGACAATAGTCTTGTTTTATGTAAAACAGCACCTCCATTTTCTGTAAAATTAGTGGATGAAACGCTAACATCCAGAATAAACATATGTTTACTATTTTGTTATTCGCTTTAATTAATTTTTAAAGTCATATTTGCATACCAATTATTTCTACGTAAAATACGTTCATGCCTTTGGTAACGAATATTTCGGGTAACCGCATCTTTTATTTATGAACTTATTAGTCAATAATGCACACACATAAAAATGAAACTATAATATATACCGTTGCATTTTATTAAAAACAACTAGTAAAATAATACTTGATACTGATATTGGTGCTAAAGTACATTTTATTTCAAGGCCGTTTATTTTCAGTATGTTAATTTAAAAAGTGTATTGTATAACTATTTTTTTAAATAACTTTGAAATCAATTTTACATACCGGAATACTTAAAACATAACATCAGATCAGATACTTCCATGTTGCATGTCTGGTATGTTAATAATGCTAAAACTGGTCAAATGAAAAGCAGGAACTAAAACGTCATCCGATTACCTGTTATTAAAATTATGCGATAACGTCGTTATGTTTTTGCATGAATTCATAAATTGTTCAGGCACCAACCTAACAGTATGTGAAGCAATTAATAGGCACACTTTATTATATTATATTGTCTCCGTTTTAATAAAATCTTCTGTTTGCAAAAGTTCACTCTTGTTATCGCCTTATTGCTGATTGTGTTGAGTTCTAAAACCAACAATAGTTCGAATTCTTTACCTTCTCAGTGTATTGATATTTTAATGGCACCCATTAACCATCGTCGTGAAGAACAATACATCATAATAGCTGAGATATTGCTCCGCTGTTTATGTCGTCAGGGAAATTTAACTTTTCAGCTTCCGTTGACGCGGACGAAGCTCAATAATCACCACTAGGTTTTACTTCAAAAACGAGAGGCAGGATATCATGTCGAACGTGTTCTACTTGTATTCTTAATTGTTCTATGAAAACTGTGAACGGCACTTAACAAAAGTAACAACGCCTTAAAACAAAGTGAAATCTAGTTAAACACTTCATATCATCTTGACAATCTTCGTCAAAGGGGTAGGTTGTACACTCGGAATAAGTTATTATATTTACACATGACACTGTTAATTTCTAATCGTTTACCGATATATAAGTAAATCACTATACTAGTACTAGTATTTGAATACCGCAATATTTGTAATGAAACAATTCATAGTACATATAATTATACTGTTTGAAACAGGATTTTTTAAGTATCAATTGCTAAGTAATCTATATTAATATTTTGAAAATTGTTAATATATTCATAGTATGCGTTATGTCCTTTTAACTCAGTTTGTTGCAAGAAGTTCTTGAGAGTGGAGTATTTCGTCGTTTGAATTTCCGACGAGCTCACTCTGTTGTCATTTCTTCCATGTTTCAGTTCCAGTCACAATGTTAACTTTCAAAGCAAGACTCATACTTTTATGGTTCATCATTTATATGCAAGTAAATGGCTTTCAATAGCAGAGCGAAGAGCCTTCATTTTATTCAAGGTTTGATTATGAGTACAAGCTCCTCACTAAAGTCGTCGCCTTGGAGACCACTGCTTCAAAGCTCGAGAACCTGATCAGTCACCTTGAGCAAAAGATTGATGACACAAACAAAAGGATGGTCAACCAGAACAAACTATTGGAACATATGTCCGGTAAGATATTTTCCTGACATTGCTTGACGATGATTTGTACTGTTTTTTGAACAACTTGTGGCCAGGTGTGATTTTTGAGCTCTTTAAAATCGATAAAAGCCCTAATATTGTTTTGTTGCATTGACCATTCCAAGGCGACCGCAGATTATGTTTTTCATGCTTTGCCAGTTATTTTTTTTTCCGAGTTGTCAATGTGTTAATGTACCATTGAAGTAAACATGTCTTGACTAAGTTTAATGTTTCGAGCTCCATAAATCGGATTAAACCTGGTTTTGAATTAACCGTACCATGACAGAGACCCTTTATTGATTGCTGTACGTTTCTTGTGTCTTTTCTAATTAATTTGTGTTGTGATTCACTGGTTGGTATTTGGTATATATTAGCCAGCTTATTTAACCCCTGTCTCATTAAAATGTTTTGTAATCCGTTAAGAAAGTCCTAGTGGATCAACTTACATCCGATGGGGAAGAACGACATGTAACGCCAACGGGACAGAGACGGTTTATTCGGGTTATGCGGTAGGCAGTGATTACTAGAGTACAGGAGCTGCCGTGAACTAGCTTTGTCTCACCAAAGAGCCACTGTGGAACAGATTTGACGACACCACACAGAGCGGAGCGCTGGTTTCCGGGGCCGAATATGAGTTTGATTATAGAAACAGGATCACTTTCTTTGACAGGGAACTTACCGATCATGATGCTCCGTGCGCCGTGTGTCAATCTTCTCGTTCGCGACTGCTGATGATACCGGATTCAAAGCAAGACTCATACTTTTATGGTTCATCATTTATGTGCAAGTAAATGGATTTCAAAAGCAGAGCGAAGAGCCTTCATGTTATTCAAGGTTTGATTATGAGTACAAGCTCCTCACTAAAGTCGTCGCCTTGGAGACCACTGCTTCAAAGCTCGAGAACCTGATCAGTCACCTTGAGCAAAAGATTGATGACACAAACAAAAGGATGGTCAACCAGAACAAACCATTGGAACATATGTCTGGTAAGATATTTTCCTGACTTTGCTTGACGATGATTTGTACTGTTTTTTGAACAACTTGTGGCCAGGTGTGATTTTTGAGCTCTTTAAAATCGATTAAAGCCCTATTATTGTTTTGTTGCATTGACCATTGCAAGGCGACCGCAGATTATGTTTTTCATGTTTTGCCAGTTTAATGTTTTTCGAGTTGTCAATGTGTTAATGTACCATTGAAGTAAACATGTCTTGACTAAGTGTAATGTTTCGAGCTCCATAAATCGGGTTAAACCTGGTTTTGAATAAACCGTACCATGACAGAGACCCTTTATTGATTGCTGTACGTTTCTTGTGTCTTTTCTAGTAAATTTGTGTTGTGATTCACTGGTTGGTATTTGGTATATATTAGCCAGCTTATTTAACCCCTGTCACATTTAAATGTTTTGTAATCCGTTTAGAAAGTCCTAGTGGATCAACTTACATCCGATGGGAAAGAACGACATGTAACGCCAACGGGACAGAGACGGTTTATTCGGGTTATGCGGCAGGCAGTGATTACTAGAGTACAGGAGCTGCCGAGAACTAGCTTTGTCTCACCAAAGAGCCACTTTGGAGCAGATTTGACGACACCACACAGAGCGGAGCGCTGGTTTCCGGGGCCGAATATGAGTTTGATTTTAGAAACAGGATCACTTTCTTTGACAGGGAACTTACCGATCATGATGCTCCGTGCGCCGTGTGCCAATCTTCTCGTTCGCGACTGCTTATGATACCGGGTCGTAACAAATGCCTAGACGGATGGACCTTGGAGTACGAGGGATACCTCGTGGCAGGTGACAGTGTGAATTCCGCTGCTTCAGAGTACATATGCCTGGACGCCAAGCCCGAATCGCTGCCAGATGACTCGGGAAATAATAATGGGAAGCTATTCTACTTTGCAGAGGCGAGATGTGGTGGGTCCCTTAAATGCCCGCCGTATGTCAATGGCCGAGAACTGACGTGCGTTATTTGCACAAAATAAACAAAAGATATGTTTCGCTTACTCGCATGAACCTTCAGAATAAAGTCGCGTTGTATCGCAACTTTAATGACAAAGTAATCGTTCATTTTCAAAATCCATGAGTTTTAATTAGCAATCTTCAGTTTATACTAACAGGCTAATTGTCAATAATATAACACAAAAATTGTTTGTTCTCTCAACGTTATTATATAAGTAAAATACATAACATACTGTGCTATAAATTAAAGCATTGCAAAAAAAGAAGGATCCTTAATATGAAGATGTTCAATTTCAGCTTCAGGTATCTATAATATATATGGTTGCAAACGGATGTAATAAGACACGAATACATTAACCCCTAGCCTATGGAAATGTTTCGACAATCAGCACATGCGCACTGAGATTTTTCATTCGAACACTACACATACACATTCGCAATTAGACCTTCCTTGCGTACTTAGACCTTTCACGTGCACACTTAAATGTGTTACTTGCTAACTTAAATGTCGATCGTTCTTGAGCGCGCATTTCAATCATTTACGAGCGCACTTAGACCTATCATGGGATAACTTACAAATTTCAAGTGCCCGCATGGACCTTTCTTTTCGAAAGAAGATCTATCACCTACGCACTTAGACTTTTCTCTTGCGCACTAAACTCAGCGATACTGACAGCGCAGCGAACCTGAACGACGAAAACATTGTTCAGATGTCACCTCCATTAAAGTCCGATTGGCGATGAACAATTAAGAGGGTACGTTTCTTGTTGTTATGGCACAACTTTTTTCCAGTGTTATTTCTTACCATTAATTTCATCCAGGCTAACTGATTTGGAACGATTATTGCGTAGTTTTCACGCCGGATGAGTCTTTATCATTCAATAGCTGTTAATGTGTTTCCATAGCAACCGATATTGACAACTTTATTACGTTTAATCACAACTTTAATCCAATACGTATAACAATAAAGTACAAAGATATGCACTTCCATTTTAAGTCATTCCATCCCTTTATCCAAATTTGTTATAAACGGCCCTCGGGCCGTTATGTCGGCTGCGGAACGATTAAATACGTGAAAACCTGATCAGTCATTTGAGCAACGAAAATATGACACGAACAAAGACAAGTGAAGACAAGACCGGTAAGATATCTTTCTGAAATTGCCCAACGATTCTATGACCATTTAATTGTAAGATAATAATTATATAGCTACAAAGATTCCTAATGAATGACGAGATGAAATTTGAACTTGTTTTGGTTTTCATTTAATCGTGTTTCAAAAATTTACAATTCGGTTTCTCTCGTTTGCAATCAACCATTGAGTAGTTAAGTAGAATATTAATTGAACTGTAATATCTTGTATAGCATTAAATAATTTGAATTGTGATGTTATTTTTTGTTAATATAGTCATACATGTATTGTAATAAAACCTTTTGGCCAGTTGTGGGGGTTTGACTCCTCTATCCCGGTTTAAGCTCTAATTTGTTTTTGAATTGACCTTTCCATTGCAGAGGCCACATATTGATTCATTTTCGTGTTTCGCAAGTTGTATGTTTTCCGAGTTGTAAAATGTGTGAATATGCGATTGAGGTTGATATCTCTCGATTTCAAAGCCCCATTCTTTGCAAATGACTGTTCCAGGGCAGAACATCCATCCTCATTGGTTTTGTGCGTTTATTATGTGTTCGTGTGTCTTGTCTAGTTCATTTTATCTTTCTCTCATTGTTAATTAATTGCCTCTCTTCTATTGATAGAGGACAGCATGCTATTAAAATGTTTCTTTTATGTTGGCGCAGGTGAAGTTTGTTTTTTGATAGTGGTGTTTTACCTGCAAATCAGTTGCTAGTTTCAACGCATGTGAACAAGACATGTTTTATTGAAACTTAGGTTAAACGTTTTCAATTTATGAACATGAATTGAAAAGAATTAAATCAACAGATAGATTACATCAAATAGACATTAACTGAGCAACAGACAGACAGACAGACAGACAGACAGACAGACAGACAGACAGACAGACAGACAGACAGACAGACAGACAGACAGACAGACAGACAGACAGACAGACAGACAGACATTTTATTTGACTTGCACAATGTACATCGTCAACATCACAGGTGGTTAGAATTGATATATGTCAACATGTATATGCGCAGAAAACAAGTGTCAACAAAAATGAATATTTACAAAACAAATACATACAGAAGTACAGAGGATGAACAATAAGAAAATTATGTTATACGATTTAACAAATTCAATCTAATACTCAATGATTCCTTAACAAACAAACATAGTTTTATTAAATCAGACCTATTAGTTGATTGTAGCAATTGTACATACTTAATAACAGATGGATTATAATAGAAATATTTTTTTATGTATTTCTTTCTTAAATCAACAAATGTTGAACAAATACATACAAAATGAAATTCGTCCTCAATATCCGTGGTATTACAACAAAGACAATATCTTTCTTGCCTAGCAATAGTGTTTCCATTATATCTACCAGTCTGTATACGAAGGGGGTGTACAGATAATCTTAATCGGCATAAATAAAACCTTAAATGTTTCGGAACTAAGTCTAGGTAAATCTCATATTCGAGATTTGACTTAAATGTTCTATAGATGTCTAACATTGAACTATCTTCTAGTGTACGGTGCCAATTTTGTTTATATGAATCTATAATTCTGGACTTTATAATGGGTTTAAAAAAATTAAAATCAATATCATGGACACTATTGAAGACATAACTTAATCCGTAATCATCCAATAATATCTTGATGTTATAAATCCAATTTCGACAGCCTTTGGCGTAATCTGAAACTCCAATATTGTATACAGTTTTAATAATTATGTTATCAGAGGCTGCTATTTTAAACCAATATTGTACGATTCGCATGTATCTATGTATAAAAAGAGGATATCTTCCTAACTCACCATAAACACATGCATTACATGTATTAGTTTTAACTCTTAAAAGCCTTTTACAGAACTTCAGATGTATCCTTTCCAATTCCTTAGATTTCGTAAAACCCCAAACTTCTGATGAATAACCTAAAATAGACCCTACGAATGCATCAAATAACTGACAAAGAATTTTTCGCTTTAAATCAAATTCTTGACAATTGCAAAACAATGTATTCAATGCTTTAAGAGCTTTACCAATTAAATGTTCTTGATTTAAATTAAAACTACCTGTATAATTAAATACAACACCTAAATAATTAAAATCATTTACAGTTTCTATAGCATGGCCATTGTATGTCCACTTTTCATTTGGCAATAATCCGCCTCTTTTTCGAAAAACCATTATCTTTGTCTTATCAATATTAACTTGCAGTCCCCATGTATTACAATAAGTATATAAATTATCTAAATGGTTCTGAATTTCTTCTGGTGATTTACCCACAATGGCCATGTCGTCTGCAAAAAGTAATAAAATTAAAACAATGTCATCTAGTTGCAAACCTGAATCAATATTATTTTGCAAAAACAACTCAAGATCTTCTACAAAGATAGAAAATAACAAAGGCGACATAACTTCTCCTTGACGTAAGCCAACAGCATAGCTAAAGTAATCCGAAAATGAAGATAATGATTTTACACATGACTTAACTTTTTGGTACATATCTCTCACAATTCTTAATATTTTGCCTTGAATACCACATTTAAACATTTTTAACCATAAAGCATTTCTATAAATAGTATCAAAGCATTTCATCATATCGACAAAAATAACAAACAAACGTTTGTTTTCAAATAAATAATGATTTATCAAAGAAAATAAAATAAATATTGCGTCAGTAGAAGATCGTCCTTTTCGAAATCCGAATTGGGCGTCCGAAATGATGTTATGTTTTGTACAGATATTTTCAACGCGTTTATTTATTACAGTAGTGTATAATTTTGACAAACAGCTCACTAACGTAATTCCTCTATAATTATTAACATCGGATTTGGAACCTTTTTTATGAAGGGGGATAATAATACCTTCCGTCCACTGGTCCGGGAAATAACCGGAATTTAGTATATTGTTAAATAAATCACATAAATAAGATGACAGAATGTCAATAGATTCTATAAAATATTCATTTAAAAGGTTGTCACTCCCATAAGCTTTAAATCGCTTAAGTGATTTTACAGCAGTTGTTATTTCATGCACCGTTATCGGTTCATCTAGTTCAGGATATACATTATTAGGAAGATTAAAATCATTACACAAATTAAAACTTTCCGCTTCTAAATTCGATGCACAAACATTATCCAAGCTAATCCTCGAAAAATAATCTGTGAATTCAGTTAACGGTATATCATTAGCTCTATTGGTTATTGACTTAAAATGTTTCCAAAATTCCCTTGGTTTACTTTTCCTTAATTCTGTAATTTTATCCATTCTTCGTTTATAATCGCAACATTTTTTCTTTCTGACAATATTTTTATACTCTTTTTTCTCTCACATAAAACTATTCTGTTGTTAAATGTTTTATCAGTGTTGAAGCATCGAAGTGCATCTAGATATAAATTACGGGCATCTATACAATCACTGTCAAACCACTCCTTATTACTACTAGTATAATTTTCAAAAGCAACCTGATCTTTAAAAATACACTCTTTCGAAAACAAAGTGTCAGCTATATCACGAATAGTGTTTGTAAATAAAAGTAACATATTGTTCACGGAATCCCTGCTTAAATAATCTGCGGTATTAACAATGGTATTAAACAAAGGCAATTGAGAAATAAGTCGTGAGCGAAACTCCTCTCTAAACGTAGAATCCCATTTATACCTAGTCTCTGAATAGTATAAACCATCTCGGGGAATGTTATTACAGTTCAGTGAAAAATGCAATGGGGTGTGATCACTCCATTCATTGAATGGACATACTGTAAATGACTTTATCTGGGAAAAAATACATTCTTTTGTTAACAAGTAATCAATAACTGAGCAACCATTATTGGACAAAAATGTATATTGATCAGTATTACCTATACGACCGTTAATAATTCGGTAACATGTACCTTTACAAAGATCTAACAATTTTATCCCGTGGTTATTATGTGACCTGTCATTGGAGGCCCGTGCAGGTGTGCTATCGAAAACATAATCAGGACAATCACAACAATCATTTACTTTATCAAATATAATAAAATCACTTTTCTGACCGACTCTACTGTTAAAATCGCCGCAAATAAAAACACTTCCTAAGCTATCATACAGAAACAAATCATTTTCTAGAATATCAAATAAATCGATATTAATACTGTTGTACATAGGTGAATCTTCTCCCCAGATATAGGCTCCACATACATAAATATCGTTCTGGGTATTAAAAAATAAATGGTCAAGTTTAAGCCAAATGATTGTATCAAAATGATTTTTAATTATTTGTATTCCATCTTTTAATTGCTCTTTATAATATAAAACAATTCCTCCACTGTTTCTACGGGCTCTTCTATGCTGAAATTTACGGTAAAAATTATGTGAAATGTATCCGTTTAGATTTATATTACTGTTAGAATCACACCATGATTCGTAAAGAAAACAAATATCAGACTGTTTTAAAATATTTACAATGTCAGGACTTTCCTTTTTGTCTCTGGTAAGGCCATGAATGTTCCACGAAAGGATAGAAAGTTCATCCCCGTCGTGCTCCTACTGTTTCACTGGTTTACCGTCCACGTACAGGGTATCGTACACGATACAATATCGTTTTCCCTCTTTTTTGGCGTCCTTCATTTTAGGCACTAACTTTCGGCGCTTTTCAACCACTTCCGGTGGGAACTGTTCAAACATTTGGCATCCGGTTCCTGACAGGTGTTTCCATTCTCTCCGTACCATCTCCCGGTCCTTGAAAAATGTAAATTTGGCAACGATGTTGCGAATCTTACCGGAAACTGGCTGTCCCGGTGAACGATGAACGCGCTCAAAGCGGATCGTGTCTGCAATGTCCTTTGCAATTTTTAGTTTCTCTTGTAAATGATTACGTAACTTTGTTTCCGTAATTTCCGCCGTCTCGTTGCCGGTGGAGTTGTCCTCTTGGATATTTGTGAACACTAGGTTGTTCCGCATGGATTGCGATTTCAGGTACGCAACGTCGTCCCGCAGCTCCTCCCGCTGTTTCTCCAGCATAGCCACCTTCTCGGCCATCTGCGCCGCCCCGACGTCTGCGCAATCCACTCGCTCTTCTAGCGACATAACTCGCGCATCGGTACGTTTTACGCGGTCGTCCAACGCCAACCAAATTTTCTTGAGCTCTTTGTCAAAGTCCATAACTTTTACCTCCAGGTTATCGAGGACACCGAGCTTACGCTCCATGGCTCCTATTCTAACGCCTAATGCGTTCATGCAATCCATAAGATCCTTGTTAGTCGGCTCGCGGCCTCCGTCTGCCATATTTGAGCAACTGCTTTGTTTAGAGTTAGAGTTAGAATTATTCCCTGGTGTCAAAACAAAAGTGTTATCATCTGCAGAGTTCGAATCCGGGAATAACACAGCACTAGCTTTACTTAAAATCTCACTCACCGAAATATTAGAGTCAATTTCTTCAGACGGGCCTCTTGGCTTGGTAGCTTTGTTTACATTCCCGCTCGCACTCCCACTACTATTTCTGTCTTTTCTCTTCCTCGTCATGTTTAATTATCATTTTCAGTTGAAATAAACCAAATAATTAGTCACATATAACGTTTCTCACTTATTCCGATATAAATTCAAGCACTTCACACTCTTTAAATTTTAATTTTATCAAAAATACTCTCTCTGATGTAAAACACGTCTTCTCCGCGCCATATCACGTGACAAACACACACCACATTTGAAAGGTTTGATTTTTTCGTATGATGTTAAAACTGGATTGACTCTTATGCAGACATAGAATGTAAATATTCCTAAAGAAATACCAACGGGACCGTTTATTCGGGTTAACTTATGCTACATGCAGTGATAACACGCACCAAGGAGCTGCTGCGAACTACCTGTGCCTCACAGAAGAGCGGCTATGGAGCAAATTTGATGACACCACACAGTGCGGAGCATGAGTTTGATCATCGGAAAAGGGTCATTTTCTTCGAAAGGGAAATTAGTGATCAAGATGCTCCGTGCGCCGTATGTCAGTATCCTTATTTGCAATTGCTGATGATTCCGGGTCGTAACAAATGCCTAGACGGATGGACTTTGGAGTACAAGGGACACCTCGTGGCAGGCGATATTCCGCATGCGGCCGCTTCAGAGTTAATATGCCTGGACGCCAACCGAGAATCACCGCCGAATGACTCGTTAAATACTGACGGAAAGCTGTTCTACGTTTCAAATGCAAGCTGTGGAAGGTCCTTGAAATGTTCGCCGTAATTCAATGGTCGAGAACTAACGTGCATTGTTTGCATAAAATAAACAAATTCTGTTTACCGCTCACTTGTAAAAACCTTCTTAATTAAGTCACGTATGATCACAATTTTAATAACTACGTAATCATAATCGTTCATTTTCAAAATCCATGAGTTTTAAATATGAATGTCCAGTTAATACATACAGGTAAATGTTTAAAATATTCACCAAACAATTTTTTTCCATCAGAATAGAATCTCAACAGAATATATGACACACCATTGTAAAGAATACAACATCACTGCCATAAATGAACATCCTTCTAATGAAGATGTGCACAATGTCAACTTCATATTTCTGGCAACTTCACGCGGTTTAATAATGCAATAAAAGAGTAAATTTTCCCCCGGCAAAATATAATGAAATATTCTGACAAAGATAAGATGGGACACACAGAGTACAGTATAAAATTAAAAAAAATCGCATATATTTATTCGTCGCTGTATTGTACATTGATTATTGATTCCAACTTCAACGGATAATACTGTTCATATGTTAATAAATGTTTTTCGCGTGTTTAGATGACATGTTGCGTGTTTGCCATAACCTGCCGTGTGTTTGTGATTATATGCTGTGTGTTTGTCATAACCTGCTATGTGTGTTGTGATGATATGCTGTGTGTTTGTGATGGAATGCTGTGTGTTTGTGATGGTATGTGTTGGTCATGGTATTCGTAAGTTTCAGACCGAAGTGGAATGAGGAAACGTATCTTCTATATAGTTATAAAATGGTGTAATCAAATAAATGTGACTACATATATATTTATAAAATCAGTAATCGAATATGGTAAATTTCATCATTATTAAACAAAATGCCAAATTGGCCAACAACTTCGGGCAAAATAATTTATTCTACACACCACTATTTTTCTGTAAAACAGCACTTCTATTTTCTGTAAAATAGTAGATTAAAGTCTAAAATCCAGAATATGTATAACCATCCTGTTATTCGCTTTATTCGCTGTTATTCGCTTTAATCAATTTTTAAGTCATAAATTTGCATACCAATTCTTTCTACGTACAAAAATACGTGCATGCCTTTGGTAACGGATATTTCGGGTAACGGAATCTTTTATTATGAACTTATTAGTCAACAGCATCATATTGCACACACATAAAAATGAAACTAATAAATATAATGTCTCCATTATAATATGACTTGCATATTATAAAAACAACTAGTAAAGTACATGTTTGATACTAATATTGGTGGTAACACACATTTCATTTCAAAGCCATTTATTTCCAGTATGTTAGTTTAAGTAGTGTATTGTACAACTATTTTTGAATTAAAGCGAGATTATACGATTTTGTCAAATATTTATGAAATTATACAAAATGCGTAAAAAAACTTATTATACATATATTTCAATAAAAATGAAAATAACAGTAAAGAAGACATGTGTCGAAATTGCGAAATAGCCATATGTTTAATTCTGAAATCGAAAATGTCTGTACAGTCGAATTCGCCAGCATGTATATCATGCATGTACGATGTGAATCTTAATTTAGTTTCACGGTTCATTGTAAATTCCTGCAACGATATATATTTATACGAAACAAAAACACTAACTCTGATGAGAACAATAATGCATTTGAATATCAACCGTACTTTCGTTTGACAACTGATCATGCATGTACGATGTGATACTAAATTTAGTTTTAGTGCAGATTCGTTCATACGACACAAAGACACAATTTTGTTTTACGGATCATTTCGGCTTACAGGACTCACCAGTCACGTAAAATATCGAATATAAAATATTTTTTATAAACAACTGGTAGCAAGATGAGTTGCAGATAATTGGTCAGTAACCACGTTTTAACTAACTCTTTTAGCCTGTTAATTCTTTTCAGCTCAATTCAACAGTGAAAAATGCCCTTAATATCACTTTAAACATAACATCAAATCAATTACTTCACTGTCTGGAATGCCAAAGCAGGTCAAGTGCAAAAACAGTAACTAAAAATCTTTATCCGATTATCTGTTAATAAAATTATGCTATATCGTCGTTATGCTTTTCGCATGAATTCATAAATTGTTCAGGCACTAACCTAACAGTATTTGAAGCAATTAATAGGCACACTTTATTATATTGTCTTCGTTTTAATACAATCTACTGGGTGCATAAGTTCACTTTTTTATCGCCTTATTAACTGATTGTGTTGAGTTATAAAACCGACAATATGTCGAATTATTTAGCTTTTCAGTGATATTTTAATGGCACCAGAGCTCCAGATAAGGATTTGGTCTAAAGGGTATTTCACCCCCTGATATAATTGTTAAAGCGTATTTTACTCCTTTGTTTCAGGCATAATGAGTATTTAGGAATATTTATGGGTATTTTCCACAGAAAACTGACTAAGTAAATGGCGTGTTTAATCTAGAAATATTATTATTTGTTATTTATATTATTAAATGCAAACAGAATGATGTTAAATAACGATATGAACAGACTTTCTTAAAAAAAATATTCCCGCAGGAGCCGCTGGTCGCTTAAAACGTTCCTTTTTTATTCACAAACATGATGGGCGGCCATTTTTATTACAAGATTATTTTGATTGACATACTTTTGATTCAACGATTAACTTACACTAAAAAGTCAACTTGATTATTGGTTAAACCGGTTACGCACTTTAATTGATTTAAATACGTACCAAGATTTGTATTGCGTTTTGGTACGCAGTGGGCCGATTTTTAATGCGTTTTTTTTATTTTTTCAATGCGTATATACGCAGATACGCCTCTTATCTGGAGCTCTGAATGGCACGCATTTACCATTGTCGTTATAAAAACAACATGAAGCTCTTTGTACTGTATGCGCTTGTTTCAGTTAATTACCGCCGCATCTATAACTTCACTAAACTTTTATCTAAATGTGTAATTTATTTTTGGAAACTGTGCAACACAGATATGCAAAAGAAAAACAGAAAAATCGGCGAAGTTAAACAAATTTGGAATATAATATTGATACAGCAAAATAGCTGAGATATTGCTCCGCTGTTTTTGCCGTCAGGGGAATTAAATTTTTCAGCTTCCGTTGACGCAGACAAAGCTCAAAAACCACCACTTGGCTTTACTTCTCACACGAGAGACAGGATGTCCTGTCGCACGTGTTCTACTTGTATTCTTAATTTTGTGTATGAAAAAACTGTTAACGATACTTAACAAAAATAACAACGCATTGAATCCAAGTGAATGCTAGTTAAACACTCGACATCATCTTGAGAATCTTAGTCTAAAGGGGCATGTAGTATTGTGTTTAATGTGAGTATGTAAATAGCTGTACATATGTCAATGTTAATTTCTCCTCACTTAAAAATTTATAAGGGAATCACTGTTACAGGTCGATAATTAAATCATTTATAAATAAAATGTATAAATGCTTGAAATGATTTTGTTTTACTTTACATCACCTAATTTATACAGTTCAGGTCCGTCCGTCAAGTTCATCGTATTCGTAGATGTACTTAGGCGTAGGTAGACATATACAGTTTAAGGTAAACTAACATCTATATTTATCTTCACCTGTCCACCTGTCCACTCTCCTTTGTTATGCTAATTCCTCTCTAGCGCTGACCAATCGTATGTATATAACATCAATCGTTGATGCTTTGCCTTGTTGGTGTTGTATACGTACGATGAACGGCATTCTTGATATCCATTAAATATATAGTATTTAAATATATATGTGCAGTTAGTTGTATTTTACCTGCCGTCAGACCAGCCTAAAAGAACCACATACTGTAACACTGGCGCCCAACGTGGTAAAGCTGGCAGGGGTAACGATACACAAGCATGGATGAATAATGACGCACAGATCGGTACCGAGGTATTTTGTAGAAATACAACATGTACATGTACACATATGAACTGGAAAGCAAGTGGGTCCTACATACCTTTATTCTGCCATAAACTGTGTGCACACGAGATCTAGTATAGCTAGCTAGCAGGATTGTCAGGATACCCAACGTTAACCCCGGGGATAGGATCGTTTTCGCCGACTCGCTATTCTACGGATGTTCTAAGGGATCAAAACTTTGGTGTCATTATGTGTGACACTACTTAAATTATAACAATTGAGTTATTTTATATAAACTCTATTTAGTTATTGGAGTTATTTCATATAAACTCTATTTAGTGGGTCATTGTGTTTATCATATACATAGTGATTAGTGTTATTCATATAGAAGTGGTTATATTGTTTTATTTGTGTGCATAATTGTCATTGTTTAAACTTATATGCAACCAACTCACTGACAGGTATACATTCAGATTAGATACACATGTAGATTAGTCCTACATTTTAAACTCCGTAAAACAATAGATACCTGCGGCCAATTGTATAAATCTGGATAACTTTTGGTTATCTTCAATTTAATGATAAGATAACCACAAGTTATCCGCTGGTTAAGAGTTATCCAGATTTATACAATTGGCTACTCTGGCGGTCAGTCGGCTGTTTATAGGTCAGTGATCAACTGTCTGTCATAACATAGGTAAGGTGTATTGTTGTGTGAATTACCCATTTTACCTTTGCATTTGTATTATTTTTTTTGGTGTAGAACTATTACTTAATTATAGAACCATCAGCCACCAAATATCCCACGCTTTATTCTAGCCTATATTATATACTCCTTACACTCTTTATACTAACACTTTTCTAGAAAAAAAAGATCTAGTAGAAATGTGTAGGAGTTACACATTGCTTCATATATTTGTTTATACAGATCACAGTATAGTTTTGCCTAGATTAGTCTGTAGTCTAATATAAACCCATTGAATTTTTTTTTTTTATCTGAACGAGGCCTGAGAAATAGAAATTTCATGCGTGAAAATTTTCATTTTTTTTACACAGTATTCATTACTTTGTAATTATGAAAGTGGTAGAGTAAATTAATACAAAACGCTGTTAATGATTGAAATTCCATCGCGACGTTTGCACGGAGTTTTCGCGTAGCGGTATACATTTTATAAATCGTAAAGTGACGTTTACGATTTATAGATGTAAAGATATTTCTCAGTCGGAAACATTTCTTGGATTGAATCGGATTTTGACAGCATGTGAACAAAATAAACACGCAAAGTTTATCGATAGTTTGTCACGTGTTATTGGCGGTATTGAATCTCACAAGCAATGGTTTACAGTTGGCGGGATACCCGCGACAGTAAAGCCATTGTTTAGAGAAGCGTAAGAGTGTTTGAGTGTTGAGGGTTCAAAGTGGGTTCGAATCATCACCTGAGCACATTTTGTTTAGTTTCTTTTTTTCAAGATAATAAATATTGGTTAAATAGTAAACATATATAAAATACATAGTGTGTGTTGTATATCCTATACTACATACATTTTCTTTATAATATTGGTTCAACAATAATAAAATACATAGACTATAAATGTGTTTTTTACTTGTTATAAATTGAAATAAATAATAACACATACAATATTGTGGCAAAATAAAATACCTGCAAAGATAAATAAAAAGTAAAGTGTATAAAGATACATATGTAATAATAAACGTATAGAATAAACTGAGATATTGGGGATAAAATATAAAAGGTGTAAGTTTATGATAGAAAGTTGTCACAAGTGGATTGAAAAATACATGATATATGATTTGAAAAGTATGGTGTATAATTTATGTCATTGTATGATTCTGTGAAAGTGAAAGCAGTTAGCTGATGAAGTTGGAGTAAAACTGCAAGAGTTGTGAAAGTATAAAAGGGTACACATATAATACTTGAGAGGTGCATGAGGAGTACCATTGTTAGAAAAGGGTTTGAAAAGTTGAATTTGAATTGAAGTAGCTTTTGAAGTAAGGTGTACTAGAAAGGCTTTTGAATAGGAACTTGGAAATTGAATAGTTTGGTGGTAAGGAGTATATATATATATATATATATATATATATATATATATATATATATATATATATATATATATATATATATATATATATATATATATATACATGTATATATATATATATATATATATATGTGAATGTGAAGTTGTGGAGTACTGAATTAGGTGAACTTCTATGAATGAAACAGTGAGATAAGATATAATATACTTGACTTGATCTAAACTGTATCTACCAGATACATTTTAATATGGATGAGGATCATATAGTCAGTGAAAGGGAAGAGAGAGCATTAAGAAGGAATATAGAAAGGGAAATTCGAGAAGTAATTTTACAAAGAGATCAATTACTAAGGGAGCATAGAGCACAAATGTCTCAAGTAGAGTCATCTGACACACCCAGAGATAGGGACATATTATCTCAACACGATGACAATGGGAGTCAAAGAACACGGTCATTTGTTACAACAGAACAAGTGAGTGGGCTTACAATAAATCCATAAGCAGAATTGACTGGTTGTATAGATAGAGACATGAGCAGACGAAATACTCAAGGCACAGGGCCAACTTTATGCAACAGAAATCCAAACCCACTTTTAAATACATCTGTTAGTGATCAGATTGATTGCGCTTTTGACGTCTCATTAGATGATGTTTTTCGGAGCGTGAGAGATAGGTTACAGGGTTTGTCAAGTAGTATGCTCAAAACTACAGATGAGGATGGAAGTAACAAGCAGAGTAGCGCGGTACAAAGAGATGTAGAACACACTTGGAGGAAAGAGTTGGAGGAAAATGAGGTATCACTTCATGATAGTCGCGGTAGAGGACGAGATGTAGAACACAATTGGAGGAAATAGTTAGAGGAAAAAGAAGTTACACTTCAGGATAGAGTAATGAATAGGGACCAATATATGCAAGCGAAAGAGAGGAAGCTAGAAGATTTTGAGAAAGCTATGCTCGACAGAATGAATAAGATAGAACAAGAATACAAAATAAAGGAAAGAAAGATGAATGAGAAGGAATCAGAAAAACATCTGTATATGAGAGATACAGAGAAAAGATTAAATGAAAGACTACAAGAGATGGAAATGAAACATAAGCGTAAAGAACAGGAATTGATAGACAAAGAAAGAAATATAGAGAGATTAAAGAACAAATGGCACGAGAAATTCCGACACCTAAACCTTCTTCAGAGAATACAGGAAGATCTGATAAGAGATAGAGACCAGCATGACTACTCTTGCCACGAGCAGGAAAGCAGAAAAGAGAGTCCAAAGGACATGAATCATGAGACCTTCGTGAAAGAAGTCACAACACAGAAGAAAGTTTAAATAGGTGGTGCCTATAGTAAGGAAGCAGATGCACACCGAGGTAAAGATATTGAAATCAAGCAACCGAAAGAGGCTACTGAAATGAAAGGTGTAGAAAGTGCAGATGAAAGAAGTATGATGATAGAAATGACTTAAGATGTCGTGAGAAGTCAGAGGATCTAAAAAGCAAGTTGAATTTGACATCATTTTCGGGTATAGAGCCAGTACCTCGAAATGAAGCCACTTTTGAAGAATGGAAGCTTGAAGTGGAATGTGTAAAGGCAATATAATATGAGATGGTTGTGTTGCAGGCTATAAGAAAAGCCTTAAAAGGACAAGCGAAACGAATTATGCTTCACCTTGGTACTAATGCTTCGGTTGAGATGATAGAAATGAAACTAGAAGATGCATTTGGAAACATAGCAAGTAGAGATAGCATCTTGTCCTATTTCTTTTTGGCAGAGCAGAAGGAGACCGAGTCGATAGCTGAGTGGGGTCTCAGGCTAGAAGAGATGCTTTTACAAGCAAGAAGAAAGACAGCAATAAATGCAAGCGAGAAAGAGGATATTCTGAAAAGGAAATTTTAGAGAGGGCTTCAGAATGAAGAATTGAAGAATGCAACTAGAGTGCACTTTGAGTCAGACATCAGCTATGCAGATTTACAGAAGAAAGTAATAGCTGAAGAGTTTGAAATAAGGGTACAGAGAGAGAAGAAAGAGAGAGGTAAAGAGAAGCCGTCATACAAAGCTCGACAGTCTGTTATAAGTTCTTCTGATGAAAATAGTGAAGAAATGACGAAACTGCTTATACAGAAGATTGAGCAGTTGGATAAGAAAGTAGATGTACTCCAGAAAGAAAACGAGGAATACAAGAGCAAAACAACTACTCCAGGAAATAGAGACAAAGACTACAGACATTTTAGAGGCCGGGTATACTAGAGGCAGAAACAATCGTGGTAGAGGAAGAGGAAGTGTTCAGTCTGAAAAGGAGCAAAAGAGTGAGGATACGAAGCCTGTAGATGATTCAAACTAGAAAAGTTCTCCACAAAAGGGGGCCTGGAGAACGTAGAGAGAAGACCTCCACCAAAGATTAACATTTTTGACAGACTAATCGGACATTCAAATGAGAGCGAAGTAATAATAAATGGAAAACAATCATCTTGCCTGGTTGACACAGGATCTATGATCACCACAGTTAGTGAAGATTGGTACAAGCAACTAGACCCGTTACCAGAAATACACACCATAGAGGAATTCATAGTCCAAGGTCCAGATGGAAATAGTTTACCTTTTATTGGTTATATCGAGATAGTTGTCAATGAACCAGGAGTTTCCAATCGTGATATTCTTGTACCTGTACTTGTTGTTCCGAATACAGACTATAATTTGGAAGTCCCTGTTATTGTCGGAACCATTGTCCTGAAGTTCATACCACAGTCCGCTGAAGGAAACTTAAGGAGTGGTTGGAGAACAGCTGTTTCTTTTATCAATCACAGAAAGCCGATTGGAACAGTCCGCTCTACGAATGATAAAGAAATCAGCATACAACCCTTTGAATCAATTGTATTTCAGGGGTTGTAAGGAAATCCGATACAGTGGATTCTGCAATAACGGAGCCATCTGAAAATGTATCCAGCCGGATCGGAGTTGTCCGCGAGTTGTTAAGCTTAACCATCCGGGTAAATCTTCAAGAGTATCGATTAAGATTTTCAACATGTCGGCTAAACCGGTTAAGATTCTGCCGAAGTCTGTATTGTGTGAACTTCAAGAGGTAAAGGTGTTGCGAAACTGGGAACCTGAAGTGAATTCAGATGGAGTTCAAAGAGAACCCAACAAGCCTGAAAGTGAGGATCAGAAACAACAATTCATTGAAAATCTTAACCTTAAGATAGATCATTTAGATCCTGATCAGCAGAGGCAATTACAAGACCTGTGCTACAAGTGGAAAGATGTGTTTTCACAAGGTCCTTTGGATTTGGGAAACACTGATCTTGTTAAACATGAAATTAAACTGGAAGACGAACGTCCATTTAAAGATCCGTATAGGAGGATTCCACCAGCTCTGTTTAACGAGGTCCGTGAACATCTGCAAGAGATGTTGAACATGGGAGCCATTCGTCCATCTTACAGTCCGTTCTCGTCAAATGTCGTGATTGTCAGAAAGAAGGATGGATCAATACGATTCTGTATTGACTACCGGAAGCTTAACAATCGAACACACAAGGATGCATACGCAATCCCCAGGATCGACGACACACTCCAACTTCTTTCTGGCTCACAATATTTCACGACGCTCGACTTGAAAGCAGGATATTGGCAAATGGAGTTGGCGGAGGATGATAAAGAAAAGACTGCATTCCAGGTCGGCAATCTTGGCTTATTTGAGTGCAACCGGATGCCGTTTGGTCTATGCAATGCCCCCGCGACCTTTTAAAGGTTGATGGAGCGTTGCATGGGCGAAATGAATCTCAAAGAATGCCTCATATATCTTGACGATATTATTATCTTCTCCTCGTCATTTTCGCAGCATTTGGAACGTTTGGAAGCTGTGTTCAGTCGACTCCATGCTCATAATTTGAAGCTTAAGGGTTCAAAGTGTGAGTTCCTCCAAAGCGAAGTCACCTACCTAGGGCACGTTGTGTCCAAGGACGGCATCAAGACCGACCCAGACAAGATAGATGCGGTTCGCAAATGGCTTGTCCCAACTAGTGTTAAGGAGGTACGGAGTTTCCTTGGATTCGCCGGCTATTTCCGTAAATTTGTCCCAGGGTTTGCCAGTATCGCACGGCCACTCAAAGACCTGATTGGTGGACCAATGACTCAGAAGAAGAAATCATCACCTAAAGTTCCAATTGTGTGGGGAGAGAAACAGCAGTCAGCGTTTGAGACCATCATTGAGAAGCTCACCACAGCACCAGTATTGGCATACGCGGATTACTCCAAGGCATTCATTTTGCATACTGACGCGTCTATCAGTGGTCTTGGAGCAGTCTTACTACAGAGGCAAGATGACGGCACAGAGAGACCCATCGCATACGCCAACAGGAGTCTCAAGCCCTCCGAACGGAACTACCATTCAAGTAGACTGGAATTTCTTGCACTTAAATGGGCAGTAACGGAGAAATTCCATGACTACTTGTATGGAGCGAAGTTCGAGGTGCTTACGGATAATAATCCACTCACCTACATCAGGACAACTGCCAAGCTCGATGCCACTGGTCACCGCTGGGAAGCTGCCTTAGCTAACTACAACTACGATATCAGCTATCGCAGTGGTAGGAAGAACACCGATGCAGATTCTTTGTCTCGTCAGAGGAGCAGCAGTGAAGACAAGCCAGATGACTTCAAGCAGGTTGATAGCGATGTGGTAAAGGCGATGCTCTGTGCCAGACATTGTTCTTCGCCTTATGCTTTATGTCCGGATGCCAGCGATGAGATGGGCGATGATGATGACGAACCTGGAGATCTTCCTGTGGACGCCATTAAAACACATGCACTGAAATCACATGATTGGATCAAAGGGCAGGATGCGGATCCCACCATTTCGACAGAGAAGACTTGTGTTTCTCTGGGTACACGACCTTATCAAGTTTAGATGCAAAATTACTCTGTAGAGGCAAGGAAGTACCTCAGGAACTGGAAGCACCTGACTTTGAAGGAAGCAGTATTGTTCCATAGGACATCTATCCGAGGAGAGCCAGTGGATCACGTTGTCCTTCCAAGATCTGCAAGAGAGATCGTATTCAAGTCGTTGCATGATGACATGAGCCATCAAGGACTGGATAGGACGCTTAGCCTATTCAAGGAGCGGTTCTATTGGCCGGGTATGGATGCTGACATTGCGTTGAGGGTGAGTTGTTGTGACCGTTGCATTCGCCGCAAGGTGGCTCCGACTGTAGCGACTGGGTTGGTGAACATCACTTCTTCGGCGCCGATGGAATAAGTGTCTATTGACTACCTATCGCTTGAACCATCTCAGGGTGGGCATGAAAATGTTCTAGTCATAATGGACCATTTCACACGTTTTGCTCAGGCCATACCCACCAAGAACCAGACAGCCCGAACCACAGCCCGAGTCCTTTACGATCACTTTTTTATGTATTACGGTTTCCCTGTTAGACTTCACAGCGACAGAGGCCAACATTTTCTGTCCAAAGTGATACAGAGGTTGTGCAAGATCACAGGGATTTAAAGGTCAAGGACGACACCTTACCCTGCCCAAGGAAATGGTCAGGTGGAGAGATACAACCAGACTCTTCTTCAGATGCTTGGAACCCTATCAGATGAGAAGGACTGGAAGTCATTTGTACCGAGCCTTGTCCACGCCCACAATGTGACGCGACATGAAAGCACAGGCTACTCACCGTATCAACTCATGTTTGGTCGTCCACCTCGGTTGGCTTTAGATGCGTTCTTGGGGCTAAAACGACAACACTGCAGCGGGACGTCACCGACTTACTACATGCAGAAGTTGGAGAAGGCACTCTCGGAGGCATACAGTAAAGCTAATTATGCTGCACTCAGAAGTGGACACAAGGTCAAGAAGCACTATGATCGGAAAGTTCGAGAATGTAAGCTACTACCTGGCGACCGTGTTCTTGTAAGAAACGTCGGTCTGAAGGGAAAACACAAGTTAGCTAAGATCTGGGAAGAGATGCCCTATGTGATTCTCGCTCAACCGGATCCAGACCTTCCTGTTTTCGAAGTGCAGAAGGAAGATGGTCAAGGAAGAAAACGGCTTCTTCATAGAAACCATCTTCTACCATTTATCAGCCTGCCTATTGAAGACATTGGAAGTGCCACGTCCAGCGAAGCAAATTCGGATATTGAGTCAGCTGAACAGGTCACAGATTGCGATTACTCGCTAATTCTGATTCGTCTTCTTCGTCTGGGTCAAGTGCACCGAGATATTCCTCCACATAGAATAAAGCCTGGTAAAACAGGGTTATTACCGCGTAGGACCTCACGACAGCGGAAACCAAGCAGAGTGATTACCTGTGGTGATTTTGTTGTTGGCCAGCAGAGAGGGTCAGTGACAGCAATAGGTGAAAGGCACTGATGGTGCATTATATGTGATGATGTTTGGAGGAGATTACAACAGTACAGAACAGCCAAGTCACTTTTGTTATATTTGTCTTACCATAATATATTATTGAGCCGATTTATGTCAGTGTTGTAACATTTACATTTTGCAATTGTTATATGCACATTTTGACTTTTGTTTTATTTGTATTACCATAATATATTATTGAGCCGATTTATGTCAGTGTTGTAACATTTACATTTTGCAATTGTTGTATGCACATTTTGACTAATGTTTGTGTTCTGTATTTTAAAGATAGTATCTTGCAGTATTGTCAAATGAAATAGCGCATTTCTAGCTTGTCAGCTTCAGTTTAGATTGAAATTGTACCGTAGAGTAATGATATGCCGTTATGTTTGTGTGATTATTCATATGGAGTAATATAGCTGTAGTATTATAGCCACGCATTAGTTTGATTCTAGCTATAGTATAGTGGTATATGTTTGTAGGCATTTGACACTGCAGTACTGTATTGTAATGACACCTGGATGTTAAGGTTTAATTTGATGTATGTAAATGTGATTATTTATTTTGCTATTTTCATATGATTATTATCTGAATGCTTATTTGATCATGTTAGTATAACGCTTTTACTTGTGTACATTTATATATAGATGTCGAGGACGACATTTCTTCGGAGGAGGGAAATATGTCACAGGTGGATAATTAAATCATTTATAAATAAAATGTATAAATGCTTGAAATGATTTTGTTTTACTTTACATCACCTAATTTATACAGTTCAGGTCCGTCTGTCAAGTTCATCGTATTCGTAGATGTACTTAGGCGTAGGTAGACATATACAGTATCAGGTAAACTAACATCTATATTTATCTTCACCTGTCCACTCTCCTTTGTTATGCTAATTCCCCTCTAGCGCTGACCAATCGTATGTATATAACATCAATCGTTGATGCTATGCCTTGTTGATGTTGTTTACGTACAATGAACGGCATTCTTGATATCCATTAAATATATAGTACTTAAATATATATTTGCAGGTAAATTGCTTTAGTAACATTGTTTTATGTTTATGTATGTTTTTAGCCATTTTTATATTGTATTTTATGTAACATGTAAGTAAGATTGATTTACCTGTGCGACCTATATTCAAGTATTCATAACATCCATCGTCGCCATTGTTATTTATGTTTACATTGTTTTACATTGTCGTCAGGGATAGATATAACATCAATCGTTGATGCTATGCCTTGTTGATGTTGTATACGTACGATGAACGGCCTTCTTGAAATCCATTAAATATATAGTATTTAAATATATATTTGCAGTAAGTTGTATTTTACCTGCCGTCAGACAAGCCTAAAAGAACCACATACTGTAACACGACTATAATAGTAATTGAATAACGCAATATTTGTAGTGACACAATTCATAACTAATTATACTGTTTGAAACAGAATGTTCTAAGTATCAATTGCTTAGCAATCTACTAGTATATTAATATTTTGAAAATTGGTAATGTATTCATAGTATGCCTTATGTTCTTTTAACTCAGCCTGTTGTAAGAAGTTCTTGAGAGTGGAGTATTTCGTCGTTTGAATTTTCAACGAGCTCACTCTGTTGCAATTTCTTCCATGTTTCAGGTCCAGTCACAATGGTAACTTTCAAAGAAAGGCTCATACTTTTGGGATTCATCCTTTATGTACAAGTAAATGGATTTACAATGCAGAGCGAAGAGCCTTCATGTTATTCAAGGTTTGATTATGAGTACAAGCTACTCACTAAAGTCGTCGCCTTGGAGACCACTGCTTCAAAGCTCGAGAACCTGATCAGTCACCTTGAGCAAAAGATTGATGACACAAACAAAAAGCTCGCCGACCAGAATAAACCATTGGAAGACATGCCTGGTAACACATCTTTCTGACATTCTTTGGCAATATTAAGAATATTTATCTGCATGAAGCTTTATATCCCCAAAGCTTCTTAATCGATTACGAGATGAAGTTGATACTCGTATTTGTTTCTTTTCACTATGTTTCAAAAAGTTACAATTGTGTTGCTCAGTTTGAATCCAACCATTAAGTCGTTTTGTATAATATAAATTGAGATATATTATCTGTTATTGCTTTTTTTATTTGAATTCCGATGATGTAAAGATGTGTGTACCTATCCATAAATGTTTTTGAAAAGTTATTGACCTTTCTGTGTGAGGTATTGAGCTCTTTAAAATTGGTTTACCGGTAAGCCTAATTTTTTGTTTGCATTAACCGTTCCAAGGCGGTAACCACAGAATTATTTGTTTTCTTGTATGCAAGTTTTATGTTTTCCGAGATGTTATTTGCGTAAATGTGCAATTGAAGTGAACTTGTAGGGGCTAGGTTTTAGGTTTCGAGCTCCATTAATCAGGTTAACGCCCCCCCCCCCCCTCTTCCGTTATTTGGCTGAGACCCATGTTGGTTGCTTGTGTGTGTGTGCGCGCGTGTGTGTGTGTCTTTTGAAGTTCATTTGTGTTGTGCGTTACAGTTTGGCAATTGGTTCATTGCCATTAATAAAGGACATCATGCTATTATAAAGATTATTTTATGGCAGTGCAGGTTTCGCTTTGATATTTGCGTTTTGAGATGCATATGGGTTTCTAGTGTCAATACATGATAAATAAAACACGTTTGATTGAAACGTAATGACATAACATGTACTAGCTTTCTCGAAATATTCATTCATATTAAAAAAACACAAAGAATTGATGACACCATATAGTAAAACAATACGCAACACACAATACATTAGAACCAGTTGATGTATGCGTATGAAACTTAATAAAACCGAACTTGAGCGTTGGTCATGCATATGCATTGACCCAAAGAACAATGCACTTTAGAACCCTGTATTGTATTGTAACTGGAATTAAATTAATGCTGACACGCAATATTAAAATTAATATATCAATAAGGAATACCAGAATTCGAGAGCCTATTTAACAAATATCTCATTTTAATGTATTCTAATACATCCATTTAGGCACTCCGGGTGGCTCAATTTACACCCGATGGGGAAGAACGACGTGTAACGCTAACAGGACACAAACCGTGTATTCGGGTTACGCGGCAGGCAGTCATTACACGAAACATGGAGCTGCCGTGAACTACCTTTGCCTCACCAAAGAGCCGCTATGGAGCAAATTTGAAGACACCAAACAGAGCGGAGCGCCGGTTTACGGGGCTGAGTACAAGTTCAATCACCGGAACAGCGTTACTTTCTTCGGTAGGAAAAATACCAATGAAGATGCTCCGTGCGCCGTTTGTCAGTCTCCTCGTTCGCAATTGCTGATGATTCCGGGTCGCAACAAATGCCTGGACGGATGAACCTTAGAGTACGAGGGTTACCTTGTGGCAGGCGATATTGTGCATGCGGCCGCTTCAGAGTTCATATGCCTGGACGCTAACCCCGAATCACTGCCGAATGACTCGGGAGATAATAACGGGAAGCTATTCTACTTTGCAGAGGCGAGATGTGGTGGGTCCCTGAAATGTCCACCGTACGTCGATGGGCGAGAACTGACGTGCGTCGTCTGCACGAAATAAACAAAATCTGTTTATCGATGACTCGCATGAACTTTCAGAATAAAGTAACAGTATCATTATTTTAATGACAGAGTAATCGTTCAAACATCCATCCGTTTTTAATCTTAGGTAATACATACATGTTAATTTTCAACAATATAACGCAAGGTAGATTTAAAATAAAATATATAATATACTTTGCTAAGAATGACAACATAGTCATTTATAAGAATCTGTGGTATGAAGTTATGCCAAGTTGCAGCTTTGTATGACAAGCAATTCACCGGATGCAAACGGATATTAGTCTGCACTAATCGATTAACTTTTCCCCTAGTCTATGGACACTAGTAACATGGAGTGGATAGTCTACATTAGAAACGTTTATCTCTAAGCTACTTCGTTTTCGTCACTGTATAAGATATTGGTAATTGATAAAATCTTTAACTGATAAAAGAGTTATTCTTTTTTAGAAATGTGTTCCTCGGATGGAAATAAAATTAAACGATGTTTTATGTGCATTATATTTGTGAATAACTTAAAATCTTCATTTTATTAGCCGGATTTTTTTCGAAAAAATCTCGGCTTATAGATTGATGTTGTCGGGCGGGCGGGGGGGCGGGCGGGCGGGCGGGGTGGCGGCGTGCTCGAAAATGTTAAAGTTCTTATTTCATGGTATAACTTTGGTATGCTTGGACCTAGAGTCTTCAAACTTGACATGAAGGTTGGCCAGGATTAACAGATGACCACTGGTCATTTCAAGGTCATTCATTTGAAGGTCAAGGTCACTGTGACCTTCAATATAAAAAATGTTAAAGTTCTTATAACTTTGGTATGCTTGGACCTAGAGTCTTGAAACTTGACATGAAGGTTAGCCATAACTAGTTAGTAACCACTGGTCATTTCAAGGTCATTCATTTGAAGGTCAAGGTCACTGTGACCTTGAATGTAAAAATGTTAAAGTTCTTATTTCATGGTATAACTTTGGTATGCTTGGACCTAGAGTCTTCAAACTTGACATGAAGGTTGGCCAGGATTAACAGATGACCACTGGTCATTTCAAGGTCATTCATTTGAAGGTGAAGGTCACTGTGACCTTCAATATAAAAATGTTAAAGTTGTTATAACTTTGGTATGCTTGGACCTAGAGTCTTGAAACTTGACATGAAGGTTGGCCAGAACTAGTAAGTAACCACTGGACATTTCAAGGTCATTCATTTGAAGGTCAAGGTCACTGTGACCTTGAATGTAAAAATGTTAAAGTTGTTATAACTTTGGTATGCTTGGACCTAGAGTCTTGAAACTTGACATGAAGGTTGGCCAGAACTAGTAAGTAACCACTGGACATTTCAAGGTCATTCATTTGAAGGTCAAGGTCACTGTGACCTTGAATGTAAAAATGTTAAAGTTCTTATTTCATGTTATAACTTTGGTATGCTTGTACCTAGAGTCTTCAAACTTGAAATAAAGATTGGCCAGTACTAGAAGATGACCACTGGTCATTTCAATGTCATTCATTTGAAGGTCAAGGTCACTGTGACCTTAAATGTTAAAATGTTAAAATTGTTATAACTTTGGTATGCTTGGACATAGAGTCTTCAAACTTGACATGAAGGTTTGCAAGCACACTTAGATGACCACTGGTCATTTCAAGGTCATTCATTCTAAGGTCAAGGTCACTGTGACCTTGAATGTAAAAATGTTAAAGTTCTTATAACTTTGGTAGGTAAAAATGTTAAAGTTCTTATTCCATGTTATAACTTTGGTATGCTTGTACCTAGAGTCTTCAAACTTGACATAAAGGTTGGCCAGTACTAGAAGATCACCACTGCTCATTTCAATGTCATTCATTTGAAGGTCAAGGTCACTGTGACCTTCAATGTTAAAATGTTAAAATTGTTATAACTTTGGTATGCTTGGACCTAGAATCTCAAACTTGACGTAAAGGTTTGCAAGCACACTTAGATGACCACTGGTCATTTCAAGGTCATTCATTTCAATGTCATTCATTTGAAGGTCAAGGTCACTGTGAACTTAAATGTTAAAATGTTAAAATTGTTGTAACTTTGGTATGCTTGGACCTAGAATCTCAAACTTGACGTAAAGGTTTGCAAGCACACTTAGATGACCACTGGTCATTTCAAGGTCATTCATTTGAAGGTCGAGGTCACTGTGACCTTGGATGTAAATATGTTAAAGTTGTTAATACTTTGGTATGCTTAGACCTAGAGTCTTCAAACTTGATATGAAGGTTGGCCAGAACTAGTAGATGACCACTGGTCATTTTAAGGTCAAGGTCACCGTGACCTTGAATGTAAAAATGTTAAAATTCTTATTTCATGGTATAACTTTATTATGCTTGGACTTACAGTCTTCAAACTGGACATGAAGGTTGGCCAGCACTAGTAGATGACAATTGGTCATTTTAAGGTCATTGAAGGTCAAGGTCACTGTGACCTTGAATGTTAAAAATTAAAAGTTGTTTTAACTTTCGTATGCTTGGACATGGACTTTGCCATGACTAACAGATGACCACTGGTCAAGAGAACAACTGGTCATTTTAAAGTCTTTCAATTGACAGTGACCTTAAATGTGAATATTTTTTTATGATTTAACTTTGGTATGCTTACCACTGGTAATTTCAAGGACATTCAATTGAGGTTCACAGTTGCGGCAACTTCAAATGTGAAAGGGCTCTAAAATATTATAATTTTTGCTGTTTCACTTTGTTGGGGTAGCTTTCAGTCCACTACAAGACAAGGTTGAAGAGACCTGTCTGCTGTGTATTGGGAATCCCAGTGTTTTGAAGAATGCTGCTGAAACAGGTGAGAAGTTTGCTTCGCTGACTTTAGTGGTTTTTATAATTGTATGCATGTTACCCGTACTGTATGTTTAGTTTACTGTGAAGAATTATTCTCTTTTTTTAGTATTTAAGATATTGTTGACCTGGCCCCTGTGTTGCCCTGTTTTACTAAATCAGTAAATTACTTAAAAAAATTATCTACCTAAAATTTCATTGATATTATGTTGAAATGATTGTTTGGAACAGCACATACAAGTGAACTGTTGCCATCATAATTTGATGCAATAGAATTACAATTATATAAGTTAATTTGTTTCAAAATTTTTGTGTAAGTCTAAAAATATCATAAGCACTTTATTATAAATGCTTTTTAAAATGAATGGAATTCCTGACTATGTATAAGATTTTCTGTTCAATTACAGCCAACCAATTAGCTATGCACTCTATAAAACCTTTGTATTGTACTCAGTGAAACCTATGTGCATGGTGCTAGATTATTCTGCTGCAACTTAGTTTTTCGCGTATCAGGGTTTTTTGTGGCCATTTTGGGAAAAGGAGTCTGGCCTAATTGGGATTTTTTTTCATTGACTTAATAGCTAAAATTAGGAATTTTAACGACTAATAAGTATCACATTATTTTTAACTATTGACATTTACAAGGACTTTTAAACAAGTGTCAAATGTTTATTTCTGTCTTTGGACCCTTTCCCTTTTCAACATTGACCCAAGGAGTGCTTAGTTTTTCAACTCCACTTCTTACATTTCCAATTTGGGATTTTTATTTTTTTGGGATAGTGTCTGTTTGCTTTGGGACAGGGGCTGTTTTGCAGCCTTAAATAAAGAGCAGGAAAACCCCTGCATATCTGCAGGCATAAAAAATTGGAAAAAATTCAAGTGATTCAGGCAACCTTACTACTAATGCATTGCACATTTATTCACAAGTTATGGATAGTATGATACTTAGAGAAACCCAGTTGGAGCAGGATAATGAAGCGACGCCTCCCAGCGGTAGCACCGGAAACAGGCATGTTGGAGTGTGAATGTTTTAATAACCTAACTATTGTAATTTGCTTTCGTCCTTCTCTGTGTATGCATTGGCTTCACATCTTGCACAAATCACCATATCATTTGCTTCTGCTTTCAACCATAGTTCTACCATTTAGTTGGATGGGTGCTAGTTATTTTAATTTTTACAGCAAAGATACACTTCCACCATCTCTGGCTAAAGTCGCTTCGTGTATTCTTGGCCAGCAGTCATGTAACCAGATTCCTCATATATTTTCAGGTACAATTCCAAGTAAGAAGACACTAACAATACTAACTAACTAAACAAAATAATATTATCTGTAAAAAACATTCATTACCAAAATGTCAAATCTTAGCCAAACAACTTCTCCTGGGATGGTTCGACCAGCAACACCAATGAAAGCAATGGAAACAAGGCCATCTGGAACACCAAGTCCAAGCCCTGTCAAAGATCCTCAACTTGATCCGTTGCAGGGTACAATTACCGGATTTTGTGAGCAAATAGATACACAGCTAAAAGCTGCCACGTATAGCTTGATTGTCAATGATGTTGAGGACGCAAAAGCTACCATGCACAGCATGAGAAAAGCAACAACTGCTTTTCATGGGCAATCTTCACTAATGCTCAGAGATGCTCAGAAAAGAAGTAGCACGCATCACCTGGCCAAGCAGGCACTCCAGCAATACAGCTCTAAGCTGGCAAAGGAAAATGTGGAGTTGGCTGCAAAGGTGAAAGCGCTAGAAAAAGAGCTAGAGAGTCGCGATGGAGATGTCAGTGTTTTGTTTGCAGATGACTTTGACACAAGTGATGACAGTGGAGCTGCGAACGTGGAATCACATGATGACAATGATGAACCAGACAAAAAGAAAATAAAATAACTCACACCAAACAATACTCTTGTCATTTTCATTCCTTTGATATTATGCCTATTATAGGTTATTAAGGGTTTTTACAAAGGAATTCTGCCATAACTTCTGTTTATTTACATTAAGTTTTGAAAGAAGGCATCTTAATAGTGTAGAACTTATAAGCATGAGTCATTGTGTTTATGTCTTTTAGATACAGTTTTTAAAGAAGTAATCTTTTCATAGTTTGGGAAAAAGCATGAGCCATTGTAATTATGTCTTTAAGTTTTGAAAGAAGGCATGTTCTCATAGTTTTTATTGTTCTGTAATAAGCAAGAGCCTTTGTCCTGATGTTTTTTAGGTATAGTTTTGAAAGAAGACATCTTTTAATACTTTAGTCATCAGCACAAGTCCATGTTGGCAGAATTTAATGATTAGAGAAAATACCATTTCCTTACATATAATATTTTCATAATATTCTTTTAAAATTTAAAACACATACCTACTTAAAGCACTGTAAGTGTTAAGATAATGTCCTAGTTTTCTTCTTTGATTTGGCATTCTCTATTTCAATCATTGCATACATACTGTATCAATTATTGTGAGCCTTGGTTTTTGTTTTGCAACAAATGATAGATAATGCATAGATCCTTCAGTTTGTATTTCAAAGATATAGTACATGCACATGTTTTATGGTGCATCCTCTGCCCTGCAATCATAACTTTTCTTGTTCAGCTTATCTCTTGCATATTTTCTTATTATCAGTATATCTTGTTTTGTTTCAAAGTCACCAATTTCACCATTTGTTTAATTTGTTAAACAAATATTTCCATAATGGGACACTGGTTAGTGTCTTAAAATGTTGTTTCAAGACAATATCTTAATAAAATGTTAAACATTTTAAATGAATTCTTTGACCACATACATGTAGGTTACTAAGTCCTTACAAAACTTAACTTTGGATTTATATGTACAACAAATTAAAAGCATGTCTATTGGAATTAAACACTCAAGTATTATGATAAAAAATTTGCTTAATTTTGTGTGTTAGATAAAACATTGCAGAAACACTACATTTTTTAATTATATTCAATCAATGATTATTAAATTATAAACATTGATAGAAGCAGCCATTTTGTACCTTATAAGTTACAACTTTTAATTCCACTGAAAACAACAAACAAACAAAGAAAATGTCTTCAACGTGAAGCATATTACATTGAAAATGTGGAAATATTCCTTGGTTCTAGTCAAATACTTAAAACTTTAGCACCCAAATAGTAATATAGCACATACGTTTAATTGTGAGTACAAAATGGCTGCTTCATGGGAAAGACAATATTGAATTGTTTTTCCCAATTGTTGTACATTGATAATCAAATAAAAAAAAACAACCCAGGTTGATGTCCCGACGCATGTTACGGAGATAAACCAGCCAGTACGTGTCCATCACTAGAAATTGTCGGCTTTGAGCTCAGCAGACCAGAGAACCTCCACATTTGCCTGTTATCCTAGAAGTTCAAAGGGGTATGTACTTAATGCCACATTTTGCAAGTTGTTTGCACAGTGACTTTTCACTCTAAATGATCCGTCTTGCTAAATACAGGTATATAGTACTGCAGTCACTATTATATAGTGATGTCATAAAATATGTTGCAGGTCTGTTACCTCCCACTACATATTTCAGTGGAAAGCTAGGAGCCATTGATAATATAAGCAGATTTGACGTCCATAAGATGCATGAAGTATGTAATTGCTCAAAATTGTTGTACATTGATTATTAAATAAATAAAAAAACTCCAGGTTGAGGCCCGACGCATGTTAGGGAGATAAACCAGCCAGTACGTGTCCATCACCAGAAACTGTCGGCGTTAAGCTCAGCAGACCAGAGAACCTCCACATTTGCCTGTTATCCTAGAAGTTCAAAGGGGTATGTACTTAATGCCACATTTTGCAAGTTGTTTGCACAGTGTCTTTTCACTCTAAATGATCCGTCTTGCTAAATACAGGTATATAGTACTGCAGTCACTATTATATAGTGATGTGATAAAATATGTTGCAGGTCTGTTACCCCCCACTACATCAATGTCCCGACGCATGTTAGGGAGATAAACCAGCCAGTACGTGTCTATCACCAGAAACTGTCGGCTTTGAGCTCAGCAGACCAGAGAACCACCACATTTGCCTGTTATCCTAGAAGTTCAAAGGGGTATGTACTTAATGCCACATTTTGCAAGTTGTTTGCACAGTGACTTTTCACTCTAAATGATCCGTCTTGCTAAATACAGGTAAATAGTACTGCAGTCACTATTATGTAGTGATGTCATAAAATATGTTGCAGGTCTGTTACCTCCCACTACATATTTCAGTAGAAAGCTAGGAGCCATTGATAATATAAGCAGATTTGAAGTCAATTAGATGCGTAAACTATGTAAATAGGGGTCTATCATGAATTTTTATGAGCACACATATTCTTTAAGAACATTTTGTATGTGTTGAACCCAGCAAAAGAACCGTTACACATTCTGTTACATGGCATCAGAATGTTTCAAGTCGAATACCTAGCACAGGACCTTCCATAGAGAACTGCTAGGTTTGATTTTGGGATCTGCTAGCATTAGTCATGGTGATTTTAAGATTTCTTCCAAGATCACTTACACATAGTCAAAGAGGAGTTCTTTCCTAAAAATACTTTTTTATTTCAGGAGTGTGCACTGATGTCATCTTCTCATGACTGGAACTGACTACACCTCCGAAAGATGGCAAACACTTACATATGCTCAGCTTGTGGGAAGGAATATAAGTTGAAGAAACGACTTTTAAACCACAACTGTACACTCTGTAAATTCTGTGGGAAAAGATACAGTTCATATCAAAGACTTCAACTACACCAATGTAGAGTCATAAATACAGACGACACTTTTGAAAAACCAAGTGTGAAAAGTAGTACAAATGCTGACAACAACAGACTTAATGTGGGGACACATCTTTTAAATGAGCATCACACCAACGATCAAGATTTTGAAGCTGTTCATTTGACACAAGTTGATGCTACACATTTTTATTTCAAACAAGTTGACAATGATTGGAGAGTTCAAAAATGTTCAAACCTTGGACTGGTTCCTAACATTCAGAGTCTGCCTCCATGTCATGAAGTTGCAATAGGCACACCAAATGAAGTAAAACAAATTTCTGGGGATGGAAATTGCTTCTTCAGGGCACTATCCTTTGTCCTTACCGGCGAACAGTCTTTACATCGTAGTGTGCGTGAAAAACTTGTCAATCATATGTTGAAATATGGTCAATATCTGAGAACTTTTATTCCAGAATATATTGACACAAAGCAATACATTGAACAAAATAACATGAATCAAGATGGAATTTGGGCAACTGAGATTGAGATTTTTGCAGCTTCACATTTGCTAAGCACCAATATTTTTATTCACACTCAGACTGCGAACGGCTTCCAGTGGCAGAAATTTTCAGGAACTTTTCTCCAACCATCTATGGTTATGAATAACAAAAGCATATATCTACAGCATACTGGTGGAGTTCACTATGCCGTTGTTTTGAGTGTAATGGAAGGCCAGACATTAACTACTACTACTACAAAGAAACGCAAAGCATCAAATGACTCCAAAATATGTTGCGCAGATAATGTGTTCACAACCACTTCCCCAAAAAAGAGAAAAAAGATCGCTGGGATTGATAAAAAAGGTGATTCGAAAGAATGTTACGTCACAGAAGAAGTATCCTATCACAATGTAGCTGGCAGTAAAAACAAAAAGGAAAAAATCAATATGAAAGCGTTGGCGCAGCAAAAAAGACGTACTAACCCAGATTATAAGCAAGCAGAGAATGCTGCACGAAGGATAAAAAGAGCAAACACTGAGTTTCGACTCAAGGAAAATGAATTGAGACAGCAATCAAGGAGAACAAAGAGGTCAGACGACAATTATAAACTTCACGACAACAAATTGAGACAGGAAACAAAGAGAAAAAAGAGGTCAGACGACAGATATAAACTTCATGAAAACAAATTGAGACAGGAAACAAGAAGAGTAAAGAGGTCAGACGACAGATATAAACTGGACCACAGCACTTTGAACACCCTTCGTTGTAGGTATGCCAAACTTCAGATCTTGATTATTGACGAGATATCCATGGTTGGAGTGAACATGTTCAACTTCATAAATTCTAGACTCCAAGAGATATTTGCCACTTCCCAACCTTTTGGGGGTATCAGCCTCTTGGTAGTAGGTGACCTTTTCCAATTGAGACCAGTGCAAGATAGTTGGATTTTCAAAACATCTGATAAAGGGTATGGGCCAATTGCCTCCAACACATGGCAAGACTTGGTAGGCTTATTTGAATTGAAAACAATTATGCGACAAAAAGATGATGCTACCTATGCTGAACTACTCAACAGAGTTCGAGAAGGAAAACAAATTGAATCCGACTTGACAACACTCCAGTCAAAAGTGAAAGAGGCAAAAACCAGCTTCAATTTGTCTGATGTACTTCACTTGTTCACAACCAATGATAAGGTAAATGAACATAATGACTTCTATCTCCAGGCACTGCAGACACAGGGTTGTATGTCATTAGCTGTTGACTACACCATTGGTGATGTGACACCAAGTGCAAAACTTGCTGTTCTAGAAGTAACTATGAATCTACCCCCACAAAAAACACAGAACCTATTGCAACAGCTGCAAATCAAAATGTCTGCCCATTATCTTCTTGTTGTGAACATTGACACCACTGATGGACTCACCAATGGCGCTACAGGTGTTCTGAAACACTTTGATTCTGCAAATGGCAAGCCTCATACCATATGGATTCATTTTACTGATCCATCCATTGGGGGAAAGGCTCGTCAACAGTACAAAACCCTTTTCAAAACCCACATTGATAGATCTTGGACACCGATATTTACAGTTGACAGACAATTTCAAGTTGGCAAATACAGAAACATCAAAGTTGAAACCTGCTGCTGCCATGACAATCCACAAAGCACAGGGAATGTCCATTCCAGAAGTGGCAGTGAGCTTTCAAGGCAGAGTACAGACGCATATGGTGTATGTTGCACTAAGTCGTGTTACGTCACTCTCAGGCCTCCATTTGCTAGATCTTGACAGCAAGAAGATCACAGTTGACAAACTTGTAGTTCAAGAAATGGAACGGTTGCGGCAACACAGCTTGATTACTACCCTACCAGAGGATCCAAGTAGTGCATCAAACAAAGTCATTTGCTTGAACACAAGGTCCTTGCACAAGCATATCACCAGTGTAAGATCACATTCAAGTCTGTTGGCAGCAGATATTCTTATCATGCAAGAAACTTGGGCTTTGCGATCAGACAGTGCAGATTACTACAAGTTGGAAGGTTTTGATATGCCAATGCAATGTTTTACTCAAGAGACAAAGGACAGAAGACCACATGATGGCATCTTTATCTACTTGAAATCACATATTGAGATCCACAGTCTAACAAATGTGCATGATAAAAATGGCCAAGCTGTTCATCTTAACTTGAGCTCTCCAACAGAATCCTTTGAAGTACTGGCAGTTTATCGCAGACCAAATACACCGCTCACAGGTTTCTTCAACCTTGTAAACCAGCTGCCTTTAGGTGAAAAGACACTGATATCAATTGGTGACTTCAACGTCGATCAGTTAAAACCAAGCTCTGACCTTGTAAAACTTCAGAAGTTCATGTCTTTGAGTGGACTGAAGGCTACCCCGCCAAGTGAAACCACAGACTATCATTCAAGCTTGGATCATATTTATGTGTCCAATCTATCTGCTAGAACTGGTGTGATAGAAACCTTTTGGAGTGATCATAAGGCTGTCTGGATTTCTGTGTAGGTATGTGAAAGCAAAACAATAAATAGTATTATTTCATCTAAGTTTATTTTCTTACATTTGATAATGAAATTGATGGAAACTTCAAACAATATCTTACTAATTTGCTAATAAAAAAATTGAGATCAAACTTTCCTAATTGTCAATTCAAGTTCATATTTGTGACCTTAAATGTTATTGTTGTTCATGTATATGCATGCATTCAAAACATAACACAAGGTTTGCTCATGCCTTGAAAAGTACTTACATTTCATTTTGACCTTTGAACAATATTTCAGTAATTTAAGTATTGCATTGACAAAAACACGAAAGGTACTTTCCTGTCATTTAAATCAAAAATCCGGCTTCAATGCGGTCATCTCCGACCGCGGAACTCTTGTTAGAATGATATCTTGCAGACTTTCACGTAATTACATAGTTGTTTCACGTGTACACTAAGTTTTTTTTACGTACACACGTACATTTTCAAACCTACTCTTCGACCTTACATGCGCACATTATATCTTTTACGTGCTAACTTAGACCGACACGTGTAATTTTATATCTTTTACGACTTCGCTTCAATCATTTAAGTGCGAACTAAAACCTTGGAGTGCGCACTGAGACCTTAACATGCGTACTTAGACCTTCACATGCGCATAAAACATTCGCACACCTAGACTATCACGAGAATACTTACACATGTCAAGTGCTCACACGGACCGTCCTTTTCGCACTTCGATCTATCACGTACGAACTTACACATTTCTAGTTCGCATTAAACTCAGCGATACTTATAGCGCAGAGAACATAAACGACGGAATTTATACTTACAAGGGTATGTTCATGTTCGATAATATCAAACAAACAAATGTATTTTTCCCTTAACGTTAGAATATCAATAAAATATATGGCATAATTAGTTAAAAATTTCAACACTGATATGAAGTGACATCATTCTTATTTACATGTACATTTTTTCAGCTGCGTACGTCTATCAACGACACGCACGAAAAAGGTATTAAATGCACTCAGGAGTAAATGCCCCCCCCCCCCCCCTCCCCACGGTTAATTCTACAGACACGGTTTTACATGGATATCATGATGGTAGTCAGAGTAAAATATAGCGGTTAACCTAAAAATACCAGATACTACCTGCACTGTGTGATAATTGTGATGGTTTCCAACGTAAACAACGGTAGTGATATTATTTTTTATTTGTGTTTCTCGATTTGGAAATTAAATTGAGGGATGCAATATTTGCAGCACAAATGTTGGAAACAAAAAATCTTTTTGTGTGTTTTTTTCAGAAGTCTACATCGCAGACAATCATTTAAGCACTCAGAACTTGTATTTGCACATTTAGACATTTCACGTACGCAATCATACCTTCACTTGCGCACTAAGACCTGCCATGTGCAGGTTGTACGTGCTCACGTAGATCTTCTAATGCGAACTTATATATTTCACGAGCGCACTTAGGCTTTTCCTGTGCTTACTAAGATTTTAACATTCACACTTAGCCCTTTACGTGTGCACTTAGATATGTCACGTGCGTATTTCGATCATCGATGTGCTCTCCTTGTCATTGACGGGCGCAGACCTTTACATACACCCTTCCACATTAACGCATAGAAAATTCACTTAAATACTTAGAAAATTCAAGTGATTACTTTCACGTGTTGACTTAGATCTATCACAAATGCGTTGAGATATTTCTTGTGCGCATTCAGCTAAATGAGCAATCGGCTTACCACACATGCAAGGACGATTTTTATTCAGATTGTCAGGCAATTTGAATTCATTCTTCAATAATGAATACAGGTTATTGGATTAGGCACAGTTATCGCATAGTCGATATGTTCTAGCCGGATGAGTCTTCAGTTGCTGTTAATGTATTTCTATAGCAACAATATTGACTCCCTTAGTATATTTCATAATTGTAGATTATAAGATCGCTTTTGTCTGAGTATTCTATCAATTCTTCACTGGTACAATTGTGGCAGAGTTTTCTTGTCGGATGAGTGCACATAACAATTGATATTGAATTGTCTTAGCACGTTTAATGATTATAAAGTATTTTAAGGTATTTCTTGTTTGTACAATTGCTCATTCCATCACTGGGTCGTATTTGTATTAAAACTCGATTCAACGCATAAGTTCATATTATTAAATGATTGAACGTATTGCTTAGGCCTACCTTGAACAACTTAATTCTTATTTTCAAATAAAAGAAATGTGTACATAAATTGGCATTTATCAGAAAACAAACACCAAAAGTCAGTTTATTTCTGCATTTAAAAAGATATAGTCATACATGAAACAGTGTCTTCTTTGCTTTTTTCAGTCTACATGCTAGCCGGAATTTATTTATTTTAGGTATATTTTTATTTATTAAAGGTGCCTTTGGTTAGCAATTACAATTTTACATGTATTTAGTTAAACACATATTTAAATGTATTGAGTATTATAACAAAATATGTGTGGTTTTATATAATTATATTCATACACCGATCCATTTGAAATTATTTTAAAACAAATGAATGTTTAAAGAAAGAATGTTTAAAGAAAAGATCACAATACCCACTAGTAATAAGCAAAACGTTATATAGCATATATTGTATACGCTTATTTAGCTAACGTTTTACCTAAATTAGAAATATCTAATTTGATATTTTATTCTCATTGTCTAATTTACAAATTGAAAAAGGATGTCTCAACTAATGAACTACTGCAGCTCAATTGTATGTCTTATTAATTTATCGATAATGTTTTATCATAAAATCCAAATTTGGTAATCAAAATGTGTAAATATAAAAGGAAAAATTGATATAATGCTGGAATGTTTTGTATGTAAAACATACATTGTACAAAATAAAAAAAATAAAAATTAAGCAGATCAACCTCTAACAAATTTGTTCACAGAGTGTATTACAAAATTCACACTGTTGGCGCTGCACATTTTATAAGACAGTATCAATATAATAATAGCATGGTTATCGTTTTTAGGAATCTAAAGTTACGAAAAGGAAAGCAATTAAAGGCACATATGTATTTTTATTAATACAATTCCGTCTCTTCTAAAGCAATAATGGTTATATAAACGTATCTAGAAAGACCACTGGTCTCACACAGAACAAAATTTCGGATTTTATCATCTTGAATTTAATTTCAAGAACACTCCATAACATAACAGTAGTGCAGCCAGTTCATGCGTTTAGAGAACAGACACGATTTCGAATAGAACATAACTCATCTAAACAAGAGTCAGTACGTCAACAAGATCAAGAACTAATAATGTAGATTGTTAATAATATGTTGTATAAAGATGTTAAGATATGGCGATACAAATGGCTAGACGTCCGATTTACAAAAAGCGATTTCCTAACTCGCACTACTTAAATATTTTGCGGTGACCGTTGTTAATTGGCGGTATTGCAAGGAGCTATGCAGCAAAAAGTGGTGGTCCGGCTATCGCCTGAAAACCAATTATTCGCGAATGCCATTTAAACGAACAGTTGGACATCGTGCTCAAACTCATAACAGCAACGGACATACTTGTCGCAGCAACGTCATGATGGTAACTTTGCTCTAAAAGTATACATCGTCAAGTACCATCTATGTATACATGTATATTAAGGTCATACAATAGTATTTACGTCGGGTTCTATTAATCAGTGCACTTTGGTACTGGATATTAGATGGGATTTATATTTATTTCCTGATTATTTAAATATTCATTTGCGTTAATTCATTACGTTTACTATAGTGATGACAATAGTCAACTGCTAGTTTAGAGCGAGTAACTAGACATTGTATATTTGTAGCAAATGTATTAAATATCACACAATATTTTGATATTCAATTTTTGTCGATGTGAAGTTGCACGGCCATATATGTGATGTCTAATCATTTAAGTGTTAATCTGCTTGAATATAATAGCATGAGTATTAATTGAATACATTATTGCTTTTTATGTTTTACCAACTATTGTTCTACTCCTTTCATATATCCCATTTTTCTATCTGGAAAAGATCATACCCAAGATATTAAATCTTCCATACGCCTTTTTATTATCTATCCTTCATTTGCGTTATTCCTATCGTTATGATATTATGCATCCAAGATCAAAGTTTAACAAAATAGGGAACAATTAAAGTCTCTATAACGCTAAAAATCAACGAAAATTTCGTTAAAGTAACATTACTATTTAAAATCAACGAAAATTTCGTGCAATTATTCGTAAAATAAACTTAACCAATTAAAAATCAGTGTTCTTTATGGCAATTGCCGAAATTTCAACGTCAGATGTGGTCTGGTAAAATAGATGTTTGTAGATACAAAACGCTCGTTTTTATTATTGTTTTGCATATCTATTCATACGACACATGAACACTAAAATGGTTTTCGTGTGTCGTATGAATAGATATATACGCGGGAATTAATTGTGGCCACAAATAAATAAAAACGAGCATTTTGTATCTACAAAAATCTTTGTAATCATACCACATCTTGCGTTGAAATTTTGGCTATTGCTATAAGGAACACTGATTGTTAAGGTGTTAACTTTATTTTACGAAATATTTAACGAAATTTTCGTTGATTTTGAGCGTTATAGAGACTTTAATTGTTTCGTAAAATAAAGTTTACACCTTAGCAATCAGTGTTTCTTATAGCAATAGCCCAAATTTGAACGCTAGATGTGGTATGATTACATAGATTTTTGCAGATACAAAATGCTCGGTTTTATTTGTGGCCACAATTAATTCCCCCGAATGTATCTATTCATACGACACACGAACACCATTTTAGTGTTCATGTGTCGTATGAATAGATATGCAAAACAATAATAAAAACGAGCATTTTGTATCTACAAACATCTATTTTACCAGACCACATTTGGCGTTGAAATTTCGGCAATTGCCACAAGGAACACTGATTTTTAAGTAGTTAAGTTTATTTTACGAACAATTGTACGAAACTTTCGTTGATTTTGAGTAGTAATGTTACTTTAAATGTTCATTTACTAAGTAAATATTTACCACAAAGTTTTTTTTTAAGAAATAGAAAAATTAATAGTAGAAGGAAAATACAACGTTTCAACATTGTCATTTGTTCTATGCTGTTTCATTGATTAAACAAACTGCCTGCAGTATGAATAGCGCGTAATAAATAAATTGTAAAAGAAAGCAGTAATGTTCGAGATAGTTCATATTACTTGACTATGCAATCAGGTCCATAATTGCATAGTTTTCACATAACCATCGATTCAATTGAGCAAGCATATAGGATTAAATATGGATAGTTCATAATATATATATACTCATAGTGGAATAAAGAATATTTGTACATGGTACCGACTTCAGTCAGCACGAAATTTATGTGCGGGAAAATATGAGTCGTAATTTGTCTCGGAGTTTCACATTGCCCCTTTTTGCCTCTTCAGCAGCTGTTTGAAGGAGAAAACTCATTCGTCTCTGTGATTTCATCATATAGCTATTTACACACATACAGCCCAAGGGTCCAACACATAATCTGTATTGGCTTGCCATATCCTCAGAATATGAAAGTTATGTGCATTTATCCTAGTGAATGTTACTGCTCTCTTTAGGAGGATCGGTTTTTTCGTCAGAGACGTTCAAACTAAATTGATGTATTGAACATATGTAAGTCCACATTTTTCCAGAAACCAGAAATCGGTCAAAATCTGTATCTTTATCTGATTATCACTTTCAAGACTTTCTCATAATTGTTTGATCTTTCCTGTCAGTTTGTGTGTCATATTGTTCCAAGATTAGAGTTTCTTTCATTTGAGGAAGAATCAAACCAAACCGGCATATTTCTTTACCTGTTTTTTTAAAGGATTAAGAATGTCTGAGAACTTGCAACTGTACAAGCTGCTAACTGTCTTCATCAACATCCAAACTGGTACTGATGTGTGAGTCTATGAAATCTATTACTTGCTTTTCGTCTTCATGTTAATATACTGGGGCATCCTGAATCCAGAATACGCAGTGAAGGTGGGTTGGTCCTCTGTGTTTAAATTCTACACGGATATAGTAGTCTTGTAATTTGCCAATGGGTGATATATCACTCATTAGTATATTGTTTAGGAACAATTGTGACCTATAGTGGAAAGTTCTGGCACAAGCAGTGTTTTTTTTCCGTATCAACTCTTTACATCCAGTTAAGGTTTGTGGCTTTATATTTTTTTTACAGATTTGTTACGCAGTTACTGCATTAAATCTGTCCATTTTGGCTCAGCAGCAGAAAATGTTGCGAAAAATGTTGGTAATCCCAACTGGTTGCATCAATTTGCAGTCACTGATAGTATTTGAATTATTCTTATATATACCAAAGTAAATGAAAAGTTATGGTTTGTCCTTACTGCCTTTAAAATTATTATGTTTCTCTTGTTAAAAAGCGTTATTATTCTCTGTTGTTTTTGTTTTGTTTAGAAATGTCATTTTATTGAATTTGGTTCTGAAATTTCATTTAATCTACTAAAACATATACATATTTATATTGATTTTGGTTACCTACTATAGTATACTGATACGTGACATTACTTTATTTATAATTACATGCATTAAAGACGATGTACATTTGTCTTAATAAACTGTCTGTTCTGTTCTGTTGATAATTGTAAACAACTTTTGCTAGGTTTGATAGTATGGTGGTGATGATCGTAAATTCTTCAGAAATCTGAAACCGTCATCATGTTAGAAAATGTTCTGTACATTTGCCAAACATTTAAGCTCTACAGCTGTGAAAGACACATTATTTGACTTTCTGATTGCAGTGGTGGCCATGTCCTTCACCTGAAAAAATTTTTTGGAACTAAATCGTTAAACCTACAATCAACATTTCATAGTTCTTCTTTACATATAGTACTGTATGTTACTGGAGCAAAACGATCATCATTCTCAGTTTTGCCAGCAAAGATAACAGGAAAATACTTTTTCAGAGTATGGGTCTATAAACAGACTAATTGGATGATTTTTCTCTCCTGGTGCTATTTGAAGGGCATCGAGACCATCATTTGTAAAATTTATATTCTGTAACATAGTATCTTATCTTGCCTGCTCCAGTCTGTTCTTGTTAGATTAGTTCATTCCATGTATCTTTGCAATTGTCTGTTTCGGTGTCGTATTTTTTTCTTGAACGTTAATATTTTCTAAATTCTCAGAAGAGACAAAGTTTATGTCAAAAATGCTGCGGACTTTTATCAAACCATTCACTATCTAATGAAATGCCTTCTTCTTTATACAAATCACTGGTGTCTACAAGATATTAAGTTATGTCATAGATAACTTTTGGTCTAACTGTTTTATGTAATAATGACGTTTTAAATTGAAGTATTCTTTTAAAGTGTAGGTGAATGGTTTCTGTGTCATCAAATCTTCTAGGAAGAATATTTAAAACACTTGGTGGGTTTATTGGTAAATTAACTGTATTGCCATATATTCCAAGATGTTTGCCGACACCTTCATGAATGGTATCCTAAGAGCTGTACACCGTTCCTCTGTCTCTGAAGGATGTAGCACAGATAAGTGTTCAGGTAAGAATGGCATTACGAAACCATTGGCAACTGACATCGGCGGTACCTTACTGCATGAGATGTATCTGTAACAGGTTTTATAAACCCACTATTGTTCCAACATGCTTTTATTATCTGTGAGCACAGTGTTCAAGAACTGTGGTGATATACCTTTCTTGATGAGATTTTTACGACTTACTGTGTAGATAATGTGCTGGTAGAATGTTTGTTGGCAGCTAGTGCAAACAAATGTGTCTCCTCTTCGAAGCAGATCATTAAAAAGCTGAACCTACTTTTCAAGCGTAACTTTTCTTGAGTGTCTCTTTTTCCAGGAAAAAATCTGCAATATTCTCTTTTTAATTTTACAGTCCATTGATGCCCGCCCTTTTTGCCTATTCTTGTTTTCAATTTGCTTAAATCTGTCATCACATCTTAAATTTTTTTCAGTACTATTTCTCCTTTGATTCTCCTTATCTTTAGATACACTTTTACTCCTCGACCTTTTCCTAGTTTGATTTATGTGCTGATTCTCTCGCTTTTTGACTACACTATCAATTCTCCACTCTTTCATTGTCATGTTTCTTTGCCGATTCTCTTTCTCCTTAACTATACTGTCAGTTCTCAACATTTTTGCTTGTCATGTTTCTTTGCAGATTCTCTTTCTTTTTTACTATACTGTCAGTTCTCAAATCTTCCATTGTCATGTATATTTTCCAATTCTCTTTCTCCTTAAGTATTCTGTCAGTTCTCAACTCTTTCCTTGTCAAGTTTCTTTGCCGATTCTCTTTCTTCTTAACTATACTGTCAGTTCTCAACTTTTTCATTGTCATGTTTATTTGCAGATTCTCTTTCTCCTTAAATATACTGTCAGTTCTCAACTCTTCCCTTGTCATGTTTCTTTGCCGATTCTCTTTCTCCTTAAATATACTGTCAGTTCTCAACTCTTTCCTTGTCAGGTTTCTTTGCAGATTCTCTTTCTCTTTAACTATAATGTCATTTCTCAACTTTTTCCGTGTCAGTGTATTTTCCGATTCTCTATCTCCTTAACTATACTGTCAGTTTTCCGCTTTTTCCTTCTCATGTTTCTTTTAAGATTCTCTTTCTCATTTAACTATACTGTCGGTTCTCAACTCTTCCATTGTCATGTGTCTTTGCCGATTCTCTTTCTCCTTTACTAAACTGTCAGTTCTCATCTTTTTCCTTTTCATGTTTCTTTGCAGATTCTCTTTCTTCTTAACTATACTGTCAGTTCTCAACTCTTTCATTGTCATATTTTTTGTCGATTCTCTTTCTCCTCAACTAAACTGTCAGTTCTCAACTATATCCTTGTTATATTTCTTTGCCGATTCTCTTTAAATATACTGTCAGTTCTCAACTCTTTCCTTGTCATATTTATGTGCTGATTCTCTTTATCTTAAGCAATGCTATCAGTTCTCCTAAGTTTTCTATTTGCATTTAACAGCTGGTATTCTGTTCGAAAAGCTTGTCTCACCAGTTAACTCCACAACATACTGTTTTCTTTAGCACCTTGCTCAATACCTTTCACTGGACCAACCGTCAAAACTACATTAAAGTGACATACCGAAGAATGATCCAGATCTATACATTTATAAACAAACTTGCAATGATGGGTCAATCAAGTATGGTGAATGCTTCAACCATTTCAGTTGTCTGCCATACTTGGCATAAGTATATATTAAAGTTTTCAATAGGTGTGCCATAGCTATTATTTCCACCTGGGTAGCCCACACTTGATTAAAGGACATCATTGACTGTCTGATATATTCAGCCATTCCAATACTTGTTCGAAGGAGAGAATGAAGTAAACCTGCGAATGTACACATATGTAGTAAAAGTGCTTGTCGTATTTGAACATACAAATTCTGATCACCACAGAAGAGGAACGATATACACCGAAAGAAGCAGTTCCCTTCACCAATTATCTTTTTACATTGTCCTGGAACATCAATAGGTGACTGTTGTGTCTACTGTAGGTTGTTCACTATGGTTCACCCAGCATTATAAGTTTGGTTGATTTCAGTTATCTTATTCATGTGCCCGTTGAGATCAATAGGCTTGAACGTAGCAGGCTGCACCTACACAAGAAGAATGACATATAATAAATATCTGTCTCATTAACAATCATTTTTTTACATGAACTTAATGCATTATGCCTACTGGTATATGACAGCCGGAGGCTTTTGTGGGACCCAAATGTAGTTTGGGAAATATGTCTGCAGTCTGCAACAATATTCCATGTGTGTCTCCATTACAGAGGGAAGTATGAACAAGAGCTGTGTTTGTGGAACACAATGCCCCCTAACGCATTTTGAAGCCGAACAGCACATATATACATGTGAAATTCTTGGCAAACACCAAACAACAGGTCAATATCTGATAATGTTTAGGAAAGAAGTCTAGAAAACTGATATTTTGTGAGAAAACTTATAAGTGTAAGGCCCGAAACTTTGTCAAATATCAATTAACAGACACAACAAGAGCTTTGTCACAGACATGATGTATACCCCCATATGCTGCATTGACACAGAATATTTTGCATGCTGTCTTCACAAAACAATAAAATATAATTTATGGCGATTTTTACGAATTATTATGCGATTATCATTTATGGCCATTTTGACCTTTGAACTCTTGAATTCTGGTTACCTGAGAACATATTGTTGACACACTGGATGCATCAGTTTATTGAGATCGTGTTAACATTTGCTGTGATGGTGTAGTTTCAGTCTGGAGGTTACTGTGATCTGGAGTTGTATGAAGCTAAGCCTAAAAATAATAGATTTTTTTTAAATAAATAATGAAGAATATTCACAACAGTGCAATATTTGTTTGTCGACTTACTATATTTTATTTTAAAAGGTGATCTAAAATGATATCTATAATTGTAGAAACTTTTGAATGCATTTTAAAGTGATATTATGGGCATTTTTCACTGTTGAATTGAGCTGAATAGAATTAACAGGTCAAAAGAGTAAGTTAAAATGTGGTTACTGACCAATTATCTGCAACTCATCTTGCTACCAGTTGTTTATAAAAAAAATATATTTTATATTCGATATTTTACGTGGCTGGTGAGTCCTCTAAGCCGAAATGATCCTTAAAACAAAATTGTGTCTTTGTGTCGTATGAAAGAATCTGCACTAAAACTAAATTTATTATCACCTCGTACATGCATGATCAGTTGTCAAACGAAAGTACGGTTGATATTTAAATGCATTATTTATCTCTTTCCGAGATAATGTTTTAGTATGTTGATGCAGCATTAACAAATATAAGTGTATATAAAGTGAAAACACCAAAAAATAAACAACGATTGCGATAGACACCTATAAACTGTTAGATGCCCATAATATCACTTTAAGTTATCATTTGGAAACTATTTTACTTCTTCGAGTCACTGTGACCTTGAACTTTGACCTTTTAACCTGAAAATCAATAGGGGTAATCTGCCTGTCATGACCAATGTCCACATGAACTTTCCTGATATCAGGCCTAAACCACTTTACTGCTTCTGGTCACTGTGACCTTGACCTTTGACATAGTGACCTGAAAATCAATTGCGGTCATCTGCCAGTCATGATCAATGTACCTATGAACTTTTATGATCCAAGGCTTAAGAGTTCTTGAGTTATCATCCGAAAACCCTTTGGTGGACGGACCGACCGCCATGTGCAAAACATTATACCCCCTCTTCTTCGAAGTGGGGGGGGGGGGCATATTAAGTAAGTAATATGTGATCAAACATAAACCATGATCATTTAGCCACCTTGGAATATACTCCTCAAAGCACAACACCAAACACCAATGTAAATTACAAGATTAATATCTTAAATCTACTAAGGGTGACTAAGGAAGAGTATATAATAAAGTGTTTCCGAGCACAACCACACATGCCTTAACATTTAGGTTTCACACATGAATGTAGCCTAAAAGCCGCATTATGGTATAGTGAACCAAGGCTGCTGCACAGTACATCGGACTGCTTAGTTATAACTCTGCATGTCTTCTTCGTTTGAGTTACACAATTGCTAGACGAATAAGGTAAAATTTAAAAAGAGACAAAATATCTTAGGTATTATTTTGAATAGTATTCGTGCAATTGATTAAATTTATGAAAATGATAATGGACGGATATGCATGAGAAGTTAAATGTTGTTAAGGTATGCTCGTTGAGGTAGATCATTTAACAGTGTAGCTAGCAGTTACCTTAATCAATATGGTAGGTTGCCATATTTACTTTTCTGATGAGAGAACCAATTCATTTGTTTTATTCCGAATGAAAAGTTGTTTGTTTCCACTTACCCGACCGACCCTGTTATTTTGGGCCTACCCTTAACGGTTTTTTTTTGCCCTTTGGATAAAAGTTTTTTTTAATTTTTTGGTTAAATTCGATCATACATGTATTCTCAAAAATATGATTTTGCCACCTTCTTAATATATAGAACAGATGTTGAATAGACCTTTGGAATATATTTGTCACTGAATATCCCTGTTTCATTAGAAGATGGTTGTGTATACTATAAAAAAAGTGTTAATTAAAAAAACGTTACGCCAACCTACCTACCGTAATTTTTGGGGCGATTTTAGTGAAAACAATATTTTTTCGCCTTATATAAGAAATTTAAGTGTCATTCTTTTCAATAAATATAGGAAATATACATTTTCAAAAGCGAGCTGCAATGTGGTTGAGAAAACCAAGTGGAATGATGCATACTGCTACATGTTATTGCAGTCTATTCCAACTGACAATCCCAAATGTGCCCTGTTGAAAAGAGAAAAGAAATTAATCAAAAATATAATTACCTTTAGATCAGCTACCATTAATTGTAAAAAAACAGCGTCCATTAATTGTCAAAAAAAAAACGCCTGATTGCTTTAAGTTGTACAAAATAAGTGTGATAATCCGTGTGTACCAATATAAAGAAGTGAAACTCCAGCTGCTGGAGCAGTATTGAATTCTTATTGTAAACAATTAGTTGGTCCTTTATTTAAGGCAAGTGGCCGATTGCCCAAACAGTACAAAACAGCACAATACAAAACAACATAAACACATATAAGAATAAAGCTGGGATCACCGCCTTGGAACGGTCAATGCAAAGCATTGGGGATTTAAACCAGTTTTAGAGCGCTCAACCAAACACTTGGCCCAGCAATATTCATGATACATGTAAGTGTAAATTAAATTTAACCTCATAGCATTGTAACTCAAATTAAACAACAATAAAAGGGAATTAAAACGCATTCAATTTAATTACCATTTAATTACTCAATGGTAGGAAAGATACCAGAGCAACAGAGTAACAACTTTTTGAGGAACGATGAATTCATTTTAAAATCTGACGATGAATGACATTTGTATGGCCCGGACAAGCTCATTTATGGCCATTTTGACCTTTGAACTCAAATTCTGACCTTGACATTGGAGTTTGCATGCCACACCGTCCAATGATTGTGAACAAATTTACCGAGTCATTGTATAATCTCACAATGAATGACATAGTAATGGCCCGGACAAGATCATTTATGTCAAAGTGTGACCTTGACCTTGGAGATGTCGACGTAATATTTTCGCATGACATACCGTCCAATGATTGTGAACAAATATACCGAGTTATTTTGAAATCTCACAATGAATTACATAGTTATAGCCCGGACAAGATCATGTATGGCCATTTTTTACCTTTGAACCCAACGTGTGACCTTGACGTTGCAGATATCGACGTAATTCTTGTGCATGACACACTGTCCAATTATGGTGAACAATTGTGCCAACTGATTTTAAAATCTCACAATGAACGACATAGTTATGGCCAGGACAAGCTCATTTGTTGCCATTTTTGAATTTTGAACTCCAAGTGTGACTTTGACCTTGGAGATATCGATGTAATTCTTTCGCATTACACGCCGTCCAATGATGACGAACGAATGTGCCAAATAATTTTAAAATCGCACAATGAACGACATAGTTATGGCCCGGAAAAGCTCATGTATGGCCATTTTTGAATTTTGAACTCCAAGTGTGACCTTGACCTTGGAGTTATCGACGTAATTCTTTCGTATGACACACCGTCCAATGATGGTGAACAAATGTGCCAAATGACTTTAAAATATCACAATGAACGACAAAGATATCGCACGGACAAGCTAATTTATGGTCATTTTGAATTTTTTACTCCAAGTGTGACCTTGACCTTGGAGATATCGACGTAATTCTTTTGCGCGAAAAACCGTCCAATGATGGTGAACACATGTGCCAAATGATTTTAAAATCTCACAATGAACGACATAGTAATGGCCCGGAAAAGCTTCATCGACCGCCCGCCCGTCAACCGCCCTCCCGCCCTGCCGCCCGCCGACATCCGCCATATAAAAACCAGTTTGTTTTTCTTCGGAAAACCTGGTTATAAACATACAGTACAAAAAGCAAATTACTCTTCCGAAAGTTAATGCCTGCAATAACATCAATATACACTTACGCGCTAAAATATGCGAACTAGTGTCGGTTTTAGAACTCAACAGAATCAGCAATAAGACGATAAAATGGGTAAACTTGTGCACACAGTAGATTTTATTGATACGAAGATAATATTATCACATGTGCTTATTAATTGCTTTACATACTGTGAGGTTGGTACCTGAGTAATTATTTTATAAATGTATGAAAAAAAGCATAACGACGATACCGCACAGCTTTAATATCACGAAAATCGGATGAAGCGTTCGTTCTTGTCTTCCATGGACCAGCTTTTGTATAATCAACATTTTGAAGTTTCTGATTTGAAGTTTACTTTAGCGTGTTAGTGTATAATTGGTTTTAACGGCAGGTATTAAATATTGTCGGATTGAAAAATACTTTATTTTTTGTACTGTATGTGCATTGTACCTATCACTTTATTCAAAGGTTATTTAAAAATGTCATTTTTGACGGTGTGCAAGACAGACGAGTAACAGAAAAGCAGAACAATCGGTGAAGAAAAACACAGTAAGAATATAAAACGGATACTACATTATACAACAGATATTGTACCGCTGTTAAGGCCGTCAGTCTAATTAATCGTTTCAGTCGCCGTTGCCACGGACAAAGCTCAATAACCACCACTTAGTTTTACTTCATACACGAGTTCAAGGATGTTCCGCAAAAATCCAACTTTTCTTCATTCTTAAGTACTTTTATGATGACAATGCATACAATTATGATATTAAAAACGCCTTAAATAAAAGTGGACTCTAGCAGTTAACACTTCATGTCCTCTTGAGAATCTAAGTTTAAAGGGGGTATGAAGTATTGTGTTTAATTTGAGTATGTTAAAGTGATATTATGGGCATCTAACAGTTTATAGGTGTCTATCGCAACCGTTGTTTATTTTTAGTGTTTTCCCTTCATATACACTTATATTTGTTAATGCAGCATCAACATACTAAACAATATCCCGGAAAGAGAAAAATAATGTATTTTAATATCAACCGTACTTTCGTTTGACAACTGATCATGCATATACGATGTGATACTAAATTTAGTGCAGATTATTTCATACGACACAAAGACACAATTTTGTTTTACGGATCATTTCGGCTTAGAGGACTCACCAGTCACGTAAAATATCGAATATAAAATATATTTTTTATCAACAACTGGTAGCAAGATGAGCTGCAGATAATTGGTCAGTAACCACATTTTAACTAACTCTTTTGACCTGTTAATTCTTTTCAGCTCAATTCAACAGTGAAAAAAAGCCCATAATACCACTTTAATAGCTGAACACATGTCAATGTTAATTTCCCTTGTTTAAAGATATTATATGTAATTCATTATACTAGACTTAGCATTTCAATATCGCACTATTTCTAGTGATACAATTTATTGTACATATTACTATTACTATACTGAATCAAATAGAATGTTTTAAAGTCTCTATAACGCTTAAAATCAACGAAAATTTCGTTAATAAAGTTAACACTTCAGTGTTCCTTATAGCAATAGCCAAAATTTCAACGCTAGATGTGGTATGATTACATAGATTTTTGTAGATACAAAATGCTTGTTTTTATTTATTTGTGGCCACAAATTAATTCCCGCGAATATATCTATTCATACGACACACGAACACCGTTTAAGTGTTCATGTGTCGTATGAATAGATATGCAAAACAATAATAAAAACGAGCATTTTGTATCTACAAACATCTATTTTACCAGACCACATCTGACGTTGAAATTTCGGCAATTGCCATAAGGAACACTGATTTTAAATTGGTTAAGTTTATTATACGAACAATTGTACGAAATTTTCGTTGATTTTGAATAGTAATGTTACTTTAAGTATCAACTGTTTAGTAATCTGTACAAATGTTTTGAACGTTGTCAATAAATTAATCGTAAGCAATATGCCCTTTTAACTTCTTCTGTTGCAAGGAGTTCTTAAGAGTGAAGTTTTCGTTGTCATTTCTTAAGGTCCAGTCACAATGGTAACTTGCACAGCAAGTCTCATACTTTTGGGGCTCATCATTTATGTACAAGAATATGGATTTGAAAAGCTGAGCGAAGAGCCATCATGTTATTCAAGGTTTGATTTTGAGTACAAGCTCCTCACTAAAATCGTCGCCTTGGAGACCACTGCTGCGAAGCTTGAAGACCTGATCAGTCACCTTGAGGAAAAGATTGTAGACACGAACAAAAAGCTGGCCAACCAGAACAAACTATTGCAAGACATGCTGGGTAAGATATCTTTTGTGACATTCTATGACAATATTAAGAATGTTTATCTGAAGTACAGCATGCTATAAAAAAAAATTCTGGCAGTGCAGGTAAAGTTTCGCTGTAATGTTGGCGTTTTTACCTGTTTATGGGTTTCGAGTTTCAAAACATAAAAAAACAAGACACGTTTGATTGAAACTAAATGACATTACTAACTTTCTCGAAATATTCTTTAAAGTGATATTATGGGCATCTAACAGTTTATAGGTGTCTATCGCAACTGTTGTTTATTTTTGGTGTTTTCACTTCATATACACTTATATTTGTTAATGCAGCATCAACATACTAAAACAATATCCCGGAAAGAGAAAAATAATGCATTTGAATATCAACCGTACTTTCGTTTGACAACTGATCACACATGTACAGTGTGAACCAAAATTTAGTTTTAGTGTAGATTCGTTTATACGAGACAACGACACCATTTTGTTTTACGGATCATTTCGGCCTACAGGACTGGGTGGGTCACGTAAAATATATAATATAATATATATTTTTTTAAACAACTGGTAGCAAGATGAGTTGTAGATAATTGGTCAGTAACCACATTTTAACTTACTCTTTTGACCTGTCAATTCTTTTCAGCTCAATTCAACAGTGAAAAATGCCCATAATATCACTTTAATATAAGAATTGTCCAAATGATTGATTGCATCAAATAGTAAAACAATACGCAACACGCAATAAATTTTTACCATTTGATTAATTCGTATAAAACTTAGTAACACCGGACTTGAGCGTTGGTCATGTATATGCATTGACCTAAAAATCATTTAGAATCCGGTATAGTATTGTTACTGGAATTAAATTAATGCTGACACGCCAATATTAAGATGAATATATAAATAAGGAATACCAGAATTCGAGAGCCTATTTAACAAATATTTCATTTTAATGTATTCTAATACATCCATTTAGGCACTCCTGGTGGCTCAATTTACACCCGATGGGGAAGAACGACGTGTAACGCTAACAGGACACAAACCGTGTATTCGGGTTACGCGGCAGGCAGTCATTACCAGAACCAAGGGGCTGCCGCGAACTACCTTTGCCTCACCAAAGAGCCGCTATGGAGCAAATTTGATGACACCAAACAGAGCGGAGCGCTGGTTTTCGGGGCTGAGTACGAGTTCGATTACCGGAACAGGGTAACTTTCTTCGATAGGGAAATTACCGATCAAGATGCTCCGTGCGCCGTTTGTCAGTCTCCTCGTTCGCAATTGCTGATGATTCCGGGTCGCAACAAATGCCTTGACGGATGGACCTTGGAGTACGAGGGTTACCTCGTGGCAGGCGATATTTTGCATTCGGCCGCTTCAGAGTTCATATGCCTGGACGCCAAACCCGAATCACTGCCAAATGACTCGGGAGATAATAACGGAAAGCTATTCTACTTTGCAGAGGCGAGATGTGGTGGGTCCCTGAAATGTCCACCGTACGTCGATGGGCGAGAACTGACGTGCGTCGTTTGCACGAAATAAACAAAAGCTGTTTATCGATTACTGGTATGAACCTTCATTATTTTAATTACAAATTAATCTTTCACAAATTTATGAGTTTTCAATCTCTGGTAATACTTACATGTTAATGCTCAACAAGATAACGCAAGGTAGAATTTAGATAAAATATATAAAATACTTCGCTAAGAATGACAACAAAGCCATGTAGAAGCACCTGTGGTATGAAGATGTGCCAAATTCCAGATGTATATGTCACGCAACTCACCGGATGCAAACGAATATTATTCTGCACTAAACGATTAACTTTTCCTCTAGTCTATGGACACTAGTAACATGGAGGGGATAGTCTACATTAGAAACGTTTATCTCTAAGCTACTTCTGTTTTGTCACTGTATATAATATTGGTTATTGACACAATTTTTAACTGATAAAAGTGTTATTCTTTTTTAGACATGTGTTTCTCGGATGGGAAATAAAATTAAACGATGTGTTGTGTGCAGTATATTTGTGAATAACAAAACATCTTCATATTATTAGAATGATATATTGCAGACTTTTACGTAATTCCTTAGTTGTTTCACTTGCACACTAAGATTTTTTACGTACACACTTAAATGTTCACATGCGTAATAAGACCTACTCTTTGACCTTACTTGTGCACTCTTATATCTTTTACGTGCTAACTTAGACCGACACGTGTAATTTTAGATCTTTTAAGACGTCACTTCAATCATTTAGGTGCGAACTAAGACCTTAACATGTGTACTTTGACCTTCGGATGCACATTAAAATATTCGCGTGCACACTTAGACTTTCACGGGAATTCATACACATTTTAAGTGCTAACATGGACCGTCCTCGCACTTCGATCTATCACGTACGAACTTACACATTTCTAGTGCGCATTAAACTCAGCGATACTTATAGCGCAGCGAACATAAACGACACACTATGTTGCGGATGTCATCTCATAAAAGTCTGGTTGGCGATCATAATTTAGCGGATACGAATCTTGTTGTTCTGTCACTGCTTTTTTCCAGAGTTATCTCTAGTCAATTTCATATCCAGGTTAAGTGATGTGGAATAGTTATCGCGTAGTTTTCGTGCCGGAAGAGTCTTTATATTCCAATTGCTGTTAATGTATTCCATAGCAACCGATATTGGCCACCTTATTACGTTTAATGGCAACTTTAAACCAATGCTTATACCAAAAGTAAAGTACAAAGATATGCACTTCCATGTTCCGTTCTTCCATACTTTTATCTTATTTTATTATAAATCACGCTATTTTTGGAAACTCGTGTATTGAATACTAAGCATTCTGACCAAAACACAATTACCGAAATCAAATGGAGCGATGCGATTTATTTGTTTCCTGTCGAATCTTCCAAGTATGCACGACACACATGCAATCCGAAATACGTTTTGTATTCTTTTGATGCTTGTTCAAACTTATTTTCTGTTTAATAAACGACAACGCCCGAATTCTAGCTTAAAGTGGTGTGTTTTATCACAGAAATTACCTAAAACGAGATACGTAATGAATTGCGTAATCAATTTATGAAAGTAAAAGTACGGAAATCTGGTTTGGTAATACATTTCAGTGAAGTAACAGACATGATTATATGTAATAACACATGGAAGAGCTGGGTAAGACGTCGGTCCGCAGAGAGCCGATTATAGACGTACGGCCATGCTCTGCCGTGTTTTTGTCTCAATACAGATATAATTAAATATTGCTTTACTATGTCTTAAAACATCATCAAAACTTTTAGAAGAAACATCCTAAGATGACGATTTCAAATATATCTTGAATCAACAGACATTTACATCTAAGGAAACAATTTAAAAGAACATGGACGTTTTGATCCAAGTATTACCATAACATCCCGTGCCTTATCCTAAACAAGTCTCTTATCCTAAGAAATACGGCACGCAATATACTAACGTTTCAAAGACGACACCCAGGAGGCGTTCATGAAACCTTCATACATGTGGGTTCAGGGGTATTTAGGGATATACACTAATTAAGACATCTTTTTCTCCGTTTACGTAGCGTTAATATAGTTATAATACTATGAGCCCAGTATTGATGTTTTAGGTTTAAGCACGAGTTTATTAACGCCCAAATCAGAATACCCAAGTCCCCAATCACTTCCATGCTTCCATGGAGGTGACTTATATATCCATGCATAAAGGCCAGTGCCAGGCTAATAATAGTGACCCTAATTTTCTCATCTAACGTAAACGTATATTGATCTTTGACTTTTCAATTGCATAAGCGTACACATTAATTGTGTGGAGTGAACTATTGTCACATTTTAATTCATTCATTTGAAACTTATTTCAATATTTTATTTAACACACGCTCTTTATTCTTTTCGCAAACCTTTAAATTATTTCACCTTTTTCAAATTTCATTTGTTTAACTATTCTTTGAAAGTTTGCTTCAACAGAAACTTCCCTGTTTCTTGCCAACAGTCTTCAAGGCCGTTGGCGCATTGATATACGATAAAGCTTTGGTGATCCGGTGATCGTCGGAACAAAATCGCCGAAAATATAGATCGATACATCATCGGTTGGCTCAGCAGACGCTTGGTTGATTAGCGCGATAAGGCTAGAAACGATGACAGAATAGAAGGTCGAATATAATTCGTCATGCGTATAAATATGTACCATTGTATAATATAATTGTGATTGTGATTATTAAACGTACAGAAAGGTTTTTGGTAGACCAACAAGTCGTGATGTCTTGTTATGAAACTTCATCTGTTTTGATCTAGAGCGCAAAGGAAATCCGTTCTAAGTTGTTAACGACATGAAACAAATAAATAATTCTGTTCAGGGCGTTGCATCATGAAAACCTCACAGTAGTTTCAATCGCAGTGGTCTACCCAACTTCTCTGTTTGTCTTAACATCGGCCTACCCATGTACGCTGGCTTTACTCTTGTTTAGGGGAAGCGTTAACATATGTTCGAAGTTTTGTTAGTACAACATTTACAAGATCTTTTCTTAACATATGATGTTATCTTAAAACAAAAATCTGAGGAAAAAATGGATGCCTTCAATTGGATTGGAACTTTCTATGCTTATAACAATCATAGGAAGGATCATTCGCATGACATGTATTTCAAAGGCAAAATGTTAAAGCATCTTCCAATTACGAATAAACTCATTGGCAACAACGTTGGATGTCGCGTGAAAAGCGCGAATGTTTAGAACACTTACGGAGGCTTGTCAACTGCCAATAACGTGCTAATATGTCACACAGTTCCAAGGGAGGGATGACGTTAATCTTATATGCGCGCGCACATCCGCACCTGTTTTATATATTGCAGTTGTGCGTCAATATACACCTATTTGGAGTTCATTATTATTATAATGCACGGACATGTTCTAAACCGGTCAACGAGTTTGGGAAGATATTCATACGGATAACACAGAAATGCAAGGAACTTCTAAATCCAAGACAGCGCCAAAGTAAGCTTTTATTATAAAATAAAAATTATAGTATAAAAAGAAAACTACTACTACTACTACTTCTTCTACTACTACTACTACTACTACTACTACTACTACTACTACTACTACTACTACTACTTCTACTTCTACTACTACTACTACTACTACTACTACTACTACTACTACCACTACCACTACTACTACTACTACTACTACTACTACTACTACTACTACTACTACTAGTAGTAGTAGTAGTTCAATAACAACTACTACTACTCATACTCCTACTCCTTCTACCACTAATACTACAACATCTAGTTAAAAACGTCCATTTTGTACATTATCTATTTTAATTTACTCATCGCGGAGGTATATTCACATAAACAAAGTAGAAATCCATCTCGGTCAACAAGTGATAACTTATTATCAGCACTAGTTTTTATGGATTTTAAGTGACAAACAAACTATGTTTCTAAGTAAAACAAGGGCTGTTTGTAAAACATGCATGCCCCCCATATGGGCTGTCAGTTGTAGTGGCAGCCATTGTGTGAATACGTTTTTTGTCACTGTGACATTGACCTTTGACCTATTGACCTGAAAATCAATAGGGGTCATCTGCCAGTCATGATCAATGTACCTATAAAGTTTCATGATCCTAGGCCTTATTATTCTTGAGTTATCATCAAGAAACCATTTTACTGTTTCAAGTCACTGTGACCTTGACCTTTGACCTAGTGACCTGAAAATCTTTAGGGGTCATCTACCAGTCATGATCAATGTTCCTATGAAGTTTTATGATCGTAGGCGTAAGCATTCTTGAGTTATCATCCGGAAACCATTTTACTGTTTCGAGTCACTGTGACCTTGACCTGTGACCTCGTGACCTGAAAATCAATAGGGGTCACCTGCCAGTCATGATCAATGTACCTATGAAGTTTCATGATCCTCGGCGTAAGCATTCTTGAGTTATCATCGGGAAACCATTTTACTGTTTCAAGTCACTGTGGCCTTGACCTTTAACCAAGTGACCTGAAAATCAATAGGGGTCATTTGCCAGTCATGATCAATGTACCTATGAAGTTTCATGATCCTAGGCGTAAGCATTCTTGATGTATCATCCGGAAACCATTTTACTGTTTCGAGTCACTGTGACGTTGACCTTTGACATAATGACCTGAAAATCAATAGGGGTCATCTGCCAGTCATGATCAATGTACCTATGAAGTTTCATGATCATATGCCTAAGCGTTCTTTAGTTATCATCCGGAAACCATCTGGTGGACGGACCGACGGACCGATCAACCAACCGACCGACCGACCGACATGTGCAAAACAATATACCCCCTCTTCTTCGAAGGGGGGCATAATAATAGCATCCCTGAGACACGAACGCTGAAAAAAAGCGAAAAACTTAGATTCGTCCGCCTCTCCTAGTGTCTGGTGAGCACTCTATGCTTTACTGAAATAACTGACAATTATTTTTTATTTTTTTAGAATAATACATTGGTACTATTACAATTGCTAAGAACTGCCCGCGAGATTTGCTCACAATATGTATACTATTTAGTCTCAGTCCCACGAAGAAAAGAGGAAGTTCGATTTCCAATCTGAGTAGCATATACACGGCAGCTGGATGGTATATTAACGACCAATGCGGTAAGACGGATAATCAAAGCACGATTTTGTGTTGGTTCATAGTTTGAACTTAGTGTTTTAATGAGTTAACTATGAAGACATAGTGTTGTTGTTTTTTAATAAAAGATCGAGTGCTTGGTATGAAGATTTTGTGTTGGATCGGCTAGAACAGGGTTCGAATTCAGAAGCATCTTAAGTTAAATTCTATTTTTATCCTTAAACTGGGACATTTTCTTAAGTGTTTCATTTCCCATTGCAATACTTTGGCAAAGAGAATTAAATCAAAATAACATCATTTTGACAATGTTATTTTAGGAATACCAAAAGAAACATGTGATTCCTTATCTAGTAATGAAATACAAAATATTGTAATGTTGACCTTAATGAAATTATTTAAGAAATGACTTTAGATGTTTCTGGAATACAATCCCAGGCGTCTTAAAAACTCGTTGGTTTCACTTTTGAAGCCGAGTTGATGTCCTAGGAGTAGGATACCCTTTGAAGCATTTAAGGCATTTATACCTGCCTTTTTATTCAGTTATTTTTGCATCACTTGGCCATTAAATAAACTGAAAATTATTGGGGACGCATCTTGTAAAAACAACTTTGGCATCTTCAAAGAATTGCCAATCGTGAAATTTGATTCAAAAATATGTATATTTTTTTATAAAAGACACCGAAAATGCCATTAACTCGTAGACCGCGAAACAAGGACTATTACATTTATTACATTCTCTGATATCCTGAAACCAGGTCGATATTGCCGGGTGGACTATCTGAGCCAGCGAGGCAAGTGGTTACAGCTGGGAAAACTCCTGGCTGTCGTCTTTATCCCGATATTTGCCGGCTGGGCCTTCACCTTGTATAGCTTAGCGGAGAATGTTATTGCGAAGAGTGCGTTTATTGAGGTGGGTGACCAAGCCTATTAATTACACTAAAGCCGAACTCCACGGAAAATAATTTAAGCATGCTATTTTGAAATCAAATGTAATTAACGAAAATTGCGTGTATTGCCTTGAACATTATTTCATCTGTTCAATATTCAATACTTTAGGTTTATAACCGAAGGCGCTTAGTGCGCGTGATCAGAATGACCTTTGACATTTACTGATCACCCGATAAACAAAGGATACGAAACTGAGATACTATTCATAATTGTATCTACCTCTTTCAGGCGCAAGGTACCATGATGAAATCAATCGCATTGGGAAGGCTTCTGTTTAACATACAGAAGGAACGCGACATGTCGATCCTGTACATCAGTCGACTGGGCCTCGGATCGAAGACATTCTTGCTTACAGATTACGATAAGACGGATAAAGCCTTTGAACAGATGTGGACCTGGCCGACGGAATTCACAATGCTCGAAATGAAGCAGTTTCGAAGCAAGGAAAGCCTGATGTCATATATCAACTTACACCGAACTGCTCTCGACATCAATACATCGACTACCAAATCTGAGCTTGAATTCTACAACGGAATCGTGGAATTCCTATTGGATTGGATGATCTTTAACATCCAAGGTACGGGATTTGGTGAAGTTTGGACGACCTTAGTCGTGTTCCAGAAGATCACATGGTGCACGCTAGACGCCGGGGCAGAACGGGCATATGGTGCATTGTTCTTTGCAAACGGAAACTTCCCTGACGCAGACATGTATGATGAATATTTGAATCGTATCGCGCGCTTCAATATCAACTTCAAAACTTCCGCTTACTTCTCTGACCTTGTCGATCCTCTAACGGAAGAAAAACGTGATATTAAAAAATACATAACTGCAATTAAGATGCTTCGAACAGAAATCTGGTACAGTAATTTCAGGGGGAACTATTCTTCCATTGTTAAAGCACAGGCTTATTTTGACAATACGTCGTTTCGGATTGATTACCTGTACACTCTCCAAGAAGCATTAGCCAAAAGAATAATAAATGACATGAATGAAACCCTTCATGACATCGAGATGCAAATGATCGCCTACGCAGTGGTAGCAGTGGTTGTTATTGCAGCTTTTCCGGTTATCATATTCTTTTCTGAAGCACTGACTTCGCATATGCAAACTTTTTCAAAAGTTCTCATGAAAGCGTGCGATAATCTGAAGGACGAACAGAGCAAAACCGACATCCTACTGTTCCAAATGTTGCCGAAGCCAGTTGCCGACCGACTGAAGAAAAACGCCAAGGTTGAGTCGGAATTCTTTAAATCTGCGACTATCAAGTTCACCAGCATTGTTGATTTCAACGAACTAACGATAAAGTCAGCCCCCCTTGCCCTTGTGGACTTGCTTAACGTCCTGTACACGGCTATGGACGAGAAACTGAAGATGTTCGACGTGTACAAAGTAGAAACCATCAACGACACCTACATGGTTGCTTCAGGTATACTACGCAATGTCATAAGTATGCAATACAACATAAGCTTTACTTCCCAACAATACGTTCTTCAAACGATTTATAAATCTATGATAGCGCTAAAAGCCCCGTATTCAAAAGTTTTACCTTATTCTGTGCATAAATAATTTATTTTATAGCTACACACATAATAACAAATAGAATTTAAGATGACGGCTAATTGATATTGTGTATAAACAACTCGTTGACAAATATATAACATTCGTTAATTTACTCCCTTTGCCGACTTCATAGTCCTACCATTCAATCACAAAATCTATTATCGGATCTAATGTTCAGTACTAAACACTAATTAGCACAGTCACGCCGAGTAAATAACCTTTAGAGTCACGCGATTCTTACGTTTATTTGACATTTTGGCTCAGTCAAAATATTTCGGGAGGGAGATAAAAACAAACATACGCGTGTGTTCTGCGTGGGTTGTGGTAGCGAATATTTATCGAAAGTATTCTTTTCTTGCGAAATCGCACCGTTCCCATATCGATTAAAAAGTTTAAGAAGCCATATCCAATTATGTTGTCAATTATTTAATATTAAGCGCAGTTGATGAGTGAATCGAACATACATATCTGTAAACAGCTTGCAGTGTGCTTGCGTTGGATATTTCTTTTTAATTTGTAATGGCGTCTCATTGCAGGCGTCCCGGTACCGAATGGTTCTCGGCATCCAGTGGAAATTGCCTATCTGGCATTGGAGATCGTCTCCATGATGAAGAGGCAAGCGTTTGGTGAGACGCGGATCAAGGTCCCTCTGCAGCTGAAAATCGGTTTCAGCACAGGTATCTCAATGTTTACGATTCCTGATATTTCTACGAATTTGGTGTTTTAAATTACATCTTAACGTCATATGCATTGCTTTGTAAATTAAATACTTTTTCAGTCAGTCAATGCCCTAATGTATTGTTTAGCGTTGTGACATTTATTGGCCACATATTCAAGCGCTTGCTTTGAATTAAAGTAGGATCTTAATAAAAATAAACGTCTGACATGCAACATATTTTTTTTGTGAAAAAAAAAATGTGCCGAACATGGTAACCCGTCCGACATGACCTGTAAACGGCTCGGGTAAAGCATTATTACTAGAAAAAAATACATATATTTGCAAAAAGAACTATGGCTGTGATGTTTTCTTTTTTATGGGTGAAAAAATATAGGTGGTAAAATTAATGATATAACATATGATTCTGCGGATTTTGTTTCTTTTTGCACAACTTTAAGAAGCGTCACATCCACATAGTGAATGATAATGTAGGCGAACGTATTTTGGGGATGTAGAGGTAGTTTTTCTCTTTTCATCAATCGCAATATCCACTAGACAAGTTCATTCAAATAGATTCTGTCATAAGACTTGTTATATGACAATAGATGACCGATTTTCAATTTTAATCATATAAAACTTAACGGTGTGTATGTCTTATTTTACCTATTAAATTTCGAAAGTTTTTCTAAGTGCAACGCCGATTCCTTCACGGTGCTAGTACAAGATTCAGTACCAAAATGTGTGTCTTTGAATCGTACAAACACATGTGCACACAATAGTGGGCATTGCGATGTACATCATCTAAGCTTTATCCAAACACATTTCTCTTAAAAAGTATACTTAAGTCGGAGACGAAATGGATTCTTATCGTTTTAAGTCTTTTTAACAAATGAGAATATTTGATTTATTTATTCGGGCCTTCTGGCGGGACACTTTCTCAACATTTGATTGGACATTAACACAGATCAAAGCCTAGGTTATACAGCTACGCTGAAAAATACGCAAAATGGTTTGCAATTTTTACAGTAGTCGCATTTTTATTATATCGTTGAATATTTCTGAGTATTCGCCAGTTTAAATTTCAGAAATATTTTCATTATACCGCGTTGTTTATTACACAAGCGTCATTTAACCCTGTTGACAGGCTCTGTGTCTGCCGGAGTTGTTGGGTCAGTCATGCTGAGATACTGCTTGTTCGGGGACACAGTCAATAATGCTTCGCGCATGCGCTCTTGTGGAGAACGTGAGTAAATACCTGTGATTTATTTAAATACTTGGTTAGTATTGTTGTCTAGTTATCGCAGAGGTTGTTCCTCTCGATTATCACCTCTGTTACCATGTGTCAATCCCCATGTGCGATGTTTACCACATGGTAATAGCACAATTTGCCGTTAATTACACTTTTTAACAACGGGTCGATTTTTATTGAACAACTAATTTACAGTACTTATCAGCTTGTTATTATTTTTTTACGTAAACGAAACGTCATCAATGTATTGTGCATGGTTGGATAAAGGGCATCTAATCCGTTGACTTTTTCACATCTTTGACAGCGAACATGATTCATATCAACGAACCGACCTACAGGCTACTGGATAAGACCGGTTTCTTCGTGCTGAAACTACGTGGGGCGATCACTGTAAAAGTATCAAACTATGGGCACTTATAGTCCTTGAAAACACATTTTCGCAGATTTTTCGTTTTGAATGTCGTTAATTATATTAAAAAACAAATATACACAATTTGGAACAATTAAACATGATAATAATTATAAAAATAATTGTTGGATACAAATTCAAGCCTGGAACTTTGTGAGCATGATCTAGTTCGCTACTGGTGGACCTCCACGTTTACAAGCTCGTGTAAGCGCTTTGTTTAGTGATATAGTGGGGGACATATTGTTTTTGCCCAGTCTGTTGGTTTGTTTGTTTGTGTGTTTGTTTGTTTGCCCTAACTTAAACATTTGCAATAACTTTTGCAATATTGAAGATAGCAACTTGATATTTGGCATGCATGTGTATCTCATGGAGCTGCACATTTTGAGTGGTGAAAGGTCAAGGTCAATGTCATCCTTCAAGGACAAGGGTCAATTATATAGCTTCAAAGCGGCGCAAAAGGGGACATAGTGTTTCTGACAAACACATATCTTGTTTTTATTTTAAAATTAACGTCAACCGATAATCGTATTTAATGCATATATACGGCATGTCGAATCTAAAGCTCCACCTACGCTCAACAATTATGTTTGTATATTATAAGTATAATGCTATTTGAAATCGTAACTGAGGGATGTTTTAACATGCAAGCTACGGACATTGGCGTCGGTCAGTGTTTTATACCGTAGTAATTACAGATTGAATTGGTAAAATTGAATGCCATTAAAGAAAGTTATCTGACCTCTGATGATATAATCAACTGTGAACTGTCTATATGTTTCTATGCATCCTACTATCATTTTTGTTTCTTATATTATTTGCATTTTAAGTTAAAGGTAAAAGGTATACAACCTCATGCAGTTTTTTTAAACGCATATTAAATAATTAATGGACATTCCCCTTGTCTCAAATAGGGCAAAGGTGAGATGGTGACCTACTGGCTAATGGACGCCATAACAAAGCCCTCGAAGAACCCGTACACGAACGAGACGCGGTTACCAGGGGAGGCCGAAAGCTTCTCGAGCGTCTCCTCAGTATATAACCTGGGTGCCGTTGGATCTAGTGATGTGTACGGTGTTGGCGAGAAGACTTCGGCCAGCGACTCAATGGCGAAGTACTCTATAAGTCATGTGTAGCGCACACGAAACGTAACGTAGCGCCTCGGCTGACTAAGTATGTGCTACACTAGACCGAAACTGTAATTTATACCTTTTAACATGATTGTATTCGTACAGTACTGATTTACTCTGACTATACTATGTACTGTGATGTGAATGATTCAAAGCGTTTTGCCGTCGTTCATATGAAAAATTTGATATTTGAAGCTATAAATGCGATATTTCTTTTGGAGTCAAATTTAACTTTTAATGCCAGCATTATCTTAAAGCGGCCTTGTTTAGATTGTGTAATGGGACTATTTTGCAAGGTAATTTGAAACCTTATCGGAACATACATACAAAAAAGCAGCTTTAATAACATATATAATCGAAAAATCAATGCAATCGTGAGGCCGACAGATGAAACATTTAAATAGAGAATATTAACTTTGGAAACTTGACCACATATAAATGTTTTCCTGTAGGAATGACTTCAGAGAGTTTTAATCAGCTTATTTGGATGTTCCTGACCAGCTTTCTTTCTACATCCGTGGCAATCGACCTTAAACCGTATTTCTTAAATCAGATTTTGCATTCCACTTGGTTTGTTTTTGTTTTAATTTACACATTCGACCTAATGAAAACTTAAGTACGTGTTAATGTACGTGTTTGATCGAATAAACATAAGGTGCTTTAATTTCTTATCGACTCTCTTTGTTAGCCAATATTTAAGCGTCAAGCGTACGGTAAAGTATGCATTCCGTTAGAACCAAGAGTTTCAAACATTACTGTATTAAATGGTGTTTTGCAGAAACTATTATGTGTTTGCATAATTGGTATTCATGATTTGTTCCGTTTACGAAATGCACGGACGAATCACTGTGTTAACCTTAACGTGCGCACTTTTAACTGCGCGATTGAATTTCGAACTTTTCATGCGAACTTCGACATTTTAATGCGCACTTCGACATTTGCATGCGCACTTCGACATTTTCGTGCGCACTTCGACATTTTTCTGCGCACTTCGACATTTTTGTGCGCACTTGGACTTTCAATTCCGCAATGCAGTATTAACGTGCGAATTTATACAATCACGTTCGCTCTTTGATCGGAGCTTTACATGCACACTTCGACCCTCCCTAACGTGTACATATAGAATTTTCGCGTGTGCAATTAGAAATTCATGTCAACGCAGTTGAGCAAACAAAAAATAGTGCAAATGTCACCACCATGATCACAGTATAAAACAGTCCTGCTGTGCATAGATAGTTCAGCGGACACGTAACTATTCGTAATTGCAGTATTTTCTGCAATATCATCTTTGCCTTAACCTTTCTATCAAGATTATGTGTCCAGGTATACTAAACGCGTAGTTCCTCTGCTCGAATCGTCTTTTTTATTCAATTCCTTGCATTGTATTTTCATTGACATGTCGTTAAACATGTTCATACAAGAGATTCTAAGGCCGCATTTGTATGTTAGTTTTTTCTCTCAAAACAATTCGTTTTTAAATAATCGAGCGGTTACTGCACGGCTAAGTTCATTCTGATACTTCATTATTAGTATCAAGTCTTCACAAAATACTCAAGAAACCGGAAAAGCAACACATATTTAACAGTTTCAAACAAAGGTATCAAACAAAAATATGCATTAGACTCAACTTAAACAAGAGCACCGCCTTGCGGGTGCAGACCGCTCATCTATTTTTCTTTTTAAGGTGTAGGGACCTATCTCAATTTCAATCACAAGGAAGGGAGGGGTGGAGTGGAGAGGGGTGTATAGTGTGGGGATGTGGTCATTTATTACTTTATCTTCCAAAAATGCGGAAAAAATGCAAAAAAAAAAAACATTTTTTTTTTTGGGGGGGGGGGGATTCTTGGGTGGGATGGTTGGACGGTATTTCAAAAATAAAATAATACAAATAAATATATGTGTTTTTTAACCATGTTTGAAAAAAACAAGAGATGTGTTTGTCAGAAACATAATGCCCCCTACTGCGCCACTTTGAAATACAATTTCTATTTATCATTGGGGAGGTATAGACATCATCTCCCTTTAAAGCGTTATTTCTTCCCTTGGATTTTGTCCAATCCAACAACGGGGGGGGGGGGGGTCTGTTGACAGTAAAAAATGACCAAGTCAGACATCACTGACAACCAAGGCCTGTGATTTATCAAAGAGATCATAGCCAGAGTTCATCATGTATGTCAATCTTCACGCAGAGTTGTCGTTCCTTGCTCTCACATACACCTCTGCGAAAGGCTCAGCATTGCCCAGAAACTTGGTAAAACCGAACAAACGCATTCAAAGTATCTTTGATTTGGATTTTTTAGGATCAAAGGCGTAAAATAATGAAATAGGAATTTTAAATTTACGATTCATCGTGCAAAAACTTGCGAGTTTTAATGCAACTCTTTGGAACAATTTTAGTGCCCATTTACGCAGATGGAATCATTCCACGCACATCACAAATATAAACAATTGAACATTTATTGAGTGACGTTAGGCATTGCTTCGACGTATGTATGTATGTAGGTTTGTTAACATCAAGAAAACCATATCAATTTTGTAATAATGAATTAAGACTGATATAAGATATGGTATGAGATGGTTTTCTTCAATGCAGTGACTGTAATGTAACCGTCGTGCAAAAGATTGTTTAGTATACTGTTACCTCCACGATGAACGCTTGGAATGATGATGAGATGAATGAGACGCTTTCATAAAAATAGTCCGTTTTGAGCCTATCACAGAGGTGAGTGTAATGTAACCGTCGTGCAAGAGATTGCATGTATGTATGGACATAAGTCCACTGGCATTTAATGAAAACTAGCATTCACAAATTAGAACAGGTTAGAAATTATAATTATATCAAGAGATGTGTTCATCAGAAACACAATGCCCCCTATTGCGCCGCTTTGAAATAAAATTGCCATTTATCATTTGGCAGGTATAGAAATCATCTCCCTTTAAAGCTTATAACTTGCCTTGGATTTTGTCCAATCCAACCGGGGGGGGGGGGGGTCTCACAGTCAATTATGACCATGTAAGACATCACTGACAACTAAGGCCTGTGGTTTAAAAGAGATCATAGCCAGAGTTTTTTCTTTTTTTTTATAACCTTTAACCACAATGTGTTTGTCAGAAACACGATGCCACCTACTGCGCCGCTTTGATTTATTTAACAAAAATATATACGTGGGCAGGTCAGATAACTATGTCCATTTAAAGCTTATTACTTCCATTGACTTTGTTTTTTCGACCCTAGACCTTGAAGGATGATGTTCACCTTGAAATTTTACCACTCAAAATGTGCAGCGCCATGAGATACACATGCATGCCAAATATCAAGGTGCTATCTTCAATATTAAAAAAGTTATGGCCAATGTTAAGGTTTTAGCACGACGCCTACGGCGGACGTCGGACGGTGGTTTTCTCCGAAAACAGCCTCGCTTAAATATATAAATTTTACTTGTTAACTCTTAACTGTTTAGAACATTTGTTATCATTTAGTTCTCTTCACACAAATAGTTCAGTATATGTATTGAAACTATATAGAGGTAATGCTATCTATTTGGTTAATTTATCAATAATTTTAAGGGATTTGATTTTCGTCTTTATTGAAAATGGTAACAACGGCACAGTTTGTACATTCTTTTTGGTAAATACCAGAATAAAAATATGGTTTAAAAAAATCTTCGCGTCAATTAAGAAATAGGCATCTGTGTGATGTTTCAGCTTTCATACTTCAACAGATTGATAATAGTTTCACCAATGTTATCCAAAGTAAACTTATGGTCTAGCGTTATAATACTTATATTGTATTTTGCGCTGTTGTTTTCATTTTTATATCGAAAACTGTTGTATTTAGGATGGTTCCCCAATGATTGACAGAGATAGGAAAATTGGGCTTGTCAGACACTCCTAAATGTACGTGGGCTTTTGTTTGCTTGGAGTTGCCAACTTACGTATTTCCTTATTATGAAACGTTTGGATGACTTAACGAATACACGAATAACAATCATTTCCAGCATGTTCAAAGTTATTTATTTTAAATGCTAGTTTACATATTAGAAAATAATAAGAAAAATTACTTAACCTGCAGTAAGCATTAAACCAATTGGATTGTCTACAACGCTTTGTGTTGAAATGAAACGGTGACGGATTCTACTTGAGATACTATCGCCACCATCATCATCATTATTATTAGTGTCAGTAGTGAGATCAGTAGTGGCAGTAGTGGTTGGCATAAGTGGTTGGCGGTAGTGGTTGGCGGAAGTAGTTGCGGTAGTGGTTGACGGTAGTGGTTGGCGGCAGTGGTTGGCGGAAGTTGGTTGCGGTTATGCTTGGCTGTAATGGTTGGCGGTAGTGGTTGGCAGTAGCGGTTGGTGGTTGTAGTTGGCGGTAGTGGTTTCTTTATCATCACCATCGTCATAATCTTCTTTATTATCTTCTTCTTCTTTCTCATACAAACAAAATTTCTCAATAAGTATAAATCGACTACTTCTTTTTATCAAACTTATTTACATTATAACACATCCGTTGGAGAATGTATCTAGTTGACCATATAAAAATGTTAATTAATATATTTCATCAGACTAAAAAATGCCATTGCACATTTTAGCGTTTTTGCTAAATTGAATCTATAATGTATTTATTGAATTACCAAGATTAATGGATGAGTCGCCGTCCGTGTGTATGGCGTCGACAAACACGGCATCTGTAGGATCCAGACGAACCTTGTGGTTCTTGTTCTCGAACAAGGGACCGGCCGGGTCAAGGCCTACATCGAGCATATTGTCGATATTTTACATATGACAGCATGCTGTACCGATAAAAACACTACAACACAGGCAAATGTGTATGTTTACTATATAGATTTAAATATATCACAACATCGAATAAATGCACTTATTGTCACATGTAAGCATTCTTTGAAGATCCTTTGAGAACAATGCGATATATGATACTATTAGGGATTATATGTTAAAACGATTAAAACACATATTAAATGAAGGGCAATATTGTCAGATAGCTAAACTATTTACACAGACCAGTAATTCGACCGAGTCCAGAAATTCTTTCACCGGTGTAACCGGCAATATGAGAACCAAGACTGTGACCAATCAAATGGAAGTCGCCATATCGGGCATGCGCATTGGTGTGAAGTTGTGTAATGAATTGTGCAATCAGAGCACCAACGACCCTGGTATTCGCCGCTGCTTGATGGAAATCGATGTTGTCAGCTTCTTTCGACCAGTCGACTGCAAACACATTTGCGTCTTCCTGAACATTTAATGCGCAAAGGTTCTTATATCTCCTTTGTGATATACAAAACTATTATTAAATATACGGTAGCACAATAGGAAGGGGAAAAGGTGTTTGCAAAATAATAGAACGCACGAAAGAGTTTCTGTTAATGCAAAAGTTTCGATCACTGCAAAGCTTTCTATAAGTAATTTCGACGTATATAAGTATTCTATATTTAATAGTATCAGTTTAATAAGAGAACATGTATCTCGTTAACTGGATATTGTCTCAAACAGGCTACATTGATAAGATCTCAACCGATCTTTCTCACGGGAGTACTTGATATTTTACGTTTTTGTACATTGACATTCAACAATTAAGCTGGTTAACACATGGCGGAAGATACATTGTTTGATTAGAAAACGAGTTAAACCAGGACCTAATTCTGATATTCTCCATATTAAAACCAATAGCTACAAATGAATACATTTTTTTCTAAATAAAAAAAGCTGCTTTGCTACAATATTATCATCATTAAATCCAATATTAACTTTGAAGATAATGGCTTTTAAGTAATGCAGTAAACACGATGGCTTAATAACAAGAGCTGTCAGAAGACAGCGCGCTCGACTTTTCGAGTGCTTGACAATAAAACGTAAGCCATCATGGGGAAACTGTTCATACTTAATAATGTCAAGGTAATATAGTCATATTCTAACTGAAAGAGGACCATAATTGAAACATATTGATCGCTGATGTTTTAAAGAAGTGGTACATTATAGACGATTCTGAGTTCAGGTATATTTTCCACAATCTATTGAACAGTTGTAAAGACATAAAACAAACTAATAGGATGATATTTCAAGTTTGATAGCAATAGCTTGGCTGGGATGGTTGGACGGTCTTTCAAAAATAAAATAATAAAAAGGTGGAATATCGATTTTATTTCACGAGTGATCATATAAAATAATATTTACACGAGTGGCGAAGCCGCCGATATTGCTTATTAAGCTAGTGGAAGCCCACACCCACATGCTTGTGGTCTAGACTTACCCTTGTCAGTATGGCCTGTGCCATATTGATCATCCAGTGGCTGTGGCAACTCTGATACCCGTGAATCATGAACTTTGTCTTTCTCGCGCTGGAGAAATGCGAATGTTTGATTGACAGAGGAGTTTTTGTCACGACCTGAGGCAAGGCAGTGTTCGCACGGGTGTACAGCAGGAACTTGATCTTAAAATGACCCGAGTATGTCATATAGCAGTCCGATTGGCAGTATTGGAAATCTTTCCAATTCGGATTACCTTGTCGTGCGTGTATGCATACATTGTACAATATGACAAGGGTCCACTTTTTCCATACTGTTGTCTAAAATGGTATTATACATTTTATGTATCGCACTCTCCACATAACGTCCATGTATTCATAATATTTAAATGTACGTGATGAATGACCTGGGTACTGTTGGATTGATGTTTCAATCTAATGCACAAAACTGTAGTGAAGAATTAAATAGCGATACATTTAATAGAAATGTAAGGCATTTATTTTTCAAAGATATCAATAACGTGTTGCAGATTGTATATACTATCAATACAAAATAACATTTAATTAATGAATTGAAATAAATAGTTTCTCTAATTATACTGTCGCTAGAACTCAACGTCTTATATGAACCCATATATCAATCAAGTTTAGGCGGTAGGTGTCGTCCCTGATTAGCCTGTGCGGACTGCACAGGCTAATCTGGGACGACACTTTACGCACATACATTAAGCCCAGTTTTCTCAGAACACGACACATTTATAAGTAAAACAATAATCTATTAATTTGGTTTGGTAACGTAAACTATCAGTTTGCTTTCAAAAAGGAAAACACTTCTATCGTCACCAACCTAGAAAACAATTATGTTTTGATAAATGCCCTTACAATATTTACTAGTCTGTTTGGTCTATTTGTATTGTTACACCAAAACGAATATTTATTAGCTCTTACGCATACAATAGCTTTTAGAAGTATACAAATAAGCTTATTGCCGTACCAACATATTTTCGTACCATATTCTGTAAGATTGTAAAATAAGAACAACAAAACGTTGATTGTTTTGTTTTTTTTTTCATTTTTAGACGCTGTTCTGCCAAGCGCTGTGAATGACTCAATCCATTCTTAAAATAGCTGAGATAATAAGTTTCCAGAGATCACCAAATATAGCGATTATTTAACAAACTTTTCAAGGAATGCAATTGTCAGCCATTATCATCGTGTTTATTGGTTCCCTTGGTTTACCTGGATAGACAATCAACTGCTATAGTGCTATAAAGATTCTTTATTTCTTTTTATCTTTAAAAAAAGCTTTTGCGTTACCAAATAAAAAATTAAAGAGTGGATTAAGTAACCATTTGCAGCCAATAAACATATTGAAGAAATATTCAATGTTCTTTGCAAATGTAGAATAGTATAGATGTCTACAAATGCCGGGAACTAAATGTATACTAGTAAATGGAAAAAAAACACAACAAGTATGTAAAAGCAATCCGTTTATTTACCACTGTTATGATCGTTAGAAGTAAGACAGTAATTACAAGATGTTTTAGAAATGCATTTATATAATTTCTTGTTTATTGTGTAATGAATTAATTGCCTGTTCGTGAGGTTCTATAATAAATGTTGTCTATCCATTTACAAAACCAACATTATTTATTCTCGATTGAAAATAAATGTTATTACTTGTGTTATTGTGTTCCAAACAAACTGCATACTGTTTCGTATTCTACCTGTTTCTTTCATACACTTATTGACTTATTTATGCTACATAAATCATCCAACGATTCAATAGAAGTTCCAAAGATTAAATCACTTTGAATTCACTTCAAATATTCTTTTCGGGTCTTTTGATGTTTTAATTATTTTGTTACTATTCGTTTACTGGAAAATAGATGTTGTGAAGTATTTTGTACCGCCATGAATGTAATTTAGTAAAAATTTATGTGTTGAATATACTTACATTATTTACATGTTTAAGCTAGCGGCTTTCCCAAGACAGTTGATGGTTGAAAAAAGTGCACATGAATACCTATGTATGTATGTTTGTTGTATGTGTGTTTGGAATGTATAACTACAGAAATATGGATGATATAACTAAACATGTGTATTCTTTCCATTCATTACAATGCGGCTAGAAACTTAAGTTTATGAATCATATACTATTATTTAAGAGCTAAAAAAAAACTTCCTCAGCCCTAACGGGGGATTGAATCCGCGACCTCCATAGTGGTAGTCAGACACTAACAGCGTCGCTAAAGAGCTAACGCAACAGCAAGACTGTTGAAAATGACCTTATTTCACTACACTCTTCACCCCCTTAATGTTTCAAGACCCAGACACGCCTGCCACAGCATGTCTTGCATCCGCATGGTCCACCTAAAAACCATTAACCAGCCACTTTCTGAATCGTTCGCCTCGTCGTCATTGAAGTGAAAAATCCTGAGCTCCAACGGGGTATTGAACCCGCGACCTCCAGAGTGGTAGTCAGACTCTCTAACTGCGTCGCTAAAGAGCTAGCCCAACAGCAACGCTGTCGGAAGTGACCTTAATTCACCACTCTACGACAACTAAATAGTTAAGATAGCATTTGAACACTAGACAAATTAGGGCAAACGAAATTTATAACACGTGAGATACCTGTATTTATGAAATAGTAAAATTTCAAACAATCCTTTAGTAGGTATGCATAATTAGATGTAATTTTAACGAATCTTACCTGAGCTGCGGACAAAGCATCCAAATAAAAATAAAGTTCTCAAAGCGGGTGCATCCATCACGCACTATATGTATCTATCATCACACAATATCCTCATTTTTTCTATACAACGTTCGATTCAAATTATCAGCGTGTATAGTAAACACCCCTTACTTGACGTGAAAGCACTGAAATGAAATAGTGATCTAGCGAGTTTCTCAGTCTTAGAAAGTTTGTATTCGAGGGAGGCCCGGCCGGCAAGGTTTGTGTTTGAGGGAGGCCCAGTCGGCAAGGTTTGTGTTTGAGGGAGGCCCAACGGCAAGGTTTGTGTTTGAGGGAGGCCCGGTTGTGTTTGAGGGAGGCCCGGCCGTGTTTAAGTGAGGCCCGGTTGTGTTTGAGGGAGGCCCGGTTGTGTCTGAGGGAGGCCCGGCCGTGTTTATGGGAGGCCCGGTTGTGTTTGAGGGAGGCCCGGCCTTGTTTGAGGGAGGCCCGGTTGTGTTTGAGGGAGGCCCGGCCGTGTTTGAGGGAAGCCCGGTTGTGTTTGAGGGAGGCCCGGCCGTGTTTGAGGGAAGCCCGGCCGGCTTTGCTTGATTAAGCGAAGTTAGGAGTCAAACGAAGTCTGCGTTGTGTCCGTATAAACGTGATAATGCTTTCGGACATTATTCGGTTTCTGGGGTGCGTTTCATCAACGATCGTACGACAAAATTGGAATACGATACATATTTCAATGAAGCATTTTGACTAAACACCAAGGAATGATACTATTATTTTTCCGTATATCTATTCATTTTATTGTTTTCTCACATAAAGTTTATATTTCGAATGCATATTGATGAAAACTTTTGTATTTTCAGTCTCCAAAATTTGGTATTTAATTAAGATTGTCGTACGATCTTTGATGAAAAGGCCCACAGATACGGAAATAATTGCTAAATTCTCGGGTTAAGCTTCTGGCTGTCGCTCCGCCACAAAGGATCAAGCAAGCAAAGATTTGTTTGAATGCCTGCTGAATATATATGGCTGACTTGGCACAATAGAACAGAAATGAGCGACCCTATAGATCGTTTAGTAATCCTTAGTACATTTGAAAAGGATTTTAAGAGGCTGTGGACCATTGATGATGATCGCATTACATTATCAGATGATAGGCTGCTATTTTTCAATTTTCACATCACAGGATAATGAAGATAAATTAGTGCTTGAAAGGGTTCACATAATATGTACCAACCGGCACTGAAATTCGAGGAGCAAAAATTACGAAGTTTGATGAGGTTATGGACAAAATGTACGTCTGTAAGCAGACTAAAACGTTGAGGGGAACTCATTTTTTTATATAATCGAGGAATAGCCGACAAACATAGAAAGATTGCACCCAAACTTAAAGTGGCCAAACCACAAGGAAAACATTCCTGGATATCATATGATATAATATATACCGACAACCGTCAAATCAAGGACTTGCGCTTTCACTGGGTGGGAAACGGGTCAGTAGCTGGAATGTTAATGGGCTTACTAGACATCAGACAATTCGGTCTTTTCGTAACTAAGAAGTTGTCTCCCATTCGGGTAGATATCACGAGTATCCCGGGTAAAGAGCGGTCCGTCTAAAATGCGTATATGACTCATATCCGCGGATATGACCGAAAAGTGCGGATATGGACGAATACAGGCAATATCGACACCTTTTCTGCATGTTTATTTCAATGTTTAATTAAAAAAATACACAATATGTGTTAAATATGTTAGTATTGTCTCAAAATATAACAATTTTATAGACATTATCATTTTTTCCAACTCTAAATTCATATCCGCGAACATGACGAATTGTCAGAAGATTGTTTTAGGGCTACACACCACAAACAATATAACCACGCCGACACCACATATGTTTTTTTGTTTAAGTTTACATAATGTTTATATAATATATTGAATGTATTATTATTATTGATGTCGTCTCAAAACTTTAGTATTTATATATACAATATGCTTTAGAACATAGCAAAGTAGTTTTGGGCCCATTATCGCCAGACCACAAGTAATTAATGATGATACTTTTCCCTGGTTATATTTTTATTTGAATACAAAATGTTGAATTTATTTTAATATACTGAATATTATGAATGAAGTAAATATTGTCTGAAATGTCATGGTTTCAAGTGGCATTTTTCATTTGAAAATAAATGATGATTTCCAATGCGCGAATATGATAAATAAATATTTTTACATTGTTCGACATTAAAAACGTTTGAATTTCAGTTTTTGAATAGTTTAATACATCCTCGACAGTTGTTGTAATATTCATTGGAATTAAAGTCACCGAAGTTTAATAGAATTCATATTTTCAATCGATAACTTTTTTAAATACACGCGCTTATTGATTTTACAACCGGAAGTAAACAATACATACCCGCACGAACGACAACTCTTGTTCACGCTTAATTACGAAAAGACCGAAACTGTGAAAAAAAGCATAAAATAAAAAAGAAAATGTGTTAGATTCGGTGGAATATAGATTCTAATTCACTCGTGATCATTGAACAAATATATTTTCACTCGTGGCTGCGCCACTCGTGAAAATATTATTTCTATGATCACTCGTGAATTAAAGGGATATTATGGGCATCTAACAATTGATAGGTGTCTATCGCCACCGTTGTTTAATTTTGGTGTGTTCACTTCATAAACACTTATATTTGTTAATGCAGCATCAACTTTCTAAAACAATATCCCGGAAAGAGAATAATAATGCATTTGAATACCGTACTTTCGTTTTGACAACTGACGTCAGAAATGATTCGATTTACGATGTGAATCTTAATTTAGTTTTAGTGAAGATTCGTTCATAAGACACAAAGACACTATTTTGTTGTACGGATCATTTAGGCTTAGAGGACTGGGTGAGTCATGTAAAATATCGAATATATATATATATATATATATATATATATATATATATATATATATATATATATATATATATATATATAAACAACTGGTAGCAAGATGAGTTGCAGATAATTGGTCAGTAACCACATTTTAACTAAATCTTTTGACCTGTTAATTCTTTTTAGCTCAATTCAACAGTGAACAATGCCCATTATATCACTTTAAAATCGATAATCCACCGAATCCAACAAATATCTTCTATATATTATAGTTCGAATCCAACAAATATCTTCTATATATTATAGTTTATTAGTACGTACAAATATGCACGTCATTTTATTTATCGTTAATATTATGTTTTATAAGTGGATGTAACAGCTGTAAAATTTATCTTAAACATATAGGCGTCGTATTTAACTTATCGGGATATTGGATATGAACTGTTGAAATATTAACGAAAAATATAAAATTTTACCGGGACATGCATTGCTTTTCAATAACAGCGCAACTATAATGGTTATAATCATTCTTGAAACATTTAAATGTAGAACTGATCAGTACGTATTTCAACAAAATAAAAATACTTCAAAAATAAACCAAGAACATGCCAACTAATCGAAATAAAAGATCAATATGTCCATTAATGTTACACCAATGTTAAATTTTAGTTGAATAACGTTTTTGAGGAAATTCAAATGTTTTAAAGCGAGATTATAGGAATTTGTCAAATATTCATTAATTAATATAACATGTGTTTTAAACTGTTTAAACATATATTTTAATATACATTAAAATAAAAGTTAAGAAGATCATGTGTCGAAAAATGCGAAATAAGCCAAATATTTAATTCTGAAATCGAAAAAGGCTGTACAGTCGAATTCGCCAGCATGTACATCATGCATGTACGATGTGAATCTAAATTTAGTCTAACGGTTCATTTTAATTCCTGCAACGATATATATTTATACGACACACGAACACAAACTAAAAAGACGAATGCCTCGGTTATTGTAGGAAAATATGTACGAAATATCTTCGTCACAATCGGCTCGGGGCGCTAATTTGTCTTTGCTGCATTTTATGAAATTCGTCTTCAATGTATAATTTTTCTTGCCTATTGTGTGTTATTGTTACATACTTTATCAATATATTACAATTTAACACATATACAAAATCGTATAATCTTGCTTTAAGAGTCGGGTGCCAAATTTTCATGGACACTTCTTTTACCGATCATCTCAAAGACAATGACACTTCGATTCCAGATAACTCGACACTTTTTACCAGATATATCACACTCTATTTAGTGAATCAGAAATGCATACTTCGCTGTGGAAAACTGCTATAGTAAGCAGGCAATAAATAAAAATGTATGTACTGACGTAAATTAAAAACGAATAACCGAAACATGTTCTTATCCCTTTGGAATATGATAATAAAAAGGAAAGGGAAGTGTAAAGCTCAATATAAAGGAAATTTTTCCATCTCTTTTAAATTTTTTGGCTACGCATTAGTATCGTCTTCATGATGCGATTCTAATAAGCACCAATGACAAAGGATTTTATGAGGTGTATTTGCCGCTTTAAAACCCCTTGCTCTCCTTATCTAGAGTCCTGCTATAAGTTCAATTGAACACAGTCGTGTTGATCCACATGATCCGTTGTATTTTCAATTCTCTTAATCTCAATTTACCACTTAAAAACAAGTTTATTATTTAGACAATTATTTTCGGTAGTCACTTGAAATATATTACTTCAGAAATAAGCATTTGAATCTTATTTAAAATTTGCATTTGCACTTATAATATTAATTAGATAAATGAATAGTAATAAGATTTTTGAAAACGAACAACGCCATTGGTTATATTTTACATGGGTATGTAATTACGTTATGCATAGATTCCCAATGTGTTGGGCTTGACAATACAAATTGATTCGTACTTCAAAATGTTTGGTAAGAATAGCCATAATATACATAAATGCATTTCAGGTAAAAGATTAAACTCGGTTATCAGAGTGCCCAATTTGTTGAAAGTCTGTTATCCGAAGTGCCCTATATCGGGAATCAAAGTATCCGCAACTTCACGAATACCACCTATTAAAACATGCTCTATCTTTGTTTATACTTAATTGAATGCTATCAAAATTTCAATATTTAAAGCACAGTGATTACTCTACATGCTGGAATATCAAACAATTTCTTGCAATATTTCTAAATAGTTTTATTATGTTGAAATGTTTTCTGTTTATCCAGTTTATGATGTTTTCCGACCGAATTTTCTATTTTTGGGGGAAAAAATTTACCATTCTTCTGTGATGTTTTTTCTTTGCAATAGAATGATACACCATTTACACCCCAGGAAACCCGATACCTTGTGAGTCGTGTAATACCATAGGGGACAGTGCTGTGTATTTTGGCATGAACTTACATAGGGTAAGTAAATTGAAAAAATTAAAATTTTCAAAGTCCAATTTGAAACAACTGTGTATTAACATTGATAACAAAGGTATTGGCATACAAGAATACTTGCGCACTTTAAAGCAGTTTAATCAGTTGCTCAGTATATGTTTTTGTGAGCAAAAGCCGTTATAAAAAATAATATTACAGACAACAAATGTTTAAGTAAAAACGACTCGTTAAAAGCCAACCGAATACTCGGATAAAGACGATAACACTGTTGAACATTTAACAATGTTTAATCGGATTTAACTTGCAACTATACATTTTGTTGTATTTTCAATACTTGTGCATTTCTACATATACTATTTAAAGTAACATTACTACTCAAAATCCCTTTACTATTTTCTCTATTTTTGAAATGTTTTCACACAAAAAAAACAAATGCTTCTTTTCAGTTGTATGATATTGTTTTGCTGGTTTTACTTGCATGGCTACTAAACACGCTTTTGCCTGTTAATTGGAAACCACATTGTATCATATAAATGAAATAAAAATAAGGATAAAAGTTATAATTATCACTATAATCTTCATTATTAATCTTCATTATCCACACCATCATCATTAAAATAATAATAATCATCATCATAATCATCATCGTTTTTATTATGGCACTCATCTGATCAATATAGCAACATTATCATTAAAAACTACCATTAAAAAGAAACAAATACTTTTCGACATGAATTACCAAATACACCTGCGCAAATCCCACATAAGCTTATTATCTTCATGTCTTCCGTCCATCACAGCTTCGTTTGTAAAATTTATCATTTGGTCACAAATGTTCTCCATATATGGAAGTCTTATTGAAAGCCGAAGGCCGATCGGGGCCATTTACAATTTGTTTGAATAGGTCCCTGATAATAAGTTATTTAAGGATTAATAACCACTAAGACATGTGTTCCTCTGGTGAAAAATAAACATACATGTATGTTAAAATTGTAACATGAATGTTATAACATGAGTTGGCTGATTTATGATATTATAAGAATTTGCAAAAGTAAACACCATCGTTAAATGTGAGAAACAACAAGTGTCGATACATTTGAAAACCATATCATTTTATCTATCAAAATATATTAATAATAGCTGAGCGACATCTGGGACTTCTATTGCCTTTCAAAATGCCATTGTATATTCTTCAGGTGATTTCTTTTTTGACATGCCTTTCTTTTTGATTGTAAGGTGATTTAATATTGGATAAAACGGTGTATAGGTCAGTATAAAAGCGTATATGGTACACTCTGATGCTGTGAGGATGTCAACATTCTATGACGGCATGATATGAAAAAGGTGTCATGGCGTAAAAAAAACTCATCGTGTCGACATAAACTATGATGGCAAGTCATTTTCACAAGAGCATGACGCCACAAATTATGTTCATTTGTCGACTTAGATCATGTCGACCAAATTGTTTTTCGGGAACATCCGAAAACATTTTCGTCGAGACTTTAACTTGGTGTCATTATGGCGAGTAAAATTAAGTGGGAAAAATCGACAAAACTATGTCGACATACCATGTTATTTCACAGTAAATCGATATAAATTAATCCGACATGACCATATTATTGGGGTGTTCCATATACGCTTCCGTACTATACAGAGTACTTTGGTGGAGTCATTTAAGTTATCCGAGTTTTATGTCTCTCAATCAAAGACCAAGTCGTCTTAACGGAGAAAGATTATTTTAGGACGGTAACAGAGTCGAAAACTTGTTGTGCCATATTGGCCTCTTGAATATTTCATGGCGCCTATACTTTGACTTGTTGTGCCATATTGGCCTCTTGAATATTTCATGGCGCCTATACTTTGACTTGTTGTGCCATATTGGCCTCTTGAATATTTCATGGCGCCTATACTTTGACTTGTTGTGCCATATTGGCCTCTTGAATATTTCATGGCGCCTATACTTTGACTTGTTGTGCCATATTGGCCTCTTGAATATTTCATGGCGCCTATACTTTGACTTGTTGTGCCATATTGGCCTCTTGAATATTTCATGGCGCCTATACTTTGACTTGTTGTGCCATATTGGCCTCTTGAATATTTCATGGCGCCTATACTTTGACTTGTTGTGCCATATTGGCCTCTTGAATATTTCATGGCGCCTATACTTTGACTTGTTGTGCCATATTGGCCTCTTGAATATTTCATGGCGCCTATACTTTGACTTGTTGTGCCATATTGGCCTCTTGAATATTTCATGGCGCCTATACTTTGACTTGTTGTGCCATATTGGCCTCTTGAATATTTCATGGCGCCTATACTTTGACTTGTTGTGCCATATTGGCCTCTTGAATATTTCATGGCGCCTATACTTTGACTTGTTGTGCCATATTGGCCTCTTGAATATTTCATGGCGCCTATACTTTGACTTGTTGTGCCATATTGGCCTCTTGAATATTTCATGGCGCCTATACTTTGACTTGTTGTGCCATATTGGCCTCTTGAATATTTCATGGCGCCTATACTTTGACTTGTTGTGCCATATTGGCCTCTTGAATATTTCATGGCGCCTATACTTTGACTTGTTGTGCCATATTGGCCTCTTGAATATTTCATGGCGCCTATACTTTGACTTGTTGTGCCATATTGGCCTCTTGAATATTTCATGGCGCCTATACTTTGACTTGTTGTGCCATATTGGCCTCTTGAATATTTCATGGCGCCTATACTTTGACTTGTTGTGCCATATTGGCCTCTTGAATATTTCATGGCGCCTATACTTTGACTCATCCTAAGAGGAACAATTGTGGCCAGTAACTATTATAATGTCATATGTGTTCACGTTCAACACACAATGCCACATGCGGTCTGATCAAACAGTATAATATTTTTGTATTTCAAACTATGAACGCATGTCAATAAGATATGCAAATTAAATTTACATATTTTATAGACCCACTGAATTTTAGGCGAGTGAATCGAATGACAATCGCGTTTGTTTTTTGTTTCCATGTTTTTGTCGTATTTGCTTAACTGTTCTCACTATGCATATATATATATATATATATATATATATATATATATATATATATATATATATATATTTATATATATATATATATATATATATATATATATATATATATATATATATATATATATATATATATATATATATATATATATATATATATATATATGTAAGAATGTTGTTAAGAGAAGCTGTTATATATGTATAAGTTTTGTTAATGAATCGAATACACAATATTTATTTTAAAAAATACAAAAAGTGTGAACAATCTTTATGTTTCCCCAGTCAAACTTCCCTCTGCCGTTAATATACTGTAATGAAAAATCTGATTGTTTAATATCATCGGTAAGGTTAACAATATTACTATGTTGAGCCCGATTGGTTTCGTTCCCAAATAAGGAAACACTATTCTATGAGATATAGGAAGTCTTATGGAACGCTTCAGCAGATACGCTTATTGGACTTTCTGACTTTTCAAGATATAGTTTTGTTGTAATAAATACCCGTAGACCTTAACGAATTGCATTAAGTTGCTTTCCAATTTGCAACTTTAGATCCCAATAAGTCAAAAACGATAACAGTGGCATTAAATAATTATGTATACCTTCTTTTTCAATGTGCAGCGGCATTATTGTCCGTATATTGTGTAATAAACTGTTTACACCCTGTGCTTAAGTTTGTTTTAAAATGTTTTTGTCCCCTACCGGGGAAACCGGAGGGGCCTTATGGTTTGCGCTCTGTGCGTCAGCCCGTGAGTCTATAAGTCCGTCACACTTTTCTGGATCCTGCGATAACTTTATAAGTTCTTAATTTTTTTCATGAAACTTAAAACACGGGCAGATTGTAATATGGAGATTATGCATGTTATCTCATTGTGTTCCTACGTCAAGAATTCTGGTTGCTATGGCAACAAATAGACTAGAAATATTGCTGAAAATGGTGGATTCTGCGATAACTTTAAAAGCTATTGATATTTGTTCATGAAACTTGAAATATAGGTAGATGGTAATATGAAGATAATGCACGTCATTTATTGTATTCCTACACCAAGAATTATGGTTGCTGTGGCAACAAATAGACTAGAAATATTGCTGAATATGGTGGAGTTTCACCGGTAGGGGACTTACATTGTTTGTCAATAGTCTTGTTTTTATTTGCTCTTTTTATCTTACAATTTCATTATTTTAATTTGCTCATTACGAAATAACGAGCACTTAATAAGCTTTACTGTTTAATTTACATATGTGTATTGCTTTCTTTTAATATGTAAAAACTCGTTTGACTAGCAGTCATTTATTAATTAATACATCATCCCTTATCAATACCAAACTCAGAAAAAGCGATTAAAACTAAAATCAAGTATATTGTCCAAGGCAACCAAATCTTAAATTAATGAATCTAAATTATGTTTTATGCGATTTTTCTAATTTTCCTAGTGGATATAATGATCCTTTCCTTACAAATTCATCCAAAGCGGGTCTGTAAAATTTAACGCTTTCTAAATGTTACTATATAAAACACCAAAATGTATTGTAATTATATCTATACAATTTAAAATTAGTATTTTAATTATTACAATGAATAACGTGTGTTCTAAATTCGTTTCAAGAAAAACTTTAGGCTATGTTTGGGTAACGAAAAAGACTTAATAAGACAAATGAATACATCTGCCTTATTCTGATTTATAAAATTAATGAACAACCAGCCTGTCATCTGTAAAAATGAAGAAAAAACAGGTCAGCGTTTTGAATTAAATGAACTTATTTATCATATTCGACATTGTATACTTTTTTTTCCAACTTAAATTGAACACATTCTGATAAACTAACACTAACTGTTTTACAAATTAAAAGATCTATTAGCCGTCTGGTAGCAGCAAAGTCAGTTGTTATACAAAAAAATTTCGGACTCTTTCGGGTTGATTTAGAAAATCCCGATATTGTGCATGATTTATTTCGATATCAGTCAATATTGGTTGCTATGGATAAACATTAACAGAAATCGAAGGAAACCCACGTTTCTTGTTAGGAGAAGACACGGCGAATGTCGATAATTGGGTCGGAATAGGTTTACCAGGATACATAATCAAAAGCAACGATGATAATTTGAAACATTGTTACTATCGCAAGAAGCTAATGCCAGTTGGCGTTTCAGAAGTAGCATTGAGGTAAAATCCAAAATATATGAAGCTCATATAAAGGAGCCACAACACAATCATAGCATGTCCTTGCCAACGTGAATATCGTATGTTTTTTACGAATAATCGTTACAAAAAATTGTTATCAACGTCAAAAGCGTAATGTTAAGATTATTTAGTAACTATATAGAGTCATTTTGTTGTTCTTGATACAGACCCATATCGCTCCTCAAAATGTTATTCTCGATACATGCCGGCGGGCGGTTATTGTGTTGCTTATCCCGGCTATTTAACTTTTATAAATAGAAAATGATATTGCCAATTAAACAGGTTGTTAATTATTGTAAATTATATTTTTTTTTAAAGGAAGGCGATAAAATACCAGAATGATATGCAAATTAAATTTGACTCCCAATCCAATGTCGATGTTTTTTTTACGGTTTTTCGCCAAATGTCATGCACTCACGGTTTTCGACAAATGTTATGCACACAGTATATTGATCAATTTTATTTCCCAACTGCGAACACAATGAATAGTCACTATCACAATTACTAGTGAGAAGAATAAGACTCAGGTCCTGCTATTGTTTGAGTATGGAGTGTAGTACGTGTACATTTAGTATATCCTTTTCTCGGAATAAATGTGCACTATTAGTGGGAATTCTTTCCCCTCGCCAGTGTTCGTTCACCCATAAAGGCTGATGCAATAGTACTTATGCCCAATTATAATGATGACTTGATCCGATGCAAGATGGCCATTGGTCATTCACTAGAAAGTTCTGTTTAGTTATAAATTAACTAACCATGCTTGCATTTGCCGGGACCATTTAGTGGTTTTCAGTCCATTCTCGTGGTATTCCAAGCTAGTGTGTTGTAAAACTGTTTTCTTTCAGTGAACATTTTGTATTATTGTATTATGAAATGTGTATTAATTCATTCGTGATAGTAATTTCATTTATATTTCATAGCATCTTACGTTTTGTTAAGTTTGTAAAGATATTGCCATCGTTTGTTTAGGTATTTTCCGTTAAATTAGTCAGCGTCAATAAAATGGATAAAACAGAGCTATGGACTGTGTGTGCCATGTTCCCCTGCACCTACCCCACACCGTCTACACAAGCCTATATTTAAAATGCTAGTTTTATTGAAAATAGGACTTGGACATATAGATGTGAAGGTCGAGAATTTTGAGAAGTAGAAAGACAAAAGCTTCATTATAAGTGTGCGACGATAGCAATTCTTAACGTCAACATTACAAACAGATTCAACGGATTCCTTTCTAATTCGCATTTCGTGCAAATAACTAAAGTCGATACATGCCTATTTGCCTACATGCCGATACATGCCTACCGCCTCGACATGGATGTTTTAAAATCTGTTCACCAATATTCTTTTTACGTTCACAGATGTTGCAAACTACAACAATATATTGTGTTTAAATTTCAAGATTATTCACAATTATTTTACCATTATTTTTCAATCAATAACATTGCATTATTATGATTTCAAAATATACCATAAGTAAACATCCCGTATTATTGCTAGAGCACCAACTAAATAAGGCTAGATTGTTTTGGCAAAGTGACTTAACTCAATATATTGATTTAACAATACAGTTTGTTATCATTTATTAATAACATTTATTTAATAACCATGCAAATGTGTTGTGTTAAAACAACTAAAGAATATTCGTGCAAAGGAAATGCATCTTTAAGAATCGTTCTTGCATCTACATAAGGCATTTCAGATGGTGAAAATCCCAACGCATAGTGTTCCAGGTTTCAGGTTACTTATACCATATTTTCACGATCATTTTGTGTACAAGTAAAAAAATACTCAACCAAAATCGAATTTGTTTCCGAATTATTGTACAATTAATTTACTTAAACGAAGAAAGATGACATCAAACAGCAAATTAACCAATCGCATGCACACAACATATAATTCATAATTTGACCATGTATATGTCTGGAAAAAAATGACATGGTTAAACTTTAGATCAGTTACCTTGACAAGTTTGTTTTCATAGTTCAATTGTTCAACAATCTTGACATACGTTTGGAAATGCATACCATGGTGTTCAATCGCCCCATATCTAACGTTATTAAAAGATTCACTTCAGATAGTAATTAACTTACAACATTTCTGCATAAATCACAGGTGATAAACAAATAAAGTTATGTAAAAATCATTTGGACACTTCCATGTCTTGCCTTTGTGGTAGTATTTAACCATCATAACATAGGATTATTTAATGCAAAACCTGCAGGAGGCCTTATTGTTTCATTAAATAAATATATGTAACAAACGTATTGTAAATATCAAGTCATTTGTCCAAAGCAGTTTGTCCAAACCTATATACACATATTGGTGGTAAACATTTCATGTCTTAAGCGTTTCCATTAAAACTCCATCATTACTAACGTATAAATCTTGCGATACTTTCGACAACGTACGACACAACATCATAATACCAATCAATTACACATTTTCATAATGGGATTTTACATTCTCCTAGTGAATAACTGATATCTTTATCGAAATGAAATTATTTTTAAACAATATTGGTACTAAATATGATATATTTAATTTGTTATTTGTGTGTTAACATGTTTATTTCGAAATTTATAATCATCTTTTAGTTAAAACGTGAGTGTCTACTCATGTTTTACTTTACCGTAGCCACTGCTTTTGCTAGCAAGTAAGTGCGCCGGCGTAGAAAATTCTGATTAAAAACAAAAACAATTAACTTGTCTATTGTTTTCAGAATTAACACGTAACGCTTTAGAGTAACGCATACACAGCTCGCCGGGGCGCTTCATGACGGGACGTGAACGCTATATATGAATAGTGGCGTACTGCGTCAGTGAGCCGCTAGCCGATGTCGTCTTGCTCAGCCCATACAGATTGCTGGGTCCAACCCCGCTTGGGTTATACAGTGATGTAGAGCTTGTATAGCTGTACGCCTCGCCTGGCAACCGCCACTCGTTCGTGACCGTGTTCTCCGTTGGCTTCGGTATGGCGCCCATTAGCCAGTAGGTCAGCATTTTACCTTTACCCTGTTTTGGGGAAATAAGTTTCGCCATTAATAAATTCAAACATTTATTCACTTATGTACAATAGATCAAGTTTGGAGTGTGTACATTATTTACTTTTTTATGCGCGTAGCTTGCATGTGGAAACGTGACATTCTAATGATTGGAATGAGCATTGTACATGTAACACCTGACAAGATTTTTGAACCGTTGGGGTATCTTAACATCTTAACTATGCATTAAAGCGAGATTATACGATTTTTGTAAATGCGATAAATTGTAATATATTTATAAAATATGTTACCAGAACACAAAATAGACAAGAACAATTATACATTAGAGACTAATTTCATAAAATGCAGCAAAGACAAATTAACGCCCCTAGCCGATTGTGACGTACATATTTTTCTACAATAACCACCGAAGCATTCGTCTTTTTATTAGGACCAGAGTTAGTGTTCGTGTGTCGTATGAATAGATATCGTTGCACAAATTTAAAATGAACCGTTAAACTAAGTTTAGATTCACAGCGTACATGCATGATATACATGCTGGCGAATTCGACTGCACAGCCTTTTCGATTTCAGAATTAAATATCTGGCTTATTTCGCATTTTCGGACACATGTTCTTCTTAACATTTATTTTAATTTATATTGAAATATATTTAATACGTTTTAACACATTTTATATAAATTCATTAATATTTGACAAAATCGTATGATCTCGCTTTAAATAGAATTTACCAGATGGTGTTATTTGAAAATTGAAAAGGTTAGGTTTTTTCCTATCGTGTGGTCGCACACATGTGTAATTCATTTTATCGTATGGCAACATAAGAACAAGCAACAATAAATTCAGATGCATTTATTATATAACATGAATTAAAAATATATATCGGTATATAAATTATCAAAATCCGTAAAATAATAAAGTGTTTGTAATGATAAACATATGAAGAATACATCGTCTAATACTAACGAAGTGTTAACATACATTGAACGCTAGCCTTCTAGCTCCTTGGTCCACAGGAAGCGGGTAAGATCTTACTTTCACAGATTCCGCATTAGAAGCCATGGGAAACCAATTTTGATCTGGCTTTTTCAATAATTTGGGATTATTTGGGATGTTGTATTTTTGTACATATTACATTTAAATGACTTTTTTAAAATAAAGAAACACGTGAACAAGTCAGTTTCAAGGACATGCCAACAGTTGAAATACCTTAACAGTGATCGCCCCACGTGGTTTCAGCACGAAGAAGCCGGTCTTCTCCAAGAGCCTGTAGGTCGGTTCGTTGATATGAATCATGTTCGCTGTAATAGAAAGTAATATTCAGATAGGTTTAGTTGCTCTCATCCTATCATACCAAATACACTGGTGACGTTCACGTTCAGACTAACCAACAGCCGATAAGTGTTGTCATGGGGCTGTGAAATAAATCGGTACGTTGACATTGTCGTTAACTGAACCGCAAATAAGGATTTCTGTAGATTTGTTCCAGACTTATTATAACAGCTATGACACTGCAGCCTTAATAGGTTGTTGTTAATTTTTAACTTCGTTGTCATCGGAACATGTATGATTTAATGACTGTTCTTGAAGTTCCCTATTAATACTTTTTCAGACGTGAGATAATTGCCACGAAAAGGCCGTTTCTTAAAAATATGATTAACTTTATAAAACTAGTGGATGTACCGAAAGAACCAGATGCAGGAGTAGACAACATAATTATCGTTGATAAATTCACATGTTAAACAATAGCTATGAATTTTATCTATCAGTTTATTATATACATTGGTATTATTCAATTTAAACTATTTATGTTTTTATACTTATTTAGACGACAATGAGCCATAAATTGTATTACACTGTGTGCAAACGAGTGGGGTAACAACCTACAACCTACTGACTACACATCTAAAAAGCGGTTACCTGTATACTTTAGCCATTTTTGACTGAAAACTGTTCTCAGGTTGGATTATATTTTGGAAATAAGACCAAAACGGACAAAATAACATATGGTAAACTTCATCAACATATTACATTCTCTAGTGTTTATTGTTTTGTAAAATAAGCATTTTTAAGAACTCATTTAAAGTAAATTTGGTATACAATCATAAAGATATGTTTCGGGTTGATTCGTTTTTTATTTTTCGAATTAGGATGCGTCAATTATTTCACGACTTGTATACACATTTAAACAAAAGTAAAATTCGACAATTACAGTTTTCCAAAGTTTATTGTGTACTTCCATGCAGCATGATGTGAAGACCGGGAGCTGGTGCCTGCTATCCTATCCAGATACACGACTAGACTTACGCCAGTTTACAGAGGCGAATGTTTCATTTAATTGTTTGGTCTGGGGATGTGCTGTGATTGAAACCTGAGCACCTTTTGGGAATCCCGCCTGTCCAACTTAGACCAATAACCAAGCTTAAAACGGACGGACATTGGGTTTTAAAAGGGATCGCAAAGGTGAGAATCGCGAGTATCAATAACTTGACAGCATAACTAACAAAAGCGAAAAAATGAAGCGCGTGTTATATACTCACGTTCTCCACAAGAGCGCATGCGCGACGCAGTGTTGACTGTGTCCCCGAATAAGCAGTATCTTAGCATGACTGACCCAACAACTCCGGCAGACACAGAACCTGTCAACAGGGATAAATGACGCCTGTGAAATAACAACGCGGTATAATGAAAGCATGTTGGAAATAAGTAGAAATAAATACTGGGTAATAATAAAGGACCTATAGAAACTTTGCTTCATAAAACAAACAAAAAAGAACTGTTTATGCTTACCTTATAATCAATGAATCTTTGTAAATAAGCAATGGAATGTGAGGAAAGTTTACCGAATAATGATATACAGCCCGAATGAATAAAACATGTGCACATTTGATAAAAATAGCAAAACTGAAAACAATACTCTTTACTCCAACATTGTTGTTATCATGTGAAATACTAATCTGTTTGTAATTACATTTCTAGTTTTTCTATTTATTTCACCCAGGAAAGTACTTCTTAATTTGTTTAAAGTAATCCCATGTGAAGCTACATCGAATAAAAATAAATTATGACATATACTAAAAAACGTAAATGGGAAGAACACCTCAAATGACATTTGGATATAATAATTGTTATCTAATTAAATCATACTTATGAACATTGGGATACCTGTGCTGAACCCGACTTTCAGCTGCAATGGGATCTTGATCCGCGTCGCCCCAAACGCTTGCTTTTTGATCATAGAGACGATTTCCAAAGAAAGACAAGCAATCTCCGCTGGGTGTCGGGAATCGTTCGGAACTGGGACGCCTGCAATTCAGTTCCACGAAAATATAAGGTAACAATCCAACCTTAGCACACTAAAAGCAATCGACAGATACCTACGTTCGACTTGCCCATTCCACCCTTCGTCATATTCCTTTGTTAGAACAAAATTACTGGTTTGGTGTTTTGCACCTCGGAGTTCATTCTAGAACGTTGCGATAGGTACGGTAAATTATTTAAAACAACCCATGTATAATACACACGTGTGTTTATCTTCAAAAGACCTGCGTTTGGCAAAAAGGTGTCGAATAATGGCGACACTCTTAAAATCAAATGGGTTTTTGTATTATTATTTGTGTCGATATAAGCATAAAATTTACGCAGTATGTCAATGCTACCAACTACATTGCGCCCAGCAATATGATAGTTATTAAACTCGATTGAAGATAGTGTTGTTTGTAAAGAAAGATGATGCTTTATAAGTATTTATTATATGATCATGTTTACCTGAAGCAACCATGTAGGTGTCGTTGATGGTTTCCACTTTGTACACGTCGAACATCTTCAGTTTGTCGTCCATAGCCGTGTAGAGGCCGTTAAGCAAATCCACAAGATCAAGGGGAGGCAACTTTGTTGTTAGCTCGTTAAAATCCACAATACTGGTGAACATTATAGTCGCAGATTTGAAGAATTCAGACTCAAACTTCGAGTTTTTCTTAAGTCGGTCGGCGACTGGTTTCGGCAACATTTGGTACAGTAAGGTGTCGGTTTTGCTCTGCTCATCCTTCAGTTCATTTGACGTTTTCATAAGGACTTTTGAATAAGTTTGCATATGCGACGTCAGTGCTTCGGAAAAGAACATGATGACTGGACAAGCAGCAATAACAATAACTGCAACCACTGCATAGGCAAGCACTTGCAACTCGATGACTTTAAGAGTTACATTCATGTCCGTTATGACCATCTGGCCTAAAGCCTTTTGGAGAGTGTACAGGTAATCTATTCGAAACGTCGCATTGTCAAAATACGCCTGTGCTTTGACAAGAGAAGAATAGTTTCCGCTGAAATTACTGTACCTGATTTCAGCTCTAAGTAGCTGAATAGCACTTGTGTATTTATTGCTATCCAGTTTTTCCTCCGCTGAAGGATCCACTAGGTCAGAGAAGAAAGCGGAAGTTTTGAAGTTGTGATTAAAGCGCGAAATGCGATTCAAATATTCATCATACATGCCTGCGTCAGGGAAGTTTCCATTTGCAAAGAACAATGCACCATATGCCCGTTCTGCCCCGGCGTCTAGCGTGCACCATGTGATCTTCTGGAACACGACTAACGTCTTCCAAACATTGCCGAATCCTGTGCCTTCGATGTTGAAGATCATCCAATCCAATAGGAATTCCACGATTCCGTTATAGAATTCTAGCTCAGATTTGGTGGTCGATGTATTGATATCGAGGGAAGTTCGGTGTAAATTGATATATGACATGAGGCTTTCCTTGTTTCGAAACTGCTTCATTTCATGTGTTGTGAACTCCATGGGCCAGGCCCACATCTGTCCAAATGCGTTATCCGTCTCATCATAATCAGCTATCAGGAAGGTCTTTGATCCGAGGCCCAGTCGACTGATGTAAAGAATCGACATGTCGCGTTCCATCTGTATGTTGAACAGCAGCCCTCCTATAGCGATTGATTTCATCATGGTACCTTGGGCCTTGAATGAATTACGCAACCCAATGAATACCATAGCAATATATCACGCGGGCGTGTACGTTTACATGTGTTCGTGTGTGCATGCTTGCGTACATGTGTGTGTGTGTGTGTGTTTATTGAAATAATAACAAACCGTTCTAGTGTGAAGACAACCGAACTTTAAACGGTCCGTCATACAATATCAAGGCATTAGTGAGGCATTTTGCTTTCTACTGACTAACATTTTGCACAGTACACAGAAGTCAATCAGTAGTGTATGCATACACAAGGAACACAGCAATGGATCAAGAACAAAGGATAACAGGACCTTAGAGATTAAGGTAATTAAAAAAGAAGACATTTAAACAGGCTTTTTAATTAAAACAAAACACTTGACACCCACCTCTATGAAAGAACTTTTTGCTATGACATTCTCCGCTAAGCTATACAGGGTGAAAGCCCAGCCGGCAAAGATCGGGATAAAGACGACAGCCAGTAGCTTTCCCAGCTGTAACCACTTGCCTCGCTGGCTCAGATAGTCCACCCGGAAACAACCACCTGTTTGTACAATATCAGAAAATAAACGTGATTAAAATAACATTATTTTGTCAATCCGGACATTTGTTGCTACCCTATTTTGAAAGCCTGGACATCGGTTCTTACCTTTTTGACAGCCCGGACATTGGCTCCTACAGTATTGATGTCCCTGACACTCATTATACATCGGCTTATTGTTTAAAAAAAGTTTTAAAAAAAATGATTTGTTGACTTAATACGAGAAGATAATCTTTTATAACGTATGGATCATTTGTCAAAATCATTAAGGAACCAATAACCGCTGATGTCAAAATAAGCGTGGGAACCTTGTCCGTAAGAACAAACGTGAATAACGCAAATATAATAATCAATGTTTACGTGCCGTTATGAAGTTATTATCCCCCGCCATAGGCGGAGGGATATTGTTTTGGCGTTGTCCGTCCGTCTTTCCGTCCTTCCGTCCGTCTTTCCGTTCGGAGGAAGTGCTTTGGCGGATTTCAATGAAACTTGGTATGAGTATATATATGGATAAGAGGATGATGCGCGCCTAATGGCATTGTACACCATTGGATAATAAAGGAGTTATGGCCCTTTGTATCTTGAAAAAATGCTTCTTTGAGTGTCAAATATAACACTTTTGTGTCCAGAAGCATATTGGCGGGGGATATCAGTTCAACTAATTTGCTTGTTTCTTATAATTTCGAAATCGGCGATACACCGAGAAAGGATGCATTAGTTTTATGATGTTGTTTTATTGAACCTCAATTTTATTAAAATATTAAGCCATTATCAAATTGAATTAAAATATAATTTAAAAGCTTTTATAGCGTTTTAAAGCTTTCAATCTCTAAGGACGTGACTGTGTACTGAGTGTGCTGCGCCGTGTCTTTGGGATAACGGTGTAACTATTTGACCTATTTCTTACGTTTAAAGGCCCTTTCAACACAAGAGTTAAGCTTTCTCAACAGTATTGTTATTCTTCTGCAATCATTTTAGTAAAATAAGCGTGCAGAAATCAGTGCTTGTATTAGCTAATGTGTATACATGTATACACTAATTGTTTGCGTTCATGCACTGCGCATGTGTGTTCGACTTACCGCATCCAACGTTCATGTGCCATCCAAATGCCGAATATATGCTGCTCAGGTTAGATACAGAACTTGCTCTTTTCTTCGTGGTACTGAATATAAAGACATCGTGAGCAAATCCAGCGTACATTTCTGTTTCAATTATCGACATGTCAATCTATATATTATAATTTTATATCGATTTCAAGCTAGGAAAGGCACTTAGAGCGAATAAGTTCTTTCCTTCTATATACCTGAAAGTAAACGAAGCATTATAGTGATAGATGGAGTGCAACCGACATAAGCCAAGGCTGTGAATTTTTTGCGCTCCGTAAAAATCTAAGTCTTAAATGCTTTAAAGCTAGGTTTTCAAACAATATACTAGTATACAAACTTTTGAAAGCATACTAACAAAGGCTTCGTTTAAGACGAAATTTTGTGTTAAAAGTTAATCAAAGTGCACACATTGTTGTGAATTTTGAAAATGGAAATATCTAGGTCAAGTGCGACTGAAAATGACAACAAAGATGGCGACCCGCCATTAGTGTTTCTTCGTGAACGTGACTTGTTCGGCGAGCGAAAGCCACAAAAGGAAGAATGGTTGAGACACGAGGAACTATACACCGCAATAGCTCAACGCATCGACCAAGCCAAATTACAGGCCTTCAAAGGGTACGTACAATGTGGCGTTTCTATGTTGACAATTTGAGTGACAAAGTTGTTTTGATGTCGGATGGTGTTCCTGTAAGGGGACGCATCATAAGTGTCTTGAATACAAATCCGGACCGACCAGATGGCGAAAACTCTACACGGGTATGTGTTAAAAATATACCACTTTCTGTCGATGACGGACTGATCACAAGAACATTAACGTTTAAGGGTATTGACGTCATTTCAAACAGAAGGGACAAACTTCGCATAAATGGTAAATTGACCAACTGTTGCACAGGTGATCGAATTTGCATAGTCCAGGGATTTCAATAGACGCAGAATCCTGCGTTTTGACGCGAGCAAATTAAAAATGACTCGTTTTTGACGCAATCCTTTTTTCTGCCGTGCGTCATTTTGACGCATCGAAAATTAAACCCGTGCGTCAGTCAGTTAACATATCGAGTTCCATGGTAATAAATCCCGCTGTGCTCCCAATTGAAATTAATGTTTCAGTATTTGAAACTCGGTCTATAATCGAAAGAATACCCCATGCGTTGTTAATCTTATCTGATCTCTTCCCATGTCACCGTCTAAATAGTGCGTGCGCACTAACTGGGTAATTGGCAGCAGTAATTACGTGATAATTGATTGACCATCCGATAATTGCAGAGTTTTTTGCAGACTTTGCAGACGGCAAGGTTAAAGAAAGTCGGCAAAAATAAAGAAAAAACAAAATTGATCAAAGGTCTATTAATTACGTAGATCCACTATTCAGTCCAGCGAGTTTTGTCAGTTTGTTAATCCACCGATAATTACGAGTAACACCCATATATCTTATCTAAACTGGAATACCAGTTCATTTTTTTATACTAACAAGTCATAATACTACAAATAATCATTGAAAAAACACATTTCCTCGATTGTATATAAATTATCCGAGTAGAATTAAATTTCTACGTCATGACTTACGACATTGTAAATGGCGGACGTATTGTAAATTGAATTTAACCCGCGTGCAATTCAAAGCTGGCGATTTAAATTACAAGTAATGGTGATTCAATAATGGAGAAAGCATTAACTGGATTTAACAAACATTTGATAAGGTTTGTTAAACCAGAAAACAACAATGAAAATTTGGATTATTAAATTTAAACTACTACAGGTAAGGCATTCTTTAGTGTACATATTTCGGACATGTATAGTATTCGGATAAACAGTAATAGATATACTAGTTGCTCCATGCATTTAGATTGTGTTTTGTTACAAAAGCTATCATAGGGATGATGATAATATAATGACGATAAATATGTGATAAAAAGGTACTGCCGGTACATATCTTAAATTACTTAAATGTGTTAAAACTTAAAAGACTTAAATGTGTTATGATGAAGTAGATTTTAATGAGCATTTATTGTTTTTACAAATAAACATAGTATAGTGATAGAAATAATAAAAGTTATGAAATGAAAACATTTATGTGGATATTGTTCGCACAAGTTATTTATATTTTGTCATTATCTTTGTGTACCATTAAAATATGTTAAGTTATGTATCATGGTATTGTTATTTAATAAAGCAGTATAACGTTTTAAGATATTGTGTTACTCTTAGAGCATATCGACACAGAAACCCTATGTGATTCAATCACTACACATTCAAACACAGACTGTGAAAACGTGAAACCCGTGGACACCTCTATCATAAAACACACACCGACTGTGCGAAGTCGATCCGCTAGCGCCACGAGATCCACGACTAGTTTATGGTGTACGAACTGGTCCAAAACTATTCTAAACTGTCCGGGACGGTTTATAAACCGTCCGGGACGGTTTGTAAACTGTCCCGGACAGTTTACTAAACTGTCCCGGACAGTTTCTTACTTTTGAACCGCTCGTGCGTCTGTAAACTGTACCGGGCGATTTATTTTGTGGATTACAAACCGTCCGGGACAGTTTAGGAAATCAATTCCTAATCAGAACACTCCTTACAATAATGCTTTTCTTTAGAAGTCGTAATGTAATATCGTTGTCATCTCGAGCGACGCTATTTTTCTCGGACAAAACATGATTTTAAAAATATTTAATCAATAATTGCTGCCAAAAACGCCAGAGTTAAAAATGAATATTTTAAGTACTCGAAATAAATGTATTTGCCCACAAAGTATTTCTGACATTGGTAACGAATTTCTTCTTTTACAGTCGCTGCCCTGAAAATGTCGAGTAGGTGTAAACTCGGGATATGATGTGGTCATTCTGTTCACATTTCTAGCCAGAGCATCCAATCTTGTCAGTGAAGAATAAATCACCTCAATGAACCTATTTGTCTCTAAAATTCTTGTAATGGAATTAAACACATCCCGACAAGTCTCTAAAAACCGATCTCTGTCCATATTCGCGTAACAATGATAAATTATCGAACAATCACTCGAGTAAACGTTATTAAAAAGGAAATTCTCACTTTCGAAATGGCACACAAATGCGAAGTGTTACGAGTGTTCTGATTGATTGATTGACTCCTCTTAAGAACCTATGCCGTACTAAAATTTATGCCTGTAAACCGTCCGGGACAGTTTAGGAAACCGTCCCGGACAGTTTCCAGGAAACCGTCCCGGACAGTTTCCTAAACTGTCCCGGACGGTTTGTAATCCACAAAATAAATCGCCCGGTACAGTTTACAGACGCACGAGCGGTTCAATATGGTGTACGAACTGGTCCAAAACTATTCTAAACTGTCCGGGACAGTTTAGAAACCGTCCGGGACGGTTTGTAAACTGTCCCGGACAGTTTACTAAACTGTCCCGAAACTGTCCCGGACAGTTTACTAAACTGTCCCGGACAGTTTACAAACTGTCCGGGACGGTTTAGGAAAGTTTTGGACCGTTCGTGCGCATAAACCGTCCGGGACGGTTTAAACTGTCCGGGACAGTTTAGTAAACTGTCCGGGACGGTTTTAACTGTCCGACTATGGTCTTAAGAACCTATGCCGTACTAAAATTTATGCCTGCAAACCGTCCGGGACAGTTTAGGAAACCGTCCCGGACAGTTTCCAGGAAACCGTCCCGGACAGTTTCCTAAACTGTCCCGGACGGTTTGTAATCCACAAAATAAATCGCCCGGTACAGTTTACAGACGCACGAGCGGTTCAAAAGTAAGAAACTGTCCGGGACAGTTTTGTAAACTGTCCGGGACAGTTTACAAACCGTCCCGGACGGTTTATAAACCGTCCCGGACAGTTTATAATAGTTTTGGACCAGTTCGTACACCATAGTTCAAAAGTAAGAAACTGTCCGGGACAGTTTAGTAAACTGTCCGGGACAGTTTACAAACCGTCCCGGACGGTTTATAAACCGTCCCGGACAGTTTAGAATAGTTTTGGACCAGTTCGTACACCATACTAGTTGCAGTCAACAGTCGATTATCCGTTTTACAGAAAGCATACATGCGCCTGCTACTTCGACGCCAAACAAGGGCAGGCAAATGAACGCTACGACAAGATCGCCGCCTACACCTGGGCCCGGTTTAATGAGAGCGACCATGGTCGAGTAAGTATGGTTGTTCCAGCGAATAATAACCACACAGTCGCGCGACTACAGTCGGGTGTTGTAGTTTTTCATTAAACTGGCCCCAGTTGATGAATTACAGAAGAAAACACAGTCTTCTGACAAGAAGACGACACAACACGCAAAGAAGAGTAACATTTGCAATGTCCTTCTCATATTGTAGTATCAGTAGCAGTAGTAGTATAGTAGAAGTAGTAGTAGTAGTAGTAGTAGTAGTAGTAGTAGTAGTAGTAATAGTAGTAGTAGTAGTAGTAGTAGTAGTAGTAGTAGTAGTAGTAGTAGTTGTTGTAGTAGTAGTAGTAGTAGTAGTAGTAGTAGTAGTAGTAGTAGTAGTAGTAGTAGTAGTAGTAGTAGTAGTAGTAGAAGTAGTAGTAGTAGTAGTAGTAGAAGTAGTAGTAGTAGTAGTAGTAGAAGTAGTAGTAGTAGTAGTAGTAGTAGTAGTAGTAGTAGTAGTAGTAGTAGTAGTAGTAGTAGTTGTAGTAGTAGTAGTAGTAGTAGTTGTAGTAGTAGTAGTAGTAGTAGTAGTAGTAGTAGTAGTAGTAGTAGTAGTAGTAGTAGTACATGTAGTAGTAGTAGTAATAGCAGCAACAACAACAACAGCAGCAGTAGTAGTAGCAGTAATAAGAGTACTAATAGTAGTATGTAATGTTATATCAGAGCCTTGCCTGCTTTGACCAGCTTTGTATATGCGTACAGAATATTTACACATGTTACGCAAAATTTGATTGGCTGACTAACTCGGGATCTCGAGATAGCGAAAATGCACTCTGCCTTTATTTACTGCACCGCTCTTTTCTTAATTGTACGCCGCTTTTATTTAGTTTCGCACTCCGCTTTTTTCTATCTTGTGGCCACGACATAGCTAACTCGTGGCCACGAGATAGAAAAAAGAGGAGAGCAATTTTAAAGAAGCACCGCTCCTTTTTTAATTGTACGCCGCTTTTATTAAGTTTTGCTCTCCTCTTTTTCCTATCTCGTGGCCACGACATAGCTAACTCGTGGCCACGAGATAGAAAAAAGAGGAGAGCAATAAAAAAAAAGAGAAGTGAATGTCACCTCTATGCCACCGTACATTAGACTATGTGTAAGCGAACTCAATGTTGATTGGCCAGCTACCACGTGCGCTTCAATTACAGCAAGGTCAAGCGATGGCTCTTGTTCTGGTGCAGACCGGTTTTCGATTATTGTTCAAATTGCGAACAATTTCATTGAAACAATAAGCTAGTGTTACGATGGATAATTAAGCAATCAAAATTAACAACATTCCATTTAAAGCTTAAATAAATGGTGAAAAATGATACTATTGGTGGGGAAATTGTATTTTGAGGTGAAAAAATTCTGGTAGGGGAAGACGCCGACTATCGGCGTCACTTTCTAAGTAAAAAAACACTGAATATTTCTTCAATGTAATTCATTTATTTCAGCTGTATGAAATTTATTTAATTTAGACGCCAAAAATATTTTGGATATATATATAATATTATCGCTGGCAGAAAATCAGCGCATTTTACAGATTTAATGGGCTTTACATAACATGTAAGAACTCCGGTACATCACAGCATGAAAAGTTGGAAGCTACTGGCCAGATGTCAGTGACAATTCACTTTTATTTGAATGATTTTTAATACCAATTTTAAATATAAACAAAACAGGCCGTCAAGCTATTAACTTTTTGAACGTATACCACAAAAACAGTTTTGTGTTGTGTTCATGGAAAAAAAATTGGTGAAACTTTCACCAATCAAGCATGTTTGAAAACATCGAAAGAATGGTACTGCCCGAGAAATCATAGAAATAAAGGTATTGCGCGAGAAAACACAGAGAGAATGGTGTTGCCCGAGAAAAACATAGAAATAATGGTATTGCCAAAGAAAAGATAAAAACAATGGTATTGCCCGCGAAAACAAAGAAAGAATTGTTTTGCCCGAGAAATCATAGAAATAATTGTTTTTCCCGAGAAAAAATAAAAAAGAATGGTATTGCCCGAGAAAAGATAGAAAGAATGGTATTGTCCGAAAAAACATAGAAAGAATGGTTTTGCCCGCAAAAATATAGAAAAAATGGTATTGCCCGAAAAAAACATAGAAAGAATGGTATTGCCCGAGAAAAACATAAAAAGAATGGTATTTCCCGAGAAAACTTTATTTGAAGTCATCAAAGATTCATTGAAGCAACCACTCGTGGCGGCCATCTAAAGTAATGACTTAAATGATTCAAATTATAACTCCAAAGATCTGACTGTATCTGATATCTGATATAGATAACGATGAACTCGAGCTATTTAATGAGATAGTTCAGGTTGTGCAAAAAGAAGAAAAGACTCGGCTACTTACCCAGAGTCAGAAACTAGACAATGTGGATCCAAATACACTTCTCAATTACTTACTGAATGCCATAACCACAATACATAACATCTATGCATCCCGAAAATCAAAGCGAATGCAATCAGATCGACTACCTTCTTTAGATGAATTTGAATAACGCAATTAAAACTCGCAAAAGGTGAGCGAATCGTTTAACGTATCTTATAATGGAAAAAATCACATTAAAAAAAAATACGTGATGGAAAATACATCAATCAAATCCGTAAATAATGATCTTAGTATTAAAATCAACTTAACCCCCACACTTCCTCTACTATTCTAAAAATATCAACACAAAGTAATGTTATTCATGATATATTTTACATAACAATATCACAGACTAAATACATTTCCAAATAACAAACTATACACACATATATTTTCTATATCGCTCATATTACAATTGCTGATATTCAAAAAAAAAAAATAACCACCTCAATACATCAAAAGTATCAGGACTTGATACTTTAGTCCTAAAATTATCAATATTGCAGTGATACCATTGTCGGCCAAATAATCTTTATAACAAAAAAATGTGTTCAAACTGGAATTGTTACTGGGCAGAAGGAGGCATACAATTAACCAACATAAACAGTTTCAGACAAAATATATTTTAGACTTAGTTCTATACTCCGAACAATTTCAAAAATATTTGAAAGACATTTAACAAATCACATTAAATCATATCTTCAAAAACATAATCCTATGCTAGTCAGTCAGAGCGGTATCCGCAAAAAAATGGCGGATTATGTTTATGGTCAGACATCTTTGATTCGTTGAGAAGAATATTAGCTTACAAAAAATATTTTAGTAGGATTTTCAGCTCTGTGTTCTTCGACCTTCGTCAAACCTTTGAATTTCTAGATAATGATATTATACTTTAAAAAGTATGTATCGTTTTCCTCAAAATGCCTTAATATTCATGAAATCATAAGTGTCAAATAGAAAACAGTCTATTAAAAGGAGATCAAATAAATCTCTTTATTTTTTCAAAGTATTTCAAACTCGGTCTTTTTCTTGTTTCTGACATATAATTACTACATAATTTTAATTCATATGTATTCAGATGACTTGTAAACAAACATCAGCTTTTTATTTCTTTTGCTCGTTACATTGTATCTTAAATTTGCATAAATGTTGATAGTGAGTGTTTACTTGTAACATTAATGATAATGAGGATGATAACAATAAACTAAATCAATAATTAAATGCGAGCATTGTTTGTTTTCTTATGATGGTTTGTATTTCTACTACTATAAATATTCAAAGTAGAGTATTAGTAGTAGAAGTAAGAGTATTAATAAAACAACTAAACTTACTGCGCCGCCTTGGGCTTAGACGTCCCTTGCATCTCTGGGCTACGCGTTTGCTTGTCCTCCAAAAATAATAATACTGAGGTGCGCGTTTGATTGTCCTTCCAAAAATATAATATTGAAACTATTCATAATATGTCATTGGAAAGTATAATGGCAAAGTAATAAACTAACAGTATATATTGACGTCAAAACCTCGTGAAAACGTATCGTAAACATCTACCTTAAACATTGTGAAATTTTGTAAGAAATTAACACATTATTGGCAGTTGCCAAGCGTTAAGTATGCTAAACGTTCGCGCTCTTCAAGCAAATCCATATTATATTTTTATTTGTGGCATCGTAAGGAACTATTGATTTTCATAAAGGATTTATGAGAGTTTTCTTTTTTTTGAAATTGCAATAGATTTTAAGAGTGGGTGCAGCTATGCAATCCGATATGGCATAAATACGTTTTTAATCACTGATCAATGTAAATTATCGTAGGTTGCATGGTAAAACATGGCGTAATAAAACCTGGATATTTAATTATACATGTAAATACATACATGTACAGGTAAATAATTACAATAAGTGTTGAGCCTTGGAGGATCTTATGAATTGACATATGTATTTTCTAGTTGGTTTGATTTTAAAATTTAGAAACAAGATTTTCCATTTTTAATAGTTGTCATGATTCGATACAACAACAATATTAAAAACAACATTATAAATTTTAAAAAAATGCATTTTTATATGCAAACGGCGAAACAAGATTTGTAACTAAAACAAATCTTTTAAAAATATATCGACCCGTTTAATTATACATCGAAATCTGTTTACCAATACAGCGTTCGGAAAACTTGTCATTGAAGGTAAAAAACGTATGTTAATAACAAAGCTTTCTTATTCAATATACGCTGACTCGTAATTCTTGGTCCACAGCACGGTAGATCTTGCTTTCGAAGGTCACGGGTAAAGTTTATCCAACTTTGTGTGCTTTTATTATAATTTGATACCAGTCTTTATGTTTTATATTTGTTGATTATTTCTTTCAATGACATTTTTAGTACGAAATTTGAGAGCAAGTCAGTTTCAATGACCATACGGGATTTCAGAATGAAGAAAGGTCGGCTCGTTGACTACCGCGCGTAATGTTTACGTTACAATTACGCCCAGAACAATATACATTCGATAAGTAATGTAAATAAGCCGTTAACGAATAGCTATGACGTGCTAACGCGGTAGCTATCACGTGCGCACGTGATAGCTGACCAATCAGAAAAGGTATCAAATAAGTGATTATTAAGATATAATTAGATATAAAAACACACCATGTGCTCAGTGTGCTAGTTACAATATGGCTGACATTTTGACAAGTTTCATTGGTCAATTATTGCTTTCGCATGCGCTACCTGTTCTGATCTGATATCTTTTCTGATTGGTCAGCTATGACGTGCGCACGTCATAGCTATCGCGTGCGCACGTCATAGCTATCGCGTGCGCACGTCATTGCTATCGCATACGCACGTTATAGAGACCGTTAAATAAAACATTTCCTATGTCACCTTTATGCCACCGTACATTTTTGTCTTTCATTAATGACTTAAACCCGGGGAGACGCATGCCTGAGAGCAATGGACCATAACAATTGCTTAATACGGTAAATAGCCATGTATACCGGTAGAAAAAAATAGTTCAACCCAACAGCATTCTAAATGATATTTTCCTATTAAGGAAGCAGTTTGTTTGATGTTTTTACTTTTTTTGTTCTGTATCATTTCAGGCAAGAGTTAACAAAGCTGTGAAGTTGTATTTAATTAAAAGTAGAAACACTATTGTACATTGAGTTATTGATTTTATTTCAATATGGTTATAATTTTTGGACATTTAATATTTGTCTCTAAATTGTTGGACACCTGTAATATTTTCGGTGTCCGAAGTCATTACGGTTGGTGGTACTTTCATATTCAAAATAAAATACGATATTCACGTTTAAAGGCAGATGATATGTTATTTTTGTTTTGTTGATTTGCGCACACCTCTGGTGATTTCTTATGTAAATCCATGCCACGCAACAAAGCCTCCGGTTTGCATTGAACAGTTAAAAAATCTGGTTTCCATAGTAACCTTTTCTGCAATTATCATCTTTGCATTTATTGATGTATTCAGGTAATCCGGTTCTACACAATTATCGCGAAGTTTTCCTCTTAGAAATAAACGTCTGTAAAATTCAATAGCTGTTAATGAATTTCTATAGCAACCGATATTGACTTGCCCTGGTACGTTTAATGATGATAGATTCTAAGGACGTAGTTGACTGTTGAGTCCCAATCGATCCTAAATTAATGTTAACTAACCACTGATTTGACTGGCACCACATGGTTACGTTAATTCTGTATTCATCGGGAATAATTGACAAAACGTGTCTACTTATTCCAATCATCAGTATTTTATTCAGTGTAAAACGTCCTCAGTCCCGAATAAAAAGAATTCGTACGTTTGATAATCTTAACAAAAAACGCAGTCCTTCCCTTCATACTACAGATAACGATACATAAAAACAGACCGACCGATCGTCTTTTAATTTTGATTCATAAAAGCTGTATTTATTCCTGTTTTATTTTTAATTTCTTTTATGTCTCTTTCGCTACCAAGGCATAGTCGTAAATGTCTTTTAAAAGTTCTTTTGAACACACGTTATTCAAAATAATAATGATAGTTCTGTTGTTGAAATATATTGATAGTAATACAATTTATTAAATTTAAAATGATCCTTTGGAGTAAACATGTAAAGAGAGGGTAACTACATCCAAACGACCCATCAAAATATTATATTTCATAAATGTTGATTCACTTATTTAGCTCACATAACCAGGGGCATTATAATGAATTTGATACTTTTCTTCGCTTTGTTTGAGTTTTAAATTGACTTGGGATTTCGGAATTAAAGGAGCCTTTTTACAGATTTTGGCATATTTTGAAGTTTGTCATTAAATGCTTTATATTGATTAATGTAAACATTGGATCTTAAAAGCTCCAGTAAAAAATCAAGAATAAAATTAAAAAAGGGAAAAAAATGTAGCCGGTACCAGGGCTCGAACCAGTGACACCCGGAGTCCTGGAGTTAGTCTGAAGTAAAATCGCATTAGCCCTCTCGGCTATTCCGCCGGGTATACACGGTTTGATTAGTTTATACCTTATATAAGCAATATTCGTAGTTTCGTAAATTTAAACGACAACAACAGAACTATTCAAATTATTCAATCGTTTCGCGTTGCAACGCTTTATAATTTTTAGATTTTCAAATCGTCAAAAGATACATATAATTGCTATATTGGACTATGGTAAATGTTCAGTAATACTGTTTCCTCACAAATATCATAACTTAAACGAAAATTTGCGAATCTGAAACAACTTTTTTCAATTTTGTCAATTTACCAATCCGTGAAAAGATCCCTTTAAGCTATAACAGCAACTCGACCGTATTTTATGTAAAGGGGTTTATTTGATATAATCCCAACATCTAAATGAAACAATCAAACGTGTAAAGTGTTGGTATGTTTGAAATAAACAACTTAAAAATAAATAAAACAGTAACGTAAACAGGAACCGTATCAAACAACCTTTCAACAAAATTTATACAGAGTGTAAAACATTTATGACAAAATACACGGACATTAACATTCTGTAAATAGTCAAAGAATGTATACAGAAAGTGTTACATGGTAATCGTGTTTGACATGTAAAGTTACAAAGTGAAAAGCAATAAAATTCAAGCAGTAAGCCTACTCCAACATCGTCGCTTTAAGAGCCACGATTTCTTATGTACGAGTATCCCAAGAGTCATTATGTCTTTCACAGAATGAAATGTCTGCAGATGTATTGTTATCGTCTAAACTTAATGCCAGTTATAGGGACACATTATAACAGTACCGTGATTTAGATACTTCATGCTTTTAGAGAATGTGCAATTTCTGAAAGGAACACAACTAATCTAAACATTTAAATACACCCACAAGATAAAGATCTACCGGTAATGTATATTCTTCATAAAAATGTTGATTAAGATTATGAAGATTCAGACGGCAAGTTTGATGTTTTAAATAAATCGATTTGTTATCTCGCACTAGTGAGGTATTTTGCGGATACCGTTGTCAATTGACGATATCGCGCGATACTCTGCAGCCAAAAGTGCAAGGTTGTCCGGCAATCGTCCGTAAACCAGTTACTTGCGAAGGCAGTAGCAACGAGCATGTGGATATCATGTTCGAACTCGGAACCGCAACGGGCGTACTTGTCGTAACAACGTCTCACGGCAGTAAATATTTTATCTCTGTCAATGTACGCTGGTTTCTTCAACAAAAATCTTGCCAATAGGAGAGACAGCCTGGCGATGCTTTGCGGAGTATAACCGTATTCGTAGTCAGGATCGAAGTCGTTGTTCAGATCAATGACTTCAGACTGTTTATTTTGAAGCTCTTCCTTTGTTTTCTTGAACGCTCTCTCCATGACTCTGTTTTTTGATTCGGCTATCTGAAGGTCACGTTTAAGCGTTTTCACTTTAAATTCCAAGGATGCCATTTTGGAAATCAGTTCTGAGACGTCGATTGACGTCAAAGCGTGACTAAGCCGCGCGTGACTGAGACGTTTTTGAGTTGACGAGCCATCGAACTCATCGGTATCGTCACTAACGGAATGGGCGATGCCTTCGCAATGTATCTGATGACTGGCTAGCTGGAACTTGTTCACACTCTCATCACACCCTGCACAAGTCACCGGGATATAGCCACAGGTCTCCAAATGCGATTTTAGCCGCTCGAGTTTTATAATAACTTTGCAACCGCGAACGTTATGATCGCACTCGACGTCAAACCCGTTAATGAGATTCCGTAGCGACAATACTGGCTTTACGGTCTCCTTTGCCACGTGACTTCGGCATTCCGGACACGTGTCGGTTCTCGGCCGCAACAGCCATGTGTTAAGGCACGACTGGCAGAAGGAATGTCCACACGGGGTCAGTACGGGATCCTCGAGCACGGAACTGCAGATGCCGCAAATAAGGTTCGGGTCTACAGGTGTGATGAAGCGCTGTACGCTGTACCCCATCGCAAATGTCTACAATAGATGAAACAACAACTATCTTCAACTATTCTTTCACCCATGTATATATGGTATTTTAATAAACACACACACACGCAAAATAATGAACAAACAAACACATTATAAGTTATAACACATAACTAATTAAAATGTTCCAGCGTCACGTTATCAAAACATGTATACACGCGTCGACGCATGTCTGGTCTTTTAACCAAGGCACTTATATTCTGTTTATTATTATACATCTCCATAGTTTTAAGATCGGTGTTCAAGTTTCAGGGAGTCAGTGTTTAGCAGCATACATGTAAAATATTGGAAGACATTAGATAGTGTATATTTTACAGTTTTATATTTATACGTCATAAAAGTTCATGGTTTGTATTCCGTGAGTTTTAACAGCTTATAAAAACCATTGTTTTCATTTGAAATTCCCATGGATAAGGCCGGGTTGTTTTAAGTCGATTTCCCTGGCGATTAGGATTTGGCGCACAAACAAAATCTGCGATGTTATGACGACTTTCCAATTTATCGCGCTTTAATGCTCCACGAATTGAATTATTCTAAAGTGCCAAATGTACTAAAAACGATTTTTTTATATGTTTCCTTTTTTCATCTGACAATCATTGATTTGTTTTATGTCACGTTACCCATATTTGAATAGTTATGATATCCAGCGTTTATGCCGTTGCAAACAAGCCATATGAATAAGATAACATTTAAACTGACGTTTGACGTTTTAAGGCTCTCACATCTTAATGACAAGCAAAGTTCATCGAACGTATCTTTAAAACTATGTTGTAAAGATATTCGGACCTCGCAAACCTTGTTTAAACAATTGGTACAGAAGATTTATTGTGTTTGTTTAAGAAAGCTTTGTAAATTTAAATCCTCTTCAAGCTTACACCGCGAGATAATGTGTTGATAAAGATATAGCCATCTCAAGTGTTATGACACTTAAACTTTGTTGTAAACTATCTGATACTTTCTATTTTTAAAGAATGTTTGCTTCACCGTTTACATTTTTTGTAAGTTTATAGTAATTCAAAATGGTTTATGAACCCATTTCGTTCCAATAAAATACAATCTCTATGGGCCGTGCTCTGTAAAAAGGGGGTTTAATGCATGTACGTAAAGTGTCGTCCCAGATCAGCCTGCCCGAACAGGCTAATCAGGTACGTATTTTTCGTTTAAAAAGTCTCTTCTTAGGAAAAATTTACCTAAGCGGAAAGTATTGTCCCTCATAAGCCTGTGTGGACTGCATATGCTAATCTGGGACGATACTTTACGCACATGCATTAACCCTTTAAGTGCGGGAACCGAATTTTGAAGGCCTTTGCAAACAGTTTGGATCCAGATGAGACGCCACAGAACGTGGCGTCTCATCAGGATCCAAACCGTTTGCTATTTTGATAGTATTCTTTCAAAAAATTCCGAAGAAAATGCTAATTTAGAAATTCAGCAGACGATATTTTAGCAGACGACAAATTTCCCAGCATGCAAAGGGTTAAACCTCCTTTTTACAGAGCGCGGCTCATATCAATGCAACTTTGATAGCATTGTTAAATTTACAGCAGACTTTCACGTAGTGTTTGCACGGACGCTGATCGCGCTGCAAAAATGAACAACGAAACTCGCGTTGAACCGTCATTTTTGCAACAGCTGTTTGTGCTTACGTGATTCCTCAAACAGCTTAATAATCTCTGATTTTACATGATTTTGGACGGCTTAATCGCGTTAATCCGTCGAACATGTCACATCTGTTATTATCCCAACATTCTGGAGGACATGAAATAAACTTAATTGATTTTATATTAACGGGACTTGTTCTCAATTTGCTAGAAAAAGTCATTAATATTTTAACGAACAAAGTTATTATCTCTCGATATATCACCCTTCGCCGGAATTCGAAACCGGATCCTTTATAAGAGCAATATCTAATCCATGGGCCCTTCCTTAAATTAAAAAGTTCTGTGTAAGTAGCACCATTATTTTCCTCTTTTTTTACAAAATGCGTTAAAAAAGCCGTCGACTAATGATTATCCAGGAACAAAAACAAACGCACGATATTGTAATACTTGTCTAAGGAATGAATGTGTAAATGTATTATTGACTTAGTTTTTGAAATTGTTTTTATTCATTTTCCAAACTATTAACAAAACAATTAAACTCGCCAAACTGATTCTCGCTAACATATTCCGGCCTAATTAATAACAAAGCCTCCCCGCCCATGGAACTTTTTCGCTCTTTAGCAGGGACCTACTAAAGCGCTTTCCCCAATATAATTTCATAAAAAATAATGCAATGAATTCAATATGATAAGCTAACCTTTAAAAAAAAATCTCTTTGTCGGTGTTTTCGATATAATATTCCACAAAATGGAAGGACAGTTTATTTCCCCATATCAAAATGAAAGGCTTTCCCATGCACGGTTACCTCTGTCGAGAGAAGTGAAGTCCTGTACCATGCTTTAATCACTAATTGATAATTTTCACTTTGTAATTTCTAAAATGTGATCATGTAATTGTTATTTCAATATCATGAAAAATGACACATGAAAAGTACCAAAATACATTTATCCAAAAAATAATCAGAATGAAACAGCAATATTTACATACAAAACACACTCGTCATGGACAAATGCATGCGAAAACAATTTTGTAGATAGTATTTTGTAAAATTGACACACCTCATGAGTAACATCATCCGAATCAAATCCAACAAGATTGTTATTCGATTCACTCGTCTTAAATTCAGTAAGTCCGTTCAATATCTGAACTCCAGTTTCAATTTCATTGATAATCGGGCATAGTTTTACAGGATAAATCGCGTCAATAAATTTCATACTGTCTGATCACGCCGCATGAGGCATTTAATTAATCAACTTTGCGACTGTCACCGATGAAGTGCGAGTATTGATGATCAGTGGTATTGCATTTTACTTTAGTCGCATATAAACTTCACATAATCCAACATCGGAATTGTTATGCATTAATACTAAAATTTTAAGTTTTAATGTGAACGAAGTTCAAAAACTGTCTAGCGAAACTAATAACATAAAAAATATTCGAATATGCATGTGGCCCCATTATTAACTAGCACCATTGTATTCTGGTGTCTTAAATTATACAAAAAGCTGTCATTTCTTTAAAGACCCATTTGATATCTTGGTTCATATGTATTTAGCGATTTACTCAAATTAAACAACGTTTCTAATTGTGCACATCGTAAGTATAGCTGAAGTAATACGTGTCAATAATCGAACGAATAAGACACAGAGTTTCGTATAAAGGTGATGTTCGCTAGTAACCACTTCAGGCATGTGAGTAGATGAATCCAATGACAACACACTACAACACAATCAAATAGCTTTAACACATTCAGTTCGTTCCGTTTAAAATGCTGTTTAAAGCAAGGACAATCTGTCATTTGAATCAAACTACCTTTAGATTAAAACATTTATCAAATGATAGTAGAAATTGCCAACCCACGGACGATGAATCATTCCCATGGCAAACAAGTAAGTATTATTAGATGATTACCGATATTTTATTCCTTTTTACTCTTTTCAAGTCAAGACAATAGTGTGTACTATTTAAAATTGTATAGAAGACAAAGTTTAAGTCTTATCATGGGCAAGAAGAGTTTATAAACTCTAAGTATTAAATATTAAATATATATATATATAAACTTTATAATGTGCATACATCTGCAATATTTCAATATGCTTCTACAATGGAAAGAATTGGAGAGTTTTACTGCATTGAAAGGCATTATTTGTGCGCATATTTTGATTTCCCGATGGAATGAAATATATGCAGAGGCAAATGTTTTACAATTTATTATTTCTTTTACGTTATCCTTAATTGATAGTTTACTTGTTTACAAAGTAAAATACATGTAGAGCTTAAAAAAAAATACATTTACTTACAAACAAAAGTTTTCATGTATCATTGCAAAAGAATTTATATTTCTTTTATGTTCATAACATTCGTTACGATAATAAACAAACCTGTCGGTAAAAAAACTCTATCCAATCAAACGTCTGTGGACACAAGATCGGTTGAGTACTGACCGGAATTCCACGAACGCGAGATTGATAAAAACAAAAATCAATGGATTACTTCTGTTGTTTCCGGCAAATCATTAATTAGTAGCGAGGTTACCTTCCACTAACTTCCTCATGTGTCGCATGACAATCGGATCGCCTCTAGCGATATCGTATAATTCCCCAGGAAGCGTGCTGCAATTATTGCTAATTAAGGAGTCATAAGACACAGATGGCATGGCCCAACGTATGATGTACGTGTATCGGTTTCTTGTTTTCATGTTCTGTCGATCTGTTAATACTCTAATTAATAGTAGTACTATACTTCACACAAAATACAACTTTCCAAACGAATAAATCTCGGTATGCCGCCTTAACAGAATCGAATATTAAAGTAAAATATACATTATTATTTCTTATAAATTGTAAACGGAATGGTAATGGTAGCAAGAAAAAAAAAGACAATTTAGGTACTGGTACTAGAAGATAATCCACCCAAAAGCTAAAACCTGATCCTACAATGTAATGGTCATTTCTACAGAAGTCGCTGTCAAAATCCACATTTGGCCAAAATATGCTATTGTTGTTTCAGACTGTAAATCACAAATGGATTTAGTTTCGTTATTTAATGACATAAATAAAGAAACTAAATCCATGTGTGATATGCAGTCTGAAACAACAATAGCATATTTTGGCCAAATGTGGATTTTGACAGCGACTTCTGTAGAAATGACCATTTCATTGTAGGATCAGGTTTTAGCTTTTGGTTGGATTATCTTCTAGTACCAGTACCTAAATTGTCTTTTTATGTTCAACGTAAAATATAGTTTAAAATACATTCTTCACGATTTGAGATATCCATGACCGTACAAATGTGAAAAAATAATGATGTTATGAAAGCAAGTGACGCATTTAATCACACCGTTTTCTTTTCAAACACATAACACCGACAAAATTTTAACAAAAATGGTGCAGTTCGGCCTTAGGTAACCCGAAATGTGCACTCGTGTACACCTTAATAATAAAATCACTGCCTCTGATGGCCTAACTATTGATATACGTACGCATAAATACGAGTAAATATCTCGATTTGATTATTTATATTCGAATATATCAATGTAAAACCTACCTTTGAGTATGTGTATGAATTCATTATCTGAGAGAAGGCGTTCATGGTTTACAAATGATTCATGAACGTATCGTGTCTTCAAAATAATTATTAGTCGTGTCTAGCCGCATCTTCTTTATATTTCCCAAAGGATGGGTCAAAGGATACACATCATAAAATATTCAGGTAGCCGATATGGCCGAACAGATGTCGACAGTGTAATCTTTTGAAGTTATCCTTCTCCGTCCGATGACTCTGTCTTGACTGACATTCAATAGAAAGTTTAGAAACCAAAACGTATTAGTAAAGAAGACATTATAGTGCGTTTTATGCACACAAATGCAGAAGTTTCTTTGAAATATTGAGCTTTACAGATTATTTGCATCCACTTTACATAGGGGGTAATCACGTGACAAACAAGATGGCGACGTCCATGCCGAGGCCGGTATGTTTCGTCGTTTTATACCCTTTATTACTTGTATTATTATTTTATATTCCGCCCACTCTCCAGCCATATTAGAAAGAAAGTTACTGACTTTTATTTCTAAGTAATATTCGCTCTATATCTCCACTTTATTCGGTGCACAATTTGTTAGCGAGATGACCTAATTAGGGCTCCACTAAGAAAATTTGCACCGAGTAAAGTCGAGATATAAAGTGAATTTAAATACGAAATAAACGCTAATCACCTTTTTACTGAAATGGCTCGAAAGTGAGTGTCATTTAAAAAAATAAACAGACGTAATAAAGGGTATAAAACGGCGAAAAATAACTGTCTCGGTATGGACGTAGCCATCTTGACTATCCCCGTGATTAACCCCTCTGTTTTAGTCCTTCGGCAGGACTTTGGCAGAAGCATTCCCAATGTGATGTGACTTACAACGGAGTTGTTTCCTAAATAGACTTAAATATATGGATGGGAACGAATGTAAGAATATTCTTATATTCGAAAATCGATCGAATGTTGGAATCTGATACTCAAATTTTATATTCAATTTTGGTATGCAGGTAACTAACAGTCCTGTATTAGACATGTATAAACTATGAAAAACCCCTTCGGAATATGCACAATACTAAGACTCACTCCTTAAACGACTGCGTTTATATTGTGTAAGATGAAGAGTCTCTGCCCATCTGTTGAGAATCCACTGCGTTTATATTGTGTAAGATGAAGAGTCTCTGCCCATCTGTTGAGAATCCACTGCGTTTATATTGTGTAAGATGAAGAGTCTCTGCCCATCTGTTGAGAATCCACTGCGTTTATATTGTGTAAGATGAAGAGTCTCTGCCCATCTGTTGAGAAACCACTGCGTTTATATTGTATAAGATGAAGAGTCTCTGCCCATCTGTTGAGAATCCACTGCGTTTATATTGTATAAGATGAAGAGTCTCTGCCCATCTGTTGAGAAACCACTGCGTTTATATTGTATAAGATGAAGAGTCTCTGCCCATCTGTTGAGAATTCACTGCGTTTATATTGTGTAAGATGAAGAGTCTCTGCCCATCTGTTGAGAATCCAAACTGGCAGATATGTATATAACAACATCCCACGCAATGAACGCTAGTGTTTATGTTGTAACAACATAGATTTAGAAGATTAATAGCATTGTATATTTTTATGCCGCTGTTACACTGATTTAAGAAAAAACAACTTTATCAACCGTATATTTAATATTAACCTATTAGTTGCATGTGATATATTAGTAATTTCTAATGTATGTACATATATAACAGAAGCTTTTGTTATATGAAATACCATCATTAATACTACCGTTTACTAGATTTCACCAGCCCACGTCCATGTTCTTTCCATGGATTGTATTGTTTTTTTTATTGACTTTTTATTTTAAATAATGCTTTATTGTTATTCGTAGTTATGTTACAGAAAAAAATGTGTGTATTTGTTTATCAAGACGATAAACTTTTCTTTAAGTCTGAATAAACTGTGTGGCTGTCCGTCTGTCTGTTTCAATTGGTGAATTCATCGTATACATAGTGGAATATTATGTTCGAATTAAGATTGCGACGTCCATGTCGAGACAGTTTTTCGCCGTTTTATACCCTTTATTACTTTTGTATTATTTTAAAATGACGCTCACTTTCCAGCCATAGCAGTACAGATGTGATTGGCGTTTATTTCGTATTAAAATTCGCTTTATATCTCGACTAACTCCTCGCGAATTTTCTTAGTGGAGCTTCAATAAGGTCATCTCGTTAAGAAATTTCGCAGCGAGTAAAGTCGAGATATAGAGCGAATATTAATAAGAAATAAATGCTAGTAACTTTCTTGCTGATATGGATGGAAAGTTAGTGGCATTAAAAAAAAATAATAATAAAGGTTAAAAACGGCAAAAAAATCTGCCTCGGCATGGGCGTCGTCGTATCACGTGATATAATGACAACTATTAACGTGTATTATTAGATTATTCACAGTTATGTTTTTCTTATCGCCTTGTGGACACAACCACTCCGATCAGACCCATTGTGAACCTGAAAGCTTCCTCTGTCTATGGTTGATGTAACATGTGTTTTGAGAGGCCAAGGAAAAATAAGCAGGGAATGGAGACAAGTGATACAGGAGGTCGTAGATCTGAAAATAACGTTAATAATGTGTAAAAAATGTTTTGAAGAGAGGTGATATGGATATTCGTCATTAATTTGAACTGGTAAGTTACTTTGTCTAAGTCGAAAAATCAATGTACCGGAACGGACTCATATTTCATTTGTAATGCAGGTAGACTCACACACCAAATATAAGGTCAAATATCTTAAAGCGTTTTGAAAGAAAGTCCGGAACATTAAATGCCGGACAGTCCGACTGTTATATGCCACGATACCGGGGCATTAAAATCAGCTCAGTATTTAAAGGGATCTTTTCACGTTTTGGTGAATTGACAAAATTGAAAAAAGTTGTTTCATATTCGCAAATTTTCGTTTTAGTTATGATATTTATGAGGAAACACTGATACTGAACATTTACCATGGTCTAATATAGCTAATTAGCCATTATATGCATCTTTTGACGATTTAAAAACCTGAAAATTATAAAGCGTTGCACCGCGAAACGATTGAATAATTTGGAGAGTTCTGTTGTTGTCGTTTAATTTTGTGAAACTTCGAAGATTGCTTATATAAAATATAAAATACCTCACCCATACGTACTTGGCAGGATGGCCGCGCGGTCTAATTCGTTTTTACTCCCGGACTCCGGGGGTCACTGGTTCGAGCCCTGCAGCGGGCTACTTTTTTTCCTTTTTTAAAATTTATTCTTGATTTTTTACTGGAGCTTTTAAGATCCAATGTTTACATTTATCAATATAAAGCATTTAATGACAAACTTCAAAACATGCCAAAATCTGTAAAAAGGTCCCTTTAAAGGAGTTGCGTAAGAACCATCCGGAGAATGGTATAGTAAGTACAAGGCCCATAACTTCGCCAAAAATCACTAAACCGGAACAAATTTCATACTTCATTTCTAGGTTATGTAGGTATACTCACATTCATAAACTCAACTCAAGATCTGAAAGCGCTGCTTAATAATATCTGATAAAATGTTATTATAATTATAGAGAAACACGAACACTTACTAAAAAGACGAATGCATCGGTTTTTGTAGGAAAATATGTACGAATTATCTGCGTCACAATCGGCTCGGGGCGCTTATTTGTATTTGCTGCATTTTATGAAATTCGTCTTAAATGTATCATTTTTCTTGCATAGAGTGTGTTATTATAACATATTTGTATCAATATATTAAAATTCAACACATATAAAAATCGTATAATCTCGCTTTAAAGTGATATTATGGGCATTTTTCACTGTTGAATTGAGCTGAAAAGAATTAAACAGTCAAAAGAGTAAGTTACAATGTGGTTACTGGCCAATTATCTGCAACTTATCTTGTTACGAGTTGTTTATAAAAATATATTTTATATTCGATATTTTACGTGACTCACCCAGTCCTGTAAGCCGAAATGATCCGTTAAATAAAATTGTGTCTCTGTGTCGTATAAACGAATGTGCACTACAACTAAATTTAGGTTCACATTGTACATGCGCGATCAGTTGTCAAACGAAAGTACGGTTGATATTCAAATGCATTATTTTTCTCTTTCCGGGATATTGTTTTAGTATGTTGATGGTGCATTAACAAATATAAGTGTATATGAATTGAAAACATAAAAAATAAACAACGATTGCGATAGACATCTATAAACTGTTAGATGCCCATAATATCACTTTAATAAAAACTTATTATAAAAACATTTTTATATACAATAAAACGAAACAAACCCACGTCGGTAAGGTTTTGACAAACAACGTGATTTTTGTATTGTGCTTGATACCGAAAAAATGTACAAACATGTTTATCTGAAAACACTATCTATAGTCAACAAACTGGATGATCCTAGAATCAAGTAAGCGCTAAACTTCGAGAATGGGTAGGTCAGCAACATGAAAATGCCAGGACTAAACGAAGACCAACGCGGACCATGCGTGAAAGGTGCGAACGTTTAGCACTATTGACGCTTGCCAGCGGTCAATGATGTGCTAACTTCTTCGGAAATGTAGCAATCTGCAACAAAAGTGTGATGATTGTAAATGTTCCACGTATATGCTCGCGCACATCAGTGCGGTCTTCAGTTGTTGCGTCCGTATATACCGTTAGTTTTGGTGCTTTGTCATTATACTTTTCACGGACATCTGATGTCAAAGAATAATTTTTGGGAGGATAATACTACAGAAAACAAAGACATGCAAGGACCTTCCAAGACAGTGCAGTAAGCTTTTAAATAATAATACACATAAAAAAATTATGATAATGATACTACTACTACTAGTACTACTTCTAGTACTACTACTACTACTACTACTCCTACTACTACTACTACTACTACTACTACTACTACTACTACTACTACTACTACTACTACTACTACTACTACACTACTACTACTTCTACTACTACTACTACTTCTACTACTACTACTACTACTACTACTACTACTACTACTTCTTCTACTACTACTACTACTACTACTACTACTACTACTACTTCTACTACAACTACAACTACTACTACTATTACTTCTACTATTGTTATAATTATTATTATTTTACGTCTGTTTGTGCTGCCGAAGGAAATCGAGGTTTTGAATGTTTCGGGCTTATATAAGCATTTTTGTGTTCTTGTCTACTCTTAATTTGCCTATATTCTTCTAATATTCTTATTGATAAAAAATATACGCGAAAAATCATTCTACAGTTTAATTATCATTCCCAATCTTGTTATCAATAGAAGTTTTCGTTATCTTTTTTTCGATAAGTATGCATTGTGTTTTTGTTTGTTTTTTAAAGAAGTATATTACCTCCTGGTTCAGCATCTTTATTTTTCTTATAGTGCGTGTTTTCGTGTGAAGCACAGCGCGTTACCTAATCCCCGATTTGGTTTCTGAAAACGGTGACGCCACGACGCAACCTCCGTCAAGAAATTAAATTCGTACCGAGCATAGCTAGTATTAAATCTCTAGCGGCTGGTATTTGATACGAGATATGCTAGGAACTAATCAACTCTCTAGCGGCTGGTATTTGATACGAGATATGTTAGGAACTGATCAAATCACTAGCGGCTTGTACTTGATACGAGATATGTTAGGAACTAATCAAATCTCTAGCGGCTTGTACTTGATACGAGATATGCTAGGAACTTATCAAATCTCTAGCGGCTTGTACTTGATACGAGATATGTTAGGAACTAATCAAATCACTAGCGGCTTGTACTTGATACGAGATATGTTAGGAACTAATCACAACTTGTACTTGATGCGAGTTATGTTAGGGACTAATCAAATCTCTAGCGGCGTGTACTTGATGCGAGATATGATAGCAAATCTCTAGCGGCTTGTTCTTGATGCGAGATATGTTAGAAACTTATCAAATCTCTAGCGGCTTGTACTTGATACGAGATATGTTAGTAACTAATCAAATCTCTAGCGGCTTGTTCTTGATGCGAGATATGTTAGAAACTTATCAAATCTCTAGCGGCTTGTACTTGATACGAGATATGTTAGTAACTAATCAAATCTCTAGCGGCTCGTAATTGATACGAGATATGCTAGACACTAATCAAATCTCTAGCGGCTTGTACTTGATGCGAGTTATGTTAGAAACTAATCAAATCTCTAGCGGCTTGTTTTTGATACGAGATATGCTAGAGACTAATCAAATATCTAGCGGCTTTTCCTTGATACGAGATATGCTAGGAACTAATCAAATCTCAGCGAGAAGAATTGGTGGGTCTGTTAACACAATGCAAAGATAACTGTTCACGCTCAGTTGTTGATAAACAATCATAATATCCGACCTTTCGGAACAGTTGAAATCCTCTTTGCTGCTAATAAATGATACGAATAATGTAATGTCTTTAATTGCCATTTATTTACTTAGATCTCTGTACATATTTATTATAATTTCATCTGTTTACTATATCGATGTTTGATGCACAGATCTTGATGAATTTCTTGCAAATAGATAAGCATGCATAGTGATGCCTTTATGTATGTCACTTTATAGAAGTGAGGGGATCACTTCTTTGTTGTAAAAAAAACACGTACGCCGCATTGACGTTACTAAATTATGAGTATTTATGAAGTATCGTTTACTATATCACCGTTTTGGGGTGTTGTCAATTATTTGCCGTGTTTAACAAGTATGATATCGATCACCTGCCTCTCAGAGTTGAATCAAAGGACACTATTAATTTTTTGACTTTGTTTCATATCTTAATTTCAGATAACCCAGTTTAAAACTTGAACTATATTCCATAGAGACATTCGTATACATCTATATACTAACGAAGTTCGTATAAACTTGACATGGATTAGCAAAGTTATACATTCGCATCAAGTTTCGGTAAAATCTAAACAACAACTCTTTTTGTCTAAACACATTTCTCTAGCTTCAATTTTAGAACTATTCAAAGACATAAAAAGTTAAGCATATTTATCAAGGTCTGTTAAGATTTATAGGCTAAATAGATTAATGTTTATGCTATTTTTCGAGAGCATATAGATTTACTTCAATAAGTGCATATTTTACTGGGGACTTTGGCTGTGCACCGAAAAATAATATACATGTGTATATGTAAACATTTTAAAGATACCATATTCGGATTATTAAGCATTAACTCCGTAGAAATGTTATGGTGTATCTTGGAACCGTGACGACTACGTCGAACACATTTCAAATCAAATCGCTTAATTTAAGTTCATGTTTTTTTTTTATTTTAGCGGAAAAAAAAGTTTTAAAGTCTCTATAACGCTCAAAATCAACGAAAATTTCGTAAAGTATTTCGTAAAATAAAGTTAACACCTAAACATTCAGTGTTCCTTATAGCAATAGCTACAATTTCAACGCTAGATGAGGTATGATTACATAGATTTTTGTAGATACAAAATGCTCGTTTTTATTTATTTGTGACCACAATAAATTCCATGTTAATTTCCTGCAAATATATCTATTGATACGACACACGAACACTAAAATGGTACCATATTAAAACCATAATAAAAACGAGCATTTTGTATCCACAAACTTCTATTTTACCAGACCACATCTGGCGTTGAAATTTCGACAATGGCCATAAGGAACAATGATTTTGAATTGTTCAGCTTTATTTTACGAAATATTGTACGAAATTTTCGTTGATTTTGAGTAGTAATGTTACTTTTAGGTGTGCCAAGATCAAAAACGAAAGTAACACCGCGAGGACCAACAGGGCATGATCAATTAATATTTGTAGTTGGGATAACTTGATACGAAATAAAATTTACATAAACAAGCGTTTTGAGATTTGCAACTGCAACTCAACTAGACATTTATCATAGTCATAAGCCTCAGCATTATCATCATAAGCATCATAATTTGAGCTGTTATCAACGACCTTTCTCTAAACATTCCTTAACAAAACATTCATTTTAACTGGTACAAAAGACGCCTAAAATGTAATCCATGGCTTGAAACGAATGTCTTTCCATTTACCGGCAGTGCTGGCGACGATTGTTACGATGGTTCATAAAATAATAAAAATATCGTGTTCGGTTAAAGGTGGACATTTGTTAACATGTCTTAAGTTAACTACAAAGTAACCGGTGTACGGAAAATATACGTAAATGTACCCCGCAATATGGCCCGTTGCCTATTAAAACATTTTTTAATACTGCACGGTGAAATTGTAACTTGTGAGATTCCCGCAAATAAAGCTTTCATAAGAAAATATTTTCTGTATTTGTATTCAAAACAATTAAAACACGGGGCAACGTGTGGGATTGATTGTCATATCGAATAATTTTGTTTGGGCTATGTTTGTGTACCAATCTAGCGGACAACCATGGAATAGCAACACGGAGCCTATGAAACAATGATACCAGTGAGACATGAGCGCGAAAAATGTTTTCAGGGATATGAAAGCATTGCATCCATACGCCACATATACATCTGCTGTACGCAATATATATGCGACTGCAATGGCTGAACATTTTAATGAAGATAAAGAATAAACAGGAAATAATAAATCCTGCCAATTTTTACGTTACTTTGAGGTTGACTGGTCGGCCACAATGAACTGGGAGGCCCTCGGTGGTCACTACAATTTCTTATATTATACGGCGTGTGAATTTTATTATAAAATAATAATATATCATATACAAATAAGACAATGCAAAAACAAATGTATTACCAACACAAATTTACGAATATACCATCGGTTAAAATGTTTTCTTGTGTTTACTTTTGCAAAAAAAGAAAGTCACTCACTGCGAATGTTCTGCTCATCATGCTGGGTATTTTCGAAAGTCACAATCAACGTTATTATACATAACAAAAATGTGAAACACCCTTCTTCACATTGAATAGAACACTTTAAAATACAATTTAAACTGGAATATAGATTTTATTTGAATTTGGCGTAATTTAATGTTGAAAGATTCCATTTTCATATTGATGTCCAATGAATCTTAAAAAGTCTGAGGTACATTCTCCATAAAATAATTTGAAAACTCGAACACATTTTATTGGCTGCAAAGGTATCTAACCACTATTGCTGAGCGGGCACTTACACAAAATAATGCTTGCAGTCAGCGGCCATTAAATACATGTACTATTAGCAAAGAAGAATCGTAATGATGTAAGGCATATTATAGATTAGTTTTTTTTACGATATTTTAAAAATAAATGCATACACATTTGCAAACGCTATGTATATTCTTTAGATTAAGTGTCAAGAAAAGAGGAAGTTCTATATCCAGACTGAGTGACCTATATTCGGCATGGCATATGAACGTTGGATGTGGTAAGACGAATAATTAACGCATTTTATGATTTAGATTTAGAACACGTATGTTCATTGTAAATTTAATAATGGATTATAAGCAATTGATCTATTAATTTGAATACTATGTTGATGCTACTGGAACAAGCCTCTAAGAAAGCAACACGATTGTGTTTTATACAAAAACACAAACCATATTGATGTCTTCAGAGAATAATAGCTTTATAAGCTTGTGCATCTATTCAATCTACAAAATAAAATAAGTTACTGGCTTGCTATTAAACATAAATGCGTTAAACGATTGAAAATTCATGTTCACCCCAGTTATAATTTATTTCTTAATAAGCGATTCTGAAATGAGAAAACATTACTGAATGACGACAAAAATAGATTCAAATGTTTATACAAACATTTCTATTAGAAAATTTCTGATATCGTACAAACAGGTGGTTTCTTCCGGGTGGACTATCTGAGCCAGCGAGGAAAGTGGTTACAGCTGGGAAAACTCCTGGCTGTCGTCTTCATACCAATATTTGCGGGCTGGGCCTTCACCTTGTATAGCATAGCGGAGAATGTTATTGCGAAGAATGTGTACCTAGAGGTGGGTGGTTTAGGGTTTGTATTACTTGTATTACTTTTCTTTCTTACTTTAATGTTTGGCTTCATCATTTGTGTATCCTAAACTCTGAAGTTTTGTTATTCTGCGTTACGTTACTAAACTATAAAATTTGTAGTGTATGTGAAGGACCATACTTTGATGCCAACCCAATTGCGATCTTAAACACGAATGTGCCTACTTTTTTGTCAACACCATAGTGCGTTGGAACCGTAAATATGATTTGTGAAACGGAATGCACTTCGGTATTATAAATTCTACTTCTATCTTCATAATCACCATTTTAGTTTCCCATAAGTCTACGGTTTACTTCTTAAAAATCTAAGCTTGGTATTGCATTTAGGTCGGCTCAAAGACATTGTTTACAAACAAGAGGGAAAGTATCCTTAAATAACCCGCGAGGGAATGAACAATTGAAATGTAACTTGACACTATTTGTTGCTGCGGATGTTTTCGTCGATTGTATTGCCTTCAGTCATATTACGGCAGTAAAGTAACCCACGCAAAAACGTGATTGTAAGCATGGTACTAAGAGAAAGTCGTTTACTGATCTCAGGCGTCGATGAACCATGTAAACGATAATATTGTTTGCATAGGAAAAGTTGTGTATCGTTTTCAGGCACAGGGCACCATGATGAAATCAATTGCACTTGGGAGGTTGCTTTTCAACATACAGAAGGAACGCGACATGTCGATCCTGTACATCAGTCGACTGGGCCTCGGCTCCAAAACATTCCTGCTAGCAGATTACGACAAGACGGATCAAGCCTTTGAACAGATGTGGACCTGGCCCGTAGAGTTCACAACAAATGAAATGAAGCAGTTTCGAAGTAAAGAAAACCTTATGTCGTATATCAACTTACACAGAACTGCCCTCGACATTACTACATCGACCACAAAATCTGAGATCGAATTCTACAATGGAATCGTGGAATTCATATTGGATTGGATGATCTTCAACATCCAAGGAACAGGATTTGGAAACGTTTGGAAGACGTTAGTCGTGTTCCAGAAGATCACATGGTGCACGCTTGACGCCGGGGCAGAGAGGGCGTATGGCTCCTTGTTCTTTGCAAATGGAAACTTCCCTGACGCAGGCATGTATGATGAATATTTGAATCGCATTTCGCGCTTTAATCACAACTTCAAAACTTCCGCTTTCTTTTCTGACCTTGTGGATACTTCAACGGAAGAGAATCTTGATAGCAACACATACACAAGTGCTATAAGGGTTCTTAGAACTGAAATCAGGTACTATAACTTCAGGGGGAACTATTCTTCCATTGTTAAAGCACAGGCTTATTTTGACAATACGACGTTTCGGATAGATTACCTGTACACTCTTCAAGAATCATTAGCCAAAAGGGTCATCCTAAACATGAATGACACTCTTAAAGACATCGAGTTGCAAGTGATCGCCTATGTGGTTGTAGCAGTGATTGTTATTGGGGCTTGTCCGGTCATCATGTTCTTTTCTGAAGCACTGACGTCGCATATGCAAACTTATTCAAAAGTTCTTATGAAAGCGTCAAGCGATCTGAAGGACGAACAAAGCAAAACCGACAGCCTACTGTACCAAATGTTGCCGAAGCCAGTAGCCGACAGACTTAAGAAAAACTCAAAGGTTGAGTCTGAATTCTTCAAATCTGCAACAATCATGTTTACCAGCATAGTGGATTTCAACGAACTTACCACAAAAATGTCTCCTCTTGCCCTTGTGGACTTGCTTAATGTCCTCTACACGGCTATTGACGATAAACTGAAGATGTTCGACGTGTACAAAGTTGAGACAATCAACGACACCTACATGGTTGCTTCAGGTAATTTCCCAATGTAGAAAAGTTACTTTATAAACATAATCTGTCTTTACCCACCATGCGTTCTTTAATTAATTTATAAAACTATAAAAGCACTATTAGTCCCGCATGTGTTTGCATTGTCACCTTTATCCTTGGATAATATCGTGCCTTTTTAAGTTTGATGTTCATAGTAACACAGATAACTATTTAATATAATTAAGATTATTTAGAATTAATAAGGAAGTCTAACTAATAAAGAGTCTTAATAAAAAGCAACCCCAAACAACTCATTGACTATAATACAACATCGGTCATATATTCTTAGTATACCTCACTTTTATTCACAATGCTTAACTCCCATAGGCCATCGTGACATAGAAATACTGTCAGACCCAGCGGGAAAAAAAAATACTGTTTAAAAATTACTGTTGCCCGCTCAAAAAATACTGTCGAAGCCTCGGTTGACAGTATTTCCTCAAGTCAACAAATTTACTTTCACCCTGTCAGACATGTAATATTTATATAATGTCATCGTCGTCAACATAATATTTGAAAGAATCGAATATTAAATTCGCTGTTACTTACCGTAAGGGCCATCGCAGTTACACATTAAAATCCAGAGGGCGACAATGCAATAGTACGATGGCGACCATGCGATAATACGATGGCTATAATGCGATAGTACGATGGCGACAATACGATAGTACGATGACGACAATGCGACAACGCGATAGTTCGATGGCGACAATACGATAGTACGATGGCGACAGTGCGACAATACGATAACGACAGTGCGATAGTACGAAGGCGACAATTCGATAGTGCGATAATACGATGGTTACAGTGCGACAATACGATGGCGATAGTACGATAGCGACAATGCGATAATACGATGACGACAGTACGACAACGCGATATTACGATGGCGACAGTGCGATAGTACGATGGCGACAATGCGATGATACGATGGCGACAGTACGATATGAATATCGCTTTGTTGCAATCGTACTATCGCGTTGTCGCATTGTCGCCATCGTACTATCGCATTGTCGCCATCGTGCTATCGCATTGTCGCATTTTTGCCATCGTACTATCGCATTGTCGCCATCGCATTGTCGCCATCGTACTTTCGCATTGTCGCCCTCTGGATTTTAATGTGTAACAAGATGGCCCTAACGGTATTCCGTAACTTACCACTACTCGAGGTTACTTCAATCAGTACGACTTTAAGAGTCTGACGATTTTGTGTTTATTTGACACATTTCCCATGCGCTATACTGCTGAAATAAACATACGAGGGTGTTATGCATGGACTGTGGTAATTTATTTTGTTCGTATAATAAAAGATAATACAACCACGTCGTTTTCTACGGTATTCGTTAATATTTAGGCGATATCGCTACTTTTCGTAGACCACAAACAGCCTTTTTACAACAATATGACGCGCGGTGTAACGGGTGGACCGAACGAAGGTATCCATTGTTGGTTTTGCTGGGGATTTTTTCCTTTAATTTTAAATTACGTCGCCTTGCAGGAGTTCCGATACCAAACGGTTCCCGGCATCCAGTTGAGATTGCCTATCTGGCGCTGGAGATCGTCTCCATGATCAAGAAGCAAACGTTTGGTGAGACGCGGATCAAGTTCCCCTTGCAGCTGAAAGTCGGATTCAGCACCGGTAGGTTTCATAATCATGATCACGATCGGTGAATATACTAGTCCTCGATGATATCGTGTAATAGCCCCTCCAGTATTCTGTCATTTTATTTTTCAAAATCTATTATTTGTATGTGATTATTTCTATTGACAAAAGTTACACGCGCTTCGTTACGTTTACATTGAATATTTAAAATGGAATCTAAACAAAACAAATCGCTGAAATATAAAGTTGTTTTTTGCTGGATGCCTTTCTTTAACGACTCAGGCTTCATCTGTTGAGCTGCGAACGCTTTCATTTATCGCGAGAATATAGATACAATACCAAATTGTCGTTGTTGACAGGTTCCGTGTCTGCCGGAGTTGTGGGGTCAGTCATGCTAAGATACTGCTTGTTCGGGGACACAGTCAACACTGCGTCGCGCATGCGCTCTTGTGGACAACGTGAGTACATGACACGTGTTACGTTTGACTTTCTGTTAAATGCAGCATTTGCTATGTACTTATCATACTTTTAATTCTCATATACAATTATATTCTGCAAATGTCATCATTTTCCGTTATTTAAAGTCTCTATAACGCTCAAAATCAACGAAAATTTCGTAAAGTATTTCGTAAAATAAAGTTAACACCTAAACAATCAGTGTTCCTTATAGCAATAGCAACAATTTCAATGCTAGATGTGGTATGATTACATAGAGTTTTGTAGATACAAAATGCTCGTTTTAATTTATTTGTGACCACAATAAATTCCATGTTAATCTCCTGCGAATATATCTATTGATACGACACACGAACACTAAAATGGTGTAATTGTAAAACCATAATAAAAACGAGCATTTTGTATCCACAAACATCTATTTTACCAGACCACGTCTGGCGTTGAAATTTCGACAATGGCCATAAGGAACAATGATTTTTCATTGTTCAGCTTTATTTTACGAAATTTTCGTTGATTTTGAGTAGTAATGTTACTTTAAACAATGTTGTCAACAACCCGATTCATTTATCAGCTTATTTACAACATTTATCGACTGTAAGGTGTTCCTAACGTTACCATTGCGTATGAAATGATAAAAGAACTACAACTTATCGGTATTTTCGTTTCCATGACAGCGAACATGATTCACATCAACGAACCGACCTTCAGACTCCTTGATAAGACCGGTTTCTTTGTGCTGAAACCACGTGGAACGATCACTGTGAAGGTAATCCGGCTGCGGGCATGATTTGTCCTTGAAACAGACCTGTTTACAGATTTCCGTATTTAAAAAGCAACTGAAAACTAATGCGATGGAATAAAACACAACGCTTTTTTAAATCCATACACAATTCTAAATAGCAACATGTTTTTTCACTTACTAATATATCCAGGGTTCCCATTTGGAACATATGTCAGCAAATTAAACATGATGTGTACTTAAATAAATGAAATTTAAGTCTGTTAATTGAACGTATATCGGGCAATGGTCTGTATACATTAATTTACAAATTGACCACGGATCACTATACATGTGTTGACTTGTTTTTGTAAATTTATTTGTTTGTTCAAATGTTAATTATGTTAACTTATAGCGTCACAAGCCATGGTGAAGCCTTTTTGCTACGCCTTCCACTGGCGTCTATATCAGTTATTCAATGTCGTGCGCCTACCACTGGCGTCTATATCAGTTATTCAATGTCGTGCGCCTACCACTGGCGTCTATATCAGTTATTCAATGTCGTGCGCCTACCACTGGCGTCTATATCAGTTATTCAATGTCGTGCGCCTACCACTGGCGTCTATATCAGTTATTCAATGTCGTGCGCCTACCACTGGCGTCTATATCAGTTATTCAATGTCGTGCGCCTACCACTGGCGTCTATATCAGTTATTCAATGTCGTGCGCCTACCACTGGCGTCTATATCAGTTATTCAATGTCGTGCGCCTACCACTTGCGTCTATATCAGTTATTCAATGTCGTGCGCCTACCACTGGCGTCTATATCAGTTATTCAATGTCGTGCGCCTACCACTGGCGTCTATATCAGTTATTCAATGTCGTGCGCCTACCACTGGCGTCTATATCAGTTATTCAATGTCGTGCGCCTACCACTTGCGTCTATATCAGTTATTCAATGTCGTGCGCCTACCACTGGCGTCTATATCAGTTATTCAATATCGTGCGCCTACCACTGGGGTCTATATCAGTTATTCAATGTCGTGCGCCTACCACTGGCGTCTATATCAGTTATTCAATGTCGTGCGCCTACCACTGGCGTCTATATCAGTTATTCAATGTCGTGCGCCTACCACTGGCGTCTATATCAGTTATTCAATGACGTGCGCCTACCACTGGCGTCTATATCAGTTATTCAATGTCGTGCGCCTACCACTGGCGTCTATATCAGTTATTCAATGTCGTGCGCCTACCACTGGCGTCTATATCAGTTATTCAATATCGTGCGCCTACCACTGGGGTCTATATCAGTTATTCAATGTCGTGCGCCTACCACTGGCGTCTATATCAGTTATTCAATGTCGTGCGCCTACCACTGGCGTCTATATCAGTTATTCAATGTCGTGCGCCTACCACTGGCGTCTATATCAGTTATTCAATATCGTGCGCCTACCACTGGGGTCTATATCAGTTATTCAATGTCGTGCGCCTACCACTGGCGTCTATATCAGTTATTCAATGTCGTGCGCCTACCACTGGCGTCTATATCAGTTATTCAATGTCGTGCGCCTACCACTGGCGTCTATATCAGTTATTCAATGTCGTGCGCCTACCACTGGCGTCTATATCAGTTATTCAATGTCGTACGCCTACCACTGGCGTCTATATCAGTTATTCAATGTCGTGCGCCTACCACTGGCGTCTATATCAGTTATTCAATGTCGGAAAACAAAGCATACTCTGAACTTTTTCTTAAACATGCGCGTTTAACTTTTATGAACTTTTATATTTTGTAAGCCCAACATTTAGTTTTTTTTTATTCACTGTACGATTTGCATTAGAAGTGCTATATGAATCATTGTTTTTAACATTTCCTTTTGATCCAATCAGGGCAAAGGTGAGATGCTGACCTACTGGCTGATGGACGCCATAACCAAACCCACGAAGAACCCGAAGACGAACGAGTATCGATTACCAGGCGAGGCGGACAGCTACACAAGCTCTTCCTCACTGTATAACCCAAGCGGGGTTGGACCCAGTGATCTTTACAGAATGGAAAAGAAGACCTCGGCCAGCGGCTCTATGTCGCAGTACGCCATAAGTTATATATAGCGCAAACGATTACGTCCAGATGCGTTGCTGTGTTTATGCTTCGCATGTGAGCTCTTGGCAAATCTTGTATAAAACTGATGGGGCAGCCAAGCAAATTAGGTAACGGTTTTAACAATAATACGGTTCACTGGCCGATTTAAATGTTTCTGCAAATCTTAAAATTTAGTAGGTGTATTGCGAGCACTTGTTGACGATGCTGCGAAGCATCGTCTAAGTTATCATACCATGAAAAAATTCTTCATAATGGCGACCTATGTAAAAGACCGAGCCAGTCCGATTGAGAGATCTCGATTTTTCTTATCGGCATACCTCGCTGATTATCATTGATAAAGGTAAATATTAATAGAACAGATTCGATAAGTGTATCAAAATGTTAATTTTAAATTAGTAATTTTACATCCATTTTATTTTTATGGACCAATGAAACAACAATATATTTTCTCTATTTTGTTTGATATTTGTTCTCGATTTTGTAAATAAATTGCGAATGAAAATATGTAAAATTAACTTTTTACGCGATCACAAATCTAAAGAATGCGAACAATTTCGAACCTGCAAATTGTAAACGCTGCACTGCTATGATATATATAGATAAAACAACATTTCTTTGCGTAGTTGTCCGTCTCGCTAGCGCAGTGCTAAGGACGTTCGCTTTTTCACCTCTACGACACAGGTTCGATTCCCGCTCCCGGCGCAGTGTTATTTTTTGTTTGTTTTGTGGTCACCATTCCGGACAGGTGGGTTTTTTTTCCGGATAATCCTATCCCCCCGCAGCACAAAACCATGTAAAAAATAAAAAAGTATTTCAGTAAAAAAAATAAATAGCTAGAAATTGTCGTCAATCTAAGCTTATTTGGTAGGAGTGCTGGTCACACTCCGGTTCCCAACATTATGCAGCCTCAGGCGCGGAGGTAACTCATAACCTTGGAAAAACCCAAATACACACACTGGGTGCAGCCCAGGCGCGTATAGACTTAAACAAGGAACGAACTCAAGTGCGGGCACAATCATTTTAAATTTACATACATTTAATACGATGTTCTAACAGAACTTACACAACCATCTAAGTGTACATAACATGTTTGATAATTCTTTCGATTGTTAGATTTCAGAATATACATGTATCAGGTCATATCGCTTTGGTTAGTTAATTTATCCATATGTTCCTGGGCGAACTCGGATAGTCAAGTGCTCTTACGATTGAGCTCACCTGGTGCGGCTATGTGCCCATACCTACTTTCGAGAATCATCATGAAAGTATTGCCATACTTAATGAACAAACACGCCTTTGCGTATTGAACTTAAATTAACAAACAATATTCAACAGGAAAAAAGCATATATCCATGTCCATGGGCATGTGAAATCACGCCTGTACATATAATATAATTAAATTAAGAACGTAAACAACGAAATAAAGGTAGGGTATGATGTATATGTGTTATTATTATTAACGATCATGTCGTGTTTTGTATATATCTGCTGAAAGGTAATTTTAATAACCCACAAACATTTTATTATAATAGAAAGTTTTACGAAAAGTGGTACAGAAAAATACACGCCGATTATCTGTTTAAAGATATTTCTTGTTGGATTTGATCGAGAATGTGACCCGCCTCCCAGTTTCGCTCAATGGGTCAAGTTACCCACGGGTACTACTTCCCCGTACCCCTAAAATTCTTTTCGTACCAAAATGTTTCGTACCCAATTTTTTTTCGTACCAAATTTTTTTTCCTACCCAATTTTTTTTCGTACCCAAAATGTTCGTATCAACATACACAATTGTGGTGACATAGATAAACTTAAATTGATGTTTAATATCCATCCTCTTCAAAAGCATCGTCACACCAGTATTGTCAGTACTTTGATAATTTATGTATGCTATGATTCATAACAATAACATTACACTTATATCGATGCGATCCGCTCGTGAACTTGGCAATCCAATATACATAACATAGATTTAATGCACTCACGAATAGTTATGCTGTATTTTGTATTTCTATATAAAACTGTATGGTAAAGCCGGATACTATAGTTTTAAAATGACTTTTATTGAAATTAATAAAAAACAAGCGAATTTAACAAGGCATTCAAACCTATTTTTATTAAGATTTATATTCAATATTTTGAAATCTCTCCGCGCTTATGTCAGCTGATTTTCAATAGTGAAGACCAATAAATGGAACTTTTTTTACAATTTTTACATAACATTACTAAGTCATTCAGTCGTGACATTAACATGTTTGACTTAATATCTACACATTCGGCGAATGTTGTTTCACAATGTTCAAGCTGTTTGGGGCAACTCATAGTTTTAGCAACTTCTTGGTTTAAAGTAAATACCAAACCAAAAAGCAGAACGATAAGTGTATATTGATCCCCTCAAGAGCGATCTATATAGTCTAAGTTGTCTTTATACATTTCATATTGTTAAGCCGAGAAGTAAATTCGCTGTTTAAATTTGTTGCAATGGACATTGAACGCTGTTACGTATAAAGACTGTTGACGAAAGAAAAAGCTAAACGTCATTTATTACAGAAGTTTTGTCTATAGCCAGAAACAAGTATTTAAATCAAGTATGTCATGTGAGTTAAATCAAATATTTTGTCTTCAAAACAGAACCCGCAACCCAGCGCAATTAAATATACACTTTTATCATCCGGATTTTGTTTACCGGGTAATTAGAAATAGAGCTCCAAATCACTATTAGACTCAACGATAACATGACTTTTAAGTGTTTCGCGAACGAAGCGCAGTTATGTATAAATTAACTGATTCAAACCTAGTTATAATGTAAATTGCTTTATATCGTTTTTTTATAATTACACTCAACAGTCTTGAAGCGAGATTATACTATTTTTTACATGTGTTGAATTGTAATATATTGATAAAATATGTTACAATAACACAAAATAGGCAAGAAAGAGATATACATTAAAGATGAATTTCATAAAATGCAGCAGAGACAAATTAGGGCCCAGAACCGATTGTGACGTACATATGTTCCTACAATAACCGAAGCATTCGTCTTTTTATTAGACTAGAGTTAGTGTTCGTGTGTCGTTTGAATATATATCGTTGCAGGAATTTAAAGCGAGATTATACGATTTTGTATATGTGTTAAATTGTAATATATTGATAAAATATGTTACAATAACACAAAATAGTCAAGAAAAACATACATTGAAGACAAATTTCATAAAATGCAGCAAAAACAAATTAGCGCCGATTGTGACGAAGATATTTCGTACGTATTTTCCTACAATAACCGTATCAATCGTGTTTAAGTTCGTGATCGTATGTCGTTTGAAAAGTTATCTTTGCAGGAATTTAAAATGAACCGTTAAATTGATATTATGGGCATCTAACAGTTTATAGGTGTCTATCGCAACCGTTGATTATTTTTTGGTGTTTTCACTAAATATACACTTATATTTCTTAATGCAGCATACTAAAACAATATCCCGGAAAGAGAAAAATAATGCATTTAAATATCAACCATACTTTCGTTTGACAACTGATCATGCATGTACAATGTGAACCTAAATTTAGTTTTAGTGCAGATTCGTTCATACGACACAAAGACACAATTTTGTTTTACGGTTCATTTCGACTTACAGGACTGGTTGAGTCACGTAAAATATCGAATATAAAATATATTTTTTATAAACAACTGGTAGCATGATGAGTTGCAGATAATTGGTCAGTAACCACATTTTAACTTACTCGTTTGACCTGTTAATTCTTTTCAGCTCAATTTAACAGTGAAAAATGCCCATAATATCACTTTAAACTAAATTTAGATTCACATTGTACATGCATGACATGCTGGCGGATTCGACTGTACAGCCTTTTTCGATTTCAGAATTAAGTATATGGCTTATTTGGCATTTTTCAACATATGTTCCTCTTAACTTTTAATTTAATTAATAATTAAATATATATATGATAAGTTTTTTTACACATTTTATATAAATTCATTAATATTTGACAAAATCGTATAATCTCGCTTTAAATGTAGCCCCCGGTATTCGCCAAGCGACCAACAAATTATGCCAGTGTCACAAAGAGCTTTTAATTAAAAAAAAAACAACAGAAAGTGTTCATCTGCGAGGCAATATTCCCAACGATGGGTTATGAATCACACTACGCGCAATGAGAACAAAATAATTCTATATTGTAAAGTAGACATGCATTTAGAATTTGTAAATCATTTGTATTGCTTCATGTTGATTATATTGTTGTCATTCATGACTGTTTTATATTTAAATCGTATCATTACGTATTCACTGTTAACTGTGTTCTTGAGACAAAAGTTATTCAAAATATAAAATCATTGATTTCAAGTATCGCAGACGGATATATTTTGTGCATAATTAGGCTTTCATGGTACGTTCCGAATACAGAATTCACAAATAGTATCGGTGAACCTCGTCAAATCATTGATTCGATCCTGAATTGGATAGATTTGTTTTAATTATTTAATTATGTGTGGTAAAAATTGCTCTAGGTGACAAGTTTTAAAAATCTTTCAAAATTACATACCGTTTTTATCAAGATTGTAAAAATCATGCCACATGGGCCAAAATAAGGCCCGCAATTGGGTTAGTTGTTTACCACTAAGCATATAATCTTTTTTTTTTAATCGTCTCCTCTGAAACCGAACGTCTATTGCATCTGCTTTTTTAACGTAGTGCTCTACCACGTTTGTCCAAGTCATGTCCCTGGGGTCAAAATGAGCCCGGCTTTGGGGTTACTCCTTTTCCGTATATGTATATGGTGAAAACCTTAGAGATCTTATTTGAATACGCAGGGACCAGAGGTTTTGTATTTGCTATGTAACCTCGTATATTGGTTCTCGTCCAAGTTCAACTCATGCCCGTTTGGTAAAATTTGTGGGTAATACTTGTTAGTACACTACCGGTGAAACCGGAGAGGGACTTGCGCTCTGTGTGTCTGTCAGTCTGTAACACTTTTCTGGATCCTGCGATGACTTTAAAAGTTCTTCATATGTTTTCGTGAAACTTGAAACATGCACAGATGGCAATATTGAGATTATGAGAGTCATTTCATTGTGTTCCTACGTCAAAAAATCTGGTTGCTATGGCAACAAATAAACTACAAATATTGCTGAAAATGGTGGATCCTGCGTAGGTAGGGGACTTTTATTGATTGGCAATAGTTTTGTATATTTATACTTAAACAAAACTTCAAAAATTATATTCTGTAAAAACAGCAGGGGTCATATGTGTATTATTTGGTATGGATATGTGTATTATTTGGTATGGAATATCAGTTAGTGGTCTACTATTTATTGTGATCAAATTATTTATCTCATGATTACATTTGCAACATCTGTATGTTGGTGTGACATTTTTATAAAGTAATACAAAGCAACATAGGATCACAATTTTGCCGACTTAAACTCGTGAGTCTCGAGTATTAAACCACTAAGCTAAGGTTACTCAGTCAAGCGTTGTATGATTCTCATGGTCATTTAACCCATTTATGTCTAGTGGACTCTCCGATTCTTCTAAATTGGATCAATTTATTTCCAAAATTAGGGATGTCTAGTATATTTATTTCTATATTTAGAATATTTATTACAGAAATTCCTTTAAGCAAACAGCGCAGACCCTGATGAGACGCCGCATCATGCGGCGTCTTATCTGGGTCTACGCTGTTTGCCAAGGCCTTTTTTCTAGACGCTAGGCATAAATGGGTTAAGTTTCAACAGTTGTGGGGGGTCCGTATAACATTTCTGCACTTAAAGATACTTGTGCGTCAGTGCCTTATTTAAAAAATGTTAAGTTTGCATTTTAAGTTTGAAAACTGTGGAGAAGCATTGGTACAAAAGGCATTACTATAGTTTTCTTTCTATTTGTAAACGTTGCAGTTGCTATTTCATATATATTAAAGTATAATGTTGAAATGTCTCAACGACGTTCTTGTTTTTTAACGAGTCATTATAAAAAGCATTTTCATCTTTCAAAAAAAATTGTCATGGGGTTTTACTATAATTTACATAGAATGTGTTGGAAACCGGGTGAACCCTCTGGCCATGGTGCGTAAAATAAATGTTAGTACAAGCACGACAATTAAAGGTAATTTTGTAAACGTTTTTCTTTGCAATTGTTAATATAAATTTATTTAATATAAGTTCGTCAATCTTACAAACTATTCTTCAAAGTATCGTTTATATAGTAAATTATTTATTTGAAAATAAAATGGACGCAAACTAGCAATCGAAAACGATAAGTTATGTGTATCAAATATAATGTATACATACCTTTCGAATTTCAGTTATTGATATGTCAATAAAAAACAACGTTTGTGAGGGTTCTGGGAACTCAACAAACATTGTATTGCAAATATTAGTTGCGATACATTTTTGAAGAAGCACTGTCTGAGGGAATCAGCTTTAGTTATTAGTTTATTTCAGTAATTGTATTCATTTTCGAACGATTTCACGCGTCCTTAAAGTTATGAGCATTTATTATAAAAAACAGCAATTTGTTATGCGGTAGATGTTCGTAAGATTTTTTTACAAGACAGCACGCAAGTGCGTGGGACTTTGCCGAGAAGGCGTTAGCCGTTTACACCATGTAGAACAGCGTATGGGATGGGCGCGGTCTTTGCCATGCATGTCGAATTGACTTATAGTTCTTACAAAGGCAGTGCTTTTTCTAAATGGTGAAATGACACGGTAATGTGTATAATTGCTCTTTAAACAGCATTAATTGTTTATTGATGATCACATGTTTATATAAATGGAATTGCTTTTTTAATTATTGAAAAACAAGATTGATAGTAAAAAACATATCACCCGGGCGGAATCCGAATATAATATATGTCTGAAAATAAGATATTTTCGCTCATTTTGTGTTTGCATAACTATGTATGGTTTTGAAATATATCCAGTGTATGTTGATGTAGACATTTAATTTATGTTCATTATTGGGTTTGCGACCACTATGTCAAATAACTATTGTACAGCATAATATCTGGAATGTTGTTTATTAATATTTGAATAATTGAGATTTTGAACATATTTTAAGATTGTATATACTTTCAAACGTTTCCATTTGTATCATAAAAGCTACTTACGTGATATTGAGGCATTCAGTGTCTTTTGCCAAAAAATACGTGAAATATTTATTTTAATTTAACTCTTTCGACAAAAAAAAAAAAAAAACTACCACATCCGGTCATGTTTAAAAAATCGAAACCAAACGATAATATATTTATTGTGTGTATCTTTCGGTAAATAATGACTGAAATCATATTCGGCGTTTATTATATGTAGAAGTGGTGTGTGTATAGTACTAGCGCAATGTATTTAGTTATCAAATATTTATCTGTGGAACATGTGTGTATGTTGACACATGGTTGTTATCTGTTTTGTTAAATATTGTTTTTATATTGTACTAGTTATCAAAGTTTAAATCGCATCATTAAAGTTTAAATCGCATCCGTTTATTACTTTACCTAATAAAATTCAGGGTACAATAAATGAACAGTTGTTATGGTCACACAATTATTTTTATGGCTTGTTATTCGTGATTTACCAAGCAAGCAAAAACGGTGTGTCTTTGTAAAATTGGTGATACAGTGTTTATGGGAAATGACATACAAATGGAATTAAATTAATTAATATGTAATAGTTCTTCGACTTTGATTGTAGATGAAACGCATGTGGAATACATTAAATCCAAATAATCAATACATTTCTATTAATTGCTAATAACTTAAGCAATTTAAACAATCGGTTGCAGAACACACCCACATACAATAATTGGTGGGTTTTTTTTCGTCCCAAAACAAATACACATTACGAATGTGTAGACCAGGCCAAACTTTTTTCAAGACGCTGACAAATAAGTGTGTCAAGATTGTGGGTGAAAGTCACCGAGGTACCCAATTGAACCAATTTACGCGTGTAAAAAGGTTCTTTTAACTCATGTATGCCTAGTGGACTCTCCCATCTTTCTAAATTGAATCAATTTATTTCCAAAACTAGGGATGTCTGGTGTATTTATTTCTATATTTAGAATATTTCTTACAGAATTTCCTTACAGCAAACACCGCAGACCCTGATTAGACGCCGCATCATGCTGCGTCTCATCTTGGTCTACGCTGTTTGGCAAGGCCTTTTTCTAGACGCTAGGCATAAATGGGTTAAACTATGACTATGAAACGCTGGATACCGTCTCGAATATGAATAATGTATTTATAGAAATTCGCGTTCATTAAGTTAATCACATACAAGATATTACACAATTAGAAAATAAGCAAAACGTCAAAAAAAAACAAGTGAGTATCGAGCTCGTTACTAAGGAACAATGCGAAGTAATGGAAATATACATCGCTTTAACCAACTTCAATGCGTGGTAAATAATTTAAGTCTTATATGATTAAACATGTAAACAAAGTTATTGTAATTCAATTGCACCGTGTATGTGGTAGCAAAAAAGTACCAATGTAACTCAATCTTATTCGCATTCACTCGATGCCTCACTCGTTTTCGTCATGTGCGGCAAGTAGCATCGGTTTACAAACGGTTATCATAGTGTGCAAAATTAGTGTCAGCACGTATTTAAATACAGATTCAAAGTTCAATGTTTTTCTGTTGCTTAACCACATGCATGGTTCGCGTAACAATTGCTAATGAAATATCACATTTATACTCACATTACGACATATAAACTGTATGCACAATATACACGTTGTGTAATACTGTTAAGCATATGAAGCTGGTGATATTTAGTTTAAACCTATTTATTTTAGCTCGACTGCATAGAAAGCCTAAGGTTTATTTGAAACGCGTTCGAGTCCTTTTCCTGTGACTAGAACCAGTCTTAGTGTCTATAAAGGAAATCTAAAGAACGCTCCCACAATGGGGATCGAACCCGTGACCTCCCAATCGCTAGGCGACTTTGATGATATTTACTATAAAGAATATCAACATTGTCATAAAGTACTAAGAGTTCATAGTAAGTAAAGCACATCACACGACGAGTGATTTGTGTATCGTCGCAAAATGTACATGAAAAAAATATATAATAAGGTGTAGTTATTAAAATTGCTCTTAGATGCTCTTAAAGAGAACACAAATAAAAATTATCGAATAGCATTATTATTGCTTTTTCGTCTGCTAAAAGCGTGGTGTGGTGTTTCTTTACACAAATTCAAAACTTTTTCATAACTTGTTGATTTTAAAAAGCTTATGAATTCAATCATACTAGGCTCAGTGTGATACAATTTACTTATATACATACATATGAGCCTTGCTCTGTGAAAATGGGGTTTAATGCATGTTCGTAAAGTGTCGTCCCAGATTAGCAAGTGCAGTCCGCACAAACAAATAAGGGACGACACTTTCTGCCTTAACTGGATTTTTTTGCTTAGAAGAGACTCTCTGTAAACGAAAAATATACACGCGGAACTGCACATGCTTATATGGGACGACACTTTACGCACATGCATTAAACCCCCTTTTCATAGAGCACGGCCCATATATACACATACAATTAACGTGAAAGTGTTTGTGCAAAAGTGCAATATAAGTTTCGATATTTAATTATGTTATTGTCGCGGCGGTCTGCTTCTATTGTGAACGGATGAGACCATACTCGTGTGGTAAGCATTGCACGAACAAATTGATATAACAGTCTTTGTTTACAATCTAAATGAAAACTATTCGTGTCGAATACGTTATGTGTTACGCAAACAAAGTAAAAAACGATCATAAAAATGATTACCCAATTAGGTTTGAATTTAATTAAGTACTGCATTGATCTAACGATGGTTGGTACATTCTATTTATAATATATGTACTAGTGTCGCTGTTTAATATGTTTGGCCAATATTTAAGCTCCGTTTTTAAATACCGATTTGGGCTACACTTATATTATTATCATCGGTCAATATATTTTATTAGGGAACATTGTAAAACAAGCAGCTATCAATAATGCCTAAAAAATTGCTGATCCATATAGACACAATTATCGAACAGGGACACATTGTTAAACATACATGCTGGAAAAAGGTTTACGTGTAACAAAATGTAAACAACAGTTTTGTGAAAAGCATTTCAAAAATTGTTTTGTACATTGTATATGTCATTCACGAAAAAAGTGCTCGATCGTTTCTTTATCGCGTCTAAAAAAATATGTACATTTGTGAAAATCTTTTAGATTCGTTTAAAAAGTAAATTATGGATATTATTCTGTGTTTAATTTTTATCGCAACAAATTGCATCTTTACATCTCAATGATAGAAACTGCTTCACAAAAGATTTCTGTCAAAGCATTTACAGTTATTTCAATTTTTAATTTACCTAAGCATTTACCAAATACCGATTGAATCTGACTATATCAGATGTATGCCTGCTTGTGTACTTTAATGTCACGCATTGGTCTGTATTCAGTGAAAAATTCTTCTTTGGCATTTTACACTGAACTATGGGTACTGCACCACTTTAAAAGAGAAATATAAGTGCTACATTGGCTGCATGGTCACGTGTACGCAAAGTATTAAAGAACGCGACCCGATCTAAATATGTAAATTATCTTTAAGCTCAATTGTGTTAACCGCTTGACTCGACTGAACAGTTCATACTATTTAAATATATCATTTGATAACGCAACTGGGCTCACTTTGCTTTCGCTAACTATACATACCAATTCGCTCGTAAAAAAGTTAAGGTCAATTAAAATCACAATCGTGATACATCGGCTATCTCGGATTCCTCCGTAAGATAGGCCTCGTGGCTAACGGTCGCCATATTGCCTTGTATTACTACTTTACTACCCAAAAGGTTGTCAGTCTATTGTTATGAGGCTGTATACATGCGCGTTGAACTAGCGCCAAACTTTTTACCGAAACTTTGATATTAAGAGCACTATTAACGTTCATTTGTGTTGCATTTTGACCCATTATCCAAGTGATTTACTTTTCCAGTATTATTTAATCACCCTATCATCCAATTTTTAAGATGAAATTACGGTGTTTACAAACCAACCAAACCGAAAGTGAAACTGAATGCATTACGTTTCGCGATGTAAACATTAAATATTTGTTCAGTTTGAGGAAGCGAATCGATAATAGACGTTGGAATATGTATGCAATACAGACTATCATTGCCGAATGTAGTACTGGCTAAAAAATACCTTTTATGACAGGTCATGTATAGAACGTTAATGTCTGGGTTGTTCATTAACCCATTTATGCCCAGTGGACTCTCCCATCCTTCTAAATTGGATCAATTTATTTCCAAAAGTAGGGGTGTCTGGTATATTTATTTCTATATTTAGAATATTTCTTACAGAAATTTCTTTAAGCAAACAGCGCAGACCCAGATGAGACGCCGCATTATGCTCATACAAAACTTTAATTATTACTACACTTTAGTATATTAAATATTTTCAAGTTTTTGTTCAACATTTTTTGCTAAAGAAAAGAGTGTCTTAATGCATTTGAAAATATACTTAAAACAAACTAAAAATGCATTTTAACATACCTTTTTCCTGGTAAAGTGTATTTGGGATGATAAAAAATACACTTGAAGAGTATTAATGCTGGAAAAATGCAGAAAAAAATACATTTGTTTCTGTTAGAAGTGTGTCTTGTCTGCATTTTTAAGTGTATTAAATGCACATCAAATGCAGATAAATACAATGCCAATACTGTTACATGTATTGTAATGGACATAAAATGCACTTGTTCTTGTAATTAAATGCTTTAGTGAATTGAAATAACCTTTTATAACGTTTTAACAATTAATAATACCTTCTTATATAAATTTTCTTTTGAAATGTGACACTTAAATGATTTTTGCACCACTAGTAAGAGATATAATTTGTGCTCATAATGCTTTATCATTACACTACAAAATATCATTTGTTGTATGAAAATTACCCGTAAAATTAATGTGAACGCTCAAGAGATCAATAGCAGTGTGCTATACCCTGCTCCTTTTTACATGACTTGATGGTATTTAGTCCCCAATTCTACATGGCTAAGGGAAAACTAATGTGCAGGTTTGACAAATAAGTCTTAACTGGGATCAAATAGGCAGACTTTCATATTACTTGTATTTAATTTAAATCATGATCTGAATTGCTCTTTGGCAAATCTTTGTTGGTCACAGTATGCAACTGAATTTTGTTCACTTTGTAGTGATTATATTTCCTATATTTATCAGACAACATCTCTCTTCAAAAGTTTAACATGATTGCTTGGTTAATTTAGAAACAAGATCAATGCATCATAACATAAAATGAAAAAATGTGTAATAGTAAAAATGGCAGCAAAAAAGCACTAGATTATCTGCCTTAAATCTGAGACGAAATGTTGATGTATTGGAATTTCTCATATATAATGTGCTCCATAGTTGTATAATTGTATAGTCGCATGCATGAGTGGTGTCAATGTCACAATACCAATTAAAGCCTATAATTTACTAAAACAATTTGAAGTTTGATGTGAGTGTTTTTCAAGATCTGTTATATATAATTATATATACATGTATATATATATATTGTTGAAAAGTTAACATGCAATAAGTTTACTGTAATTAAGTGACAAATAGTTTTACTGATTTGGTTGGATGCATATATGCAGATATATCATGGTTTGTGCAGAGGACAGTAGCAAAAACAAGAGCTGTCTCCGTAGGATGACATACGCCCCCGATAAACGCTTTAATAGAAGTTATGAGCATTTTTAAAAACCTAAAAGCCGACCCTAAATTCAAGGTCAAAGGGGTCAAAATTTGTGTGTGTATGGGAAGGCCTTGTCCATATACACATGCATACCAAATATGAATGTTACATCTGAAGCTACATAGAAGTTATGAGCATTTTTTTGAAACCTAAATGCAAAGTGTGACGGATAGACAGACGGACAGTGCGATCACTATATGCCCTCCTTTGGGGGCATAAAAATGTGTTTCACATTGTTTTGGTAAATTAGTAATGTAGTTAAAAGAACAGAATCATCAATTATAAAGTTATTGATTATAAAGTGTTGCTGGCATATTTGATGCATTCATCTAGCTATAACAAGGTCCCTGTTTTATCCCCACTGGCACCGAGTGAGGGTTCTCAAAATCTTTAAACAATATAAATAACTACATATAGGGTCGAGAGCCTTGTTGATATGGGGGCTAAACACCTGAAATCAAAGCGACCCAGGTTAAAGGCCGAGGCCAAATAAATAAACCAGGGCAGAGGCCGCATGAGCCTGCTATACTCTGAACAAGTATTGTTTCTTCTCAGAAAACTGGCTTACGTGTCTTACTAAGCTTTAGACTTTGAGTTTCAGTGCAATCAATCTAAAATAAATTGGTCAAATTATAGCTAAAGAAACTTCAGCGTACAGTTTATATAGTATTGACAGACCTGTAAAGTCGCGCCAGTCAAAAATCATAAAAAGCGACATTTAAAGTTATGGTAGCCAGAACTAGTCAAATTAAATAATAATTTGTAAAAAATAAACATTCTGCACAAATTCTATTATTTACTTTACCTGTGTGCATGAATCATTTCAGTCTTGATGGTTAGTGAACTATGTCAAAAGCACCATATCTATGAAACACTTGTTTTTTTTAATAGTGCAATGTTCCACAGAAATGATGCTGATGATTATTCTACACGATGATGAATTATTAGATATATTTCTAAATTCCATTTCCACCAACAATTCGGTTATTCAACTACCAGTTCACATGCTTCATACACAGTTGAAAATAACACTATTTCACTCAACAACCGTGACACATGTACTCAATTTTTCAACTTTTCGCAATTAAAATTGTCTTCTACTGTTATTGTTGTTGTTGTACTTTTGAAAGTAGTTCGAAAGATGGCGACCATTAACCCAGAGATTGATTTATGAAATAAATCGTCTGCTGATCCAGAGTGTTAAAATCATTTTACTACATATTGTTAACAAATCCTGATCGTTAAGCGCAAGTACCACGTCATTAATGGTAGTTCTGAATACAAATATTTTCCGATTAAAGATAAATACAGGCCGATGGCGTAACATTTTAAAGAAACGTTACTTACATGGTCTTTGAGTGAAACATCAGATTTTCTTCAAAATTTAAGTCCAAGTCGAACTTTGTTCAAACACGTTTTAATAAAAACAAAAGATTTATGGCAGGCGCGGACTTTAAAATGATCACTTATTATTTTCGCATCCCGATCAGACAATGATAACCTACGTGGACAAGATAAATGTATGGGTCGCTGTATTGGAAGGAAGCGTTTCAATTTCCACGGCTATATCAATCATTTTGATCACCAATATATCGATTGTCCTGTCAAACAAACGCGTGGGACACCAAAGCCACAAATAGCCTGTACATGTGTTGATGAAGTCTGGACTTTATGGGCGGCAAGATACAAGTAGGATACTGATTTTGCGAGCTGCTTTCTCGATAAATGTTTATAATTCCTTCCATCAAGCACAATTAAATTCCTTTCACGCACAAATAAACAGAAACGGATGAGTTCAAATCCGATTAGTAAGCAAAGAGGTATTTTGTTTAAAAAAATTCTAGTTGAAGCAGAATTAAGAGTTATTTAAGGAACACAATAGCTTTTTAAGTTATGCATTTTTCCTATGGTATAATTATTATGAATTATTTATTCTGAAAGAATATTAATTTATTCATTTAGAATACTTGCTATAACATCCATTGAGGTAAGTATTACAATTTAAAATAACGCTTGTTGTAAATTGACATCACTTATTTTAGTTACCCGAGTAGTCTATATTAATAGAGAGACACGCAATTGTATATACAATGCCGAAATAATCATATATATTGAGGTACTTAAATAAATAATTATTGATTCAAATACTACTGGTTATCCAACTTTTAGAATCAAGATTGAATGATTTATGTTACGTTGCCCTTATAATCAGAATTACCATTTAATGTAATTCATTATTAGATGTAATGACCTATTATTTAATATATGTTCGATTGGTAATAGAAACAATCTGAATACAACTCGATAAACGATCTAATTTCATATACATGCAGCTACTTTGTAAGATATAATGACAAAGTCTTCAAATGAACAGACTGGATTGATAATTCATGAGATACGGCTATAAAAAATGCTCTGTGTACATCTCCAGTAGAGATAACAGCTTATCCGATGCTTTTAACTTGCCGACCGAATGGTCAAAAACAACTGGGAAGAAAACGTGTAGTAAGCAATTTGGAAAGATGGTCATTTGAAAGCGAAATCATCACAAATTATCATTTCAACAAATTTCAATGTGTTCGCACAACATTAAGTCTTTCACAACTCAGAAACATAAAAAATATGGTTGCTTTCTATATTTTCAAACTGCCAAACAAAACACACACATTGTTATTTATTATTTAAGTCCGAACTTTTCCCCAGTGCTTACCATATTTATCATTTGCTGTTGAGCCTGGTTTATCGTGATTTCAATGTCTCGCATACGGTTCATTTGATAAAAATACACGCTATTAGTCATCTATTAACTCAAATTTGTTTGCAAATTTAGTCTTTTTGTTGGTTACCTAATTCTGTTTATTCCGGTGTTTGAGTTTTACCTCTGTGTCTCATACTCTAACGCTGAAGGAATGTTGATTGTTACATATGTGTGGCTGTCATCACGTTCAATAACTAGATCAGAGGCCAGTCGTTAGACTGTTAGAATATCATGACTGTGAACGACAGTTGGACCGCAAACAACTTAATAATTTGAAGTCCTGCTTTATGCAATTGACCTAAATACATGAAATTATTCTCGGTTTGATAAATACGGTATAGAATGGTTGTATACATGTTATTTATAAGAGAGATTATGGTAATGGTTTAGCGCGAAAATTGCACGGGTTTTGTGTTTAAGATTCAGCGCGAAAGCGCGCGAGTTTTTCGTGTTGGGGTATATATGATGTGCAAATCTATTGAGTCGCCATTCGAGGGTGTATTTGACAAGCAAAAGTAATGGAAAAAGAAAACGAAGGGGTGATAAAGTAGTTTAGGCGTTCATTTGCAAAATACATAGTATTCGGAAGGAACAGATTTTCGATGCGAGGACTGATTCACTGCTAGAAGCGGAATGGTGAGATGGAACTTCGAGCAAAGGTCAGACTTGATGGTTCTGTTTATTTTAATAACACTGACAACAACATTCTGATTGAAATTAACACAGGTTGTGTTCATTGTTAACGTTTATGAAAAGTATATTCAATAACATGCTCCATATTTGTATTTGTGCTGTTGTTTTTGTTTAGTTCCAACTATTCTGATACATCAATTGATTCGACTATTGGGTAAAAATTAAACTATTTAAGTTCAAAAAAACGTCGCAAATGTAATGTTTTTTTTAGGATTATATATAGGTAAGGCCACATAGTGTGTCACTCCAGGTTGTATTGATAGTAGAGTTAGATCACTCTCCCACATGCTTTTACGAACACCTTGCTTTATTTTTGTTGTTTTTAAGATATACCCCTTCTATGGGTATATATGTGTTACCAGTTTTTGTATTAGTTCCATACATGTACGTATGATTCAACAAACGATTTATTACAATTAACTGCCGTATTTCCCTATAATTCACCAAGACCTTTGTGTGCGATATATTACGTGGTATGATAATGAGCGGATTCAAATTTATGCGTACATATCTTTCAACTATTCAGGTATTCCAACATATGAATTAAGAATGCAACATCAAAAATGAATATATTACGTAAATTAGATATTCTATTTATATATGAAACAGTAAAAGAGACTTGTCTTGTAAACTTTTTCGAAACATGTTTGTGTTTTGCATATATTACATCTCGTTCGCTTGATATTGAAAAAAACAGTTGATATATTATTGTTGAATACAATACAAAATAATAATCTTTAAGTTTAATTTAAACATTCGAGTTATTATATTTTTCATTACAAGTTAAGACGTTTTTTTCCCTGCAAGGTTGGTGTCAATAACGGTACATGCATATGTGCTTATTACCATATTTTGGATATGCTGTGGTATAAATTTGGTTTGAAAAGAGCGTTGACAGTAAGACGGTTGTTTTAAAACTAAGATGAAAGGCAATTATCGGTTTTTGTTAAATTTAGTTTCGTCATAGTAAAATGCACTTTTAAATATTAGGTACTGTAATGATAACAAAAGTAAACATGATTTTTTAGCATTATAAGTCATTAGTTTTCGTGAATAGTTTTTGTTCTTGTTTGGTGACCTGTTGGCTTGATGTGTGAAGACATTTTGCTTTTATGGTATTTGGCCGTTTTTTTAATGCCAGTTAACATGTGTAATTTGCTTATCGTTTGGTGAAAGCCAGTTGACCAGATGTGGATAACCCAGTTGGCGAGTGTATTTTTTTAACCAAACTTGTTAAAACGTATGTTTACATTTACATTTTTGTGTCTATTATATTTTTTAAGATTGTACTGGCCGAACGATATTCACTATATTGGAGAACATTAAATGTATGTTATTAAAGGCCAGATTGGCTTATGTGAATTAACCGGTTGGCTCGTGTTGTCAGTTGACAGTTTGTTGAAGGCAGATTTTTTCAGATGCGTATAAGCCAATTAGCTTGCGTGTCAGTTCACCGAAATTTCTCAAAACACATGTTGAAAGTGCATGTACAAATGTTTGCAAAGTTTATTTTTTTCAGTAGCTGGACAGTTCGAAGGATAAATAATGAATAGTGTAACATTAAAGTAAGAGGGCAGCTCGAAAGGTATGATTTGTTTTTTGTGTAATAATGTATTAGAAAAAAACTTGTCAAGATTAATAATGATGATTTTATTGATGATGTTATTAATGATGATGATGATGCTAATGTTATTGATGATGAGGATGAGTATTTTACAGTATTTTGTGAATAGATAATACTACATTTACGAACTTTGAGTGAATGAAATTATTATAGGTTTGATAAATACGGAATAGTGTTGGTTTATACATATTATTTAGAAGAGAAAGAGAGTACGGTTATGGTTTAGCACAAAAAATGAACGCGTTTCTCGTTTTTGAGTTTAATTGAACAAAAACAAGTTACGGTTCAGCAACAGGGATTATTCTCAGAAGGTAAAGGTATTCTTTTTAGAGTCACAGAAATTAAACTTTGCATCAATACAGGTTTTCTTTGAGATTTGTTTGCTTGGTTAAAATTCAATAATTTGACGAGATTTCCAGCCGACCGAGTACCTATAGCTTTGTATTTGAGTGTATTAAGGATTTTGCTATTTTCAAATTAGTTGATCAAAATTAATAAAGTGTTCTATTATATCTATTGAGCTCATGCTATTTCCATGGAAATTTGAGCCAGGTTTCGATCAGTAGCTTAAAGTATGTCTGTGTTGGTGAATTGAACATAAAAACAAATGTCAGGTCGTTAGTTTTAATTTTAAGAGCAGAAAATACGTATTGATTGTGAGAACATTAGTAACTTGTGTTTGGTATTTGTGTATGTTTCTTGTGGTCATTGGACCAATTTGTTTAAGGCGAATTGGCCTGATTTGGAAAGCCAGTTGGCTTGTATGGTCAGTTGACCGTTTTTTAAAGCCAGTCTATCTGATGTGTGAAAGCCAGTTGGCTTGTGTTGTCAGTTTACCGAATTTTCTTAGAACAAAAGTCACATAGAATTAACAATCTTTGCAAGTTTATTGTTTGCAGTGCAGTAATTGGACATTTCAAATAGTATATTAAGTATTGAAGAACATAAATGTATGGTTTATGTAGTATGTTATTATTATCCCCCGCCAGAGGCGGAGGGATATTGTTTTGGCGTTGTCCGTCCGTCCGTCCGTCCGTACGTCCATCCGTCCGTCCGGCACTTTTGTGTCCGGAGCCATATCTTGGAAGTGCTTTGGCGGATTTCATTGAAACTTCGTATGAGTATATATATGCATAAAAGGATGATGCACGCCAAATGGCATTGTACACCATCTGTTAAAAACAGAGTGATGGCCCTTTGTATCTTGAAAAAATGCTTTTTACTATAGGCACTTTTGTGTCCGGAGCCATATCTTGAAAGTGCTTTGGCGGATTTCATTGAAACTTGGTATGAGTATATATATGCATAAGAGGATGATGCACGCCAAATGGCATTGTACACCATCTGTTAAAAACAGAGTAATGGCCCTTTGTATCTTGAAAAAATGCTTTTTACTATAGGCACTTTTGTGTCCGGAGCCATATCTTGGAAGTGCATTGGCGGATTTCATTGAAACTTGGTATGAGTATATATATGCATAAGAGGATGATGCATGCCAAATGGCATTGTATACCATCTGTTAAAAACAGAGTTATGGCCCTTTGTATCTTGAAAAAATGCTTTTTACTATAGGCACTTTTGTGTCCGGAGCCATATCTTGGAAGTGCTTTGGCGGATTTCATTGAAACTTGGTATGAGTATATATCCCCCGCCAGAGGCGAGGGATATTGTTTTGGCGTTGGCCGGCTGTCCGTCCGGCTGTCAGTCCGGCTGTCCGTCCGTCACTTTTGTGTCCGGAGCCATATCTTGGAAGTGCTTTGGCGTGTTTCATTGAAACTTCGTATAAGTATATATATGCATAGGAGGAGGATTCACGCCAAATAGCATTGTACACCATCTGTTAAAACCAGAGTAATGGCCCTTTGTATCTTGAAAAAATGCTTTTTACTTTAGGCACTTTTGTGTCCGGAGCCATATCTTGGAAGTGCTTTGGCGGATTTAATTGAAACTTGGTATGAGTATATATCCCCCGCCAGAGGCCAGAGGCGGGGGGATATTGTTTTGGCGTTGTCCGGCTGTCCATCCGTCCGTCAATTTTGTGTCTGGAGCAATATCTTGGAAATGCTTTGGCGGATTTCATTGAAACTTGGTCTTAGTTTTGAGTTATTGTCCTCCGTCCGTCCATCTGTCAGTATGTTCATCCGTCCGATTTGCACCCATTCTCAAACAAAGCATATGTTGCGGGGGATATCAATTCTATTATTACCAGGATTATGATAATTATGTTTTTAACCAGGTTTTCCGAAGGAAAAAACTGGTTATTAGATTGGCGAATGCGGGCTGGCTGGCTGGCGGGCTGGCGGAACAAGCTTGTCCGGGCCATAACTATGTCGTTCATTGTCAGATTTTAAAATCATTTGGCACATTTGTTCACCATCATTGGACGGTGTGTCGCGCGAAATAATTACGTCTATATCTCCAAGGTCAAGGTCACACTTTGAGTTCAAAGGTCAAAAATGGCCATAAATGAGCTTGTCCGAGCCATAACTATGTCGTTCATTGTCAGATTTTAAAATCATTTGGCACATTTGTTCACCATCATTGGACGGTGTGTCGCGCGAAATAATTACGTCGATATCTCCAAGGTCAAGGTCACACTTTGAGTTCAAAGGTAAAAAATAGCCATAAATGAGCTTGTCTGGGCTATAACTATGTCATTCATTATGATATTTTAAAATCATTTGGCACATTTGTTCACCATCATGGGACGGTGTGTTGCACAAAAGAATCACGTCAATATCTCCAATGTCAAGGTCGCCACGACTAAAAATAGATTTATTTTAAAACAAACTTACAAAGGGTGTTAATTTTGTTTGTTCATTTAAAAAGTTCAGTTTGAGTTGTCTCCCTTTATCAGATTTTTTTTCACAATGAAAACCTGGTTTTGTGACAATTTTGTCCCTTTGTTTATTTTTGTTTTAATAATTATCATTAATTTAATAAATATTGTTTTTGTTTTTTCTGTTTTATTCTATTTTATTATCTTAGTGGGCAGTTGATAGTTTGTTGATTGCCATAGGTGCCTGATTAGTATAAGCCGGTTGGCATGTGTGGTCAGTTGACCGTTTGTGAAGGCCAGAGTATGCCTTATGTTGATACGCCAGTTGGATTGTGTTAGTTGACCGTACTTTCTTAGAACGCATGTCCACATGGAATAAATAATCTTTGCAAGTTTATTTTTTGCAGTGCAGTAACTGGACAGTTCGAATGGTATATAAAGTATTGGAGAACATAAAGGTATGGTTTATGTAGTATGTTTTTATTATTATTATTAAGATTATGATTATGATGTGTTTTATTTTTGTTTTAATAATTATCATTAATTGTTTAAATATTGTTTTATTATATCTGTTTTATTCTCTTGTGTATTATCCGAGTGGTCAGTTGACCGTTTATGAAGGCAAGATTGTGCCTGTTGTTGATTAGCCAGTTGGCTTGTGTGGTCATTTGACCGTTTGTAAAGGCTAGAGAGTTCAAGATGTTGATTAGCCAGTTGGCTTGTGTAAGTTGACCTTACTTTCTTTGAACCGCATGTCCACATGGAATAAACAATCTTTGCAAGTTTGTTTTTTGCAGTGCAGTAACTGGACAGTTCGAATGGTATATAAAGTATTGGAGAACATAAAGGTATGGTTTATGTAGTATGTTATTATCATTATTAAGATTATGATAATGATGTTTTTAATTTTTGTTTTAATAATTATCATTAATCTTGTAAATATTTTTTATTATATCTGTTTTATTCTCTTGTGTATTATCCGAGTGGTCAGTTGACCGTTTGTGAAGGCCAGAGTGTGCCTGTTGCTGATTAGCCAGTTGGCTTGTGTGGTCATTTGACCGTTAGTGAAGGCCAGAGTGTGCCAGATGTTTATTAGCCAGTTGGCTTGAGTGGTCATTTGACCGTTGTTGAAGGCCATAGTGGCTGATTGTGGTTGGATCATATATTTGTATTGCTTTTACAAATGTTTGTAATTATATCTTTTCAGTTAAATGACAGTTCGAGAGGTATTTAACATGGTGGAGAATATTTAGGTATTAATTTTATGTTAGATATTATTTATTATATGTATTCTCTCTTTGTTTTAATCGAAAGTCCTGTCAAATACAAGCACTCACTCCTATTGTCTTTGGGTAATTATTTGTATGATAATGATGTCGAAAGGATGATGTTATTATGGTTGATAATGATGATGAGTGTTAATAAGTATTTTGAGAATAGAGAATAATAAATTTACTCATAACTATGAGTAAATGAAATTATACTCGGTTTGATAAATACGGTATAGAATGGTTGTATACATGTTATTTATAAGAGATTATGGTAATGGTTTAGCGCGAAAATTACACGGGCTTTGTATTTAAGATTCAGCGCGAAAGCGCACGAGTGTTTCGTGTTGGGGTATATATGATGTGCAAATCTATTGAGTCGCCATTCGAGGGTGTATTTGACAGGCAAAAGTAATGGAAAAAGAAAACGAAAGGGTGTTAACCACGCCCGCCCGCCCTTAATGGACATGTGTATGTCTAAATAATTGGTTACATTATTTTTACGTTTATTTTGCAATAATAAAGTCGATATTAAGTTTATTTTCAGTTCGGTTTTAGTCCATGGGAGATGGCATCTAAACACGAACCGATTTCTTTACAGAGAAAGTCGATGGGTGTATTTACATTAAAGCCTGAATCAGCTAAGTTTTCTTGATTATTTTGTTTCATCTTTTATTTCCTATTGTGATTTTAATGTGGAATTTTTAAGTTATATGTTTCATATTTGAGACTCTCACTTTCTGGAGATAGTACTTCCTGCATATTTATTGAAATCTTGGTATGTTTAATTGTCAGTGTTATCATTTTTTTGTTTTCTTACGTAAGGAACGTTTAATTTTAAAGGTATTCTATTTTTAACGATTAATTAATTGTTTCGTTTTGTTGTGACTGGTTTCATGTTGAAGTCGGTTTAATGTAGCTGTTGAAAACATTCGTCATATACATATATATATATATTACTCGGAATACATATGATTTATCAACATTCTTTTTAAGTGTTTTATGGATTTCATGGCTTGAGTGATTTGTTTGTTTCTTGTTCATGTCCGGGTGTGTACGGAATGCTTTTGATGTTTGTTTGTTATGTTAATTTGAGCAATGAAATTGATAACGTAATTTATTTCATGTTTTGTTAAAGATTACTTAATTTTTACAGTATAATAATAGCTGCTTATTTGTAGATTTCTCTAAAATTAGAGGTTTCGGGAGGTGATGAAGGCATCTAGACACCGGTCTTGAGCCATGGGTCCTCGTACGTCCCCCTGCCATTAAAAGAAAAAGAAATAACAGAAAAATGGCAGTAGGGTTGCGTATCCCGCTCGCGGTTTTACCTGAATCGTTTATTACTACCGATTATTGTATGGGGTGTACGTGAAGTCATGTACACTTCTCTTGATTGGTGGTGGTGGATGAATCTTGCGGATAACAGCAGCTTATTTAAGCAAATTAATGTTTCACATTTGTAAATGTATAATATTTAAGCAACTTAACGTGATTGATGGGCATAAGGGGCGTCCTGTGTGCACTTTGGGCATCGGCGGGGATCAGTTTATTCAGACAGTAACTCTCGATTTTAGGTATATACTTGCCGTCGAATTGTTATGATTTTTGCACTTGTTAACATGTCACACATGTGCATGTTAAGCATTCATAATGACATGACCTACATCATTTAAATAGTATCGTTTCAGTTCTTTACACATCCGAACAAGGATGTTACACCGTTTACAGTCGGCTCGAGACTCGTGAACTGAGCGGTGCCATCGAGGTCGATTTCCGTTTACGTTGCACATGGAACACATACGGGCGTCAGACGAATTGTTTTTTGCATTTATATGTCGAAAGTCCTGTCAAATACAAGCACTCACTCCTATTGTCTTTAAGTTATTATTTGTATGATAATGATGTTCAAAGGATGATTTTATTATGGTTGATAATGATGATGAGTGTTTAAAAGTATTTTGAGAATAGAGAATAATAAATTTACTCATAACTATGAGTAATTTATTTTTTCCGAGGATCGCGCATGTCTTGTAACACTTGGAAATTCGTGGAATTTGTTTATTGTCATATTATTTCACTTTTACATTTAGGCTAGATCCTATATTCTGCAAGACTCCAGCATCAGAATTATAAATAAAAGTGTTGATTGTTTTAATATGGTTCTCAAGAAAGGTTAAAGCTTGATAATATTTGTTGTTGATCAAACACCATGATTCCATTTTTAGTCAAAGTTAGAGCACGTCTGATTCTACTAGGTTCAAGAAGCATGGGTATAACAACATGTTAGCAGTTTGGCAAGTCAGGAAAATGCTCACCGATTTATGGATATATATCTCGACAAAATATCTATATATATCCAGTAGTATACATCACAACGCGTCGGGCCAATGCCCACTATACCGGAATGATATTTCGAGTTGCGGTCAGTGATCCTATGTGAAAACAATAATAACATATCGGGAAATACCCTCTATTCCACGAAGTCATGTCTGGACAAGATTCACAAATGGCACATGTGTGTTTTCCAATTATTAGTGATAGTAAAGAAAGAGTATAATCGCCGCGTCTTAAATCTTCGACACTTTTGAACGTGTAAAAGTCTTTTCGTAATTAAGAAGTTGTCTCCCATCCGGGAAGGTATCACAAGTATCTCGTGTAAAACGCGGTCCGTCTAACATGCGAATATGACTCATATCCGCGGATTGACCGAAAAGTGCGGATATGGACGAATACAGGCAATATCGACACTTTGTCTGCAATGTGTAATAGAAAAACACAATGTGGGTTAAATATGTTAGTATTGTCTAGAAATATAACAATTTTACAGACATAATCATTTTTCCAACTCTTAATTCATATCCGCGAACATGACGAAGTGCCAGAAGATTGTTTTAGGGCTACACACCACAAACAATATAACCATGCAGACACCACATATGTTTTGTTGTATAAGTTTACATAATGTTTGTATAATATACTGAATGTATTATTATTCTTGATGTCGTCTCAAAACTTTATTATTTAGATATACAATATACTTTAGAAAATATTAAAATATTTTTGGGCCGATTATCGCCAGACCACAAGTAATTAATGATGTTACTTTTCCCTGGTTATATTTTTATTTGATAAAAAAATGTTTATATACTGAATGTTATGAATGCAGTAAATATTGTCTGAAATGTCACTGTTTCAAGTGGCATTTTTCATTTGAAAATAAATGATGATTTTAAATGCGCGAATATGATAAAATCGACGAATGTGGTTTATCCAATAAATGATCTATGTTTGTAGTGCTATAATAACTTTATGCAAGGTAAAATTATCTAATATTTGATTGTTACTATTTATTTTATGCTTTCCGGTGGTTTATTGAGAAATATAAGTGAATGGAAACTGATAATTTCAATGTTTCAAACAGTGAAAATTAACAGTGAAAAATATCGATAATTTTCACTTTTTACTGTGAAATGACGACATTTTTTTGACGAAATGACGTCATTATCCCACCGAAAATCGTAAGTTAAACTCTTAAACAATATGTCCCGATTTTCGTAATTCCGTCTTGACAGAGTTGTCGTTCGTGCGGGTAGGTATAACTACTTCCGGTGTTAAGGAAAACAATGGGGAAATACTAACGGTCAATCGTCAAATGCCTTAATTGTAGCGGTAAAATAGGTACATTTTCAACAAAAGTAACATTACATAAATTGCCTAAAGATTAATTTCAAGAAAAGCTTGGAAGACAGCAATAAGCCGGAAAACTTGGTTTCCAACGGCGTATACTCAAGTCTGTTCCGACCACTTTCGAGACGGAATCGGTCCAAACTCTGTTGACCGAAACAAAATTCCTACTGAAAATTTTCCTCAGCGCAAAGTAGTAACAAAACATGAAAGAAAGCAGTGTATATTAAGACAGCCACTTCCGGAAAATCTCTGTCACCTCTGCTCTACATTTCCATTCGTAAGTACCAGACAGATAGCATGTTTTGTAGTCATAATCCAAATTGTCCACATCATGTTCATATAACCATTATAGTTGCACTGTTATTGAAAAGTAATGCATGTCCCGCTAAAATATTATATTTTTCGTTAATATTATGTTTTATAAGTGAATGTAACAGCTGTAATATTAATCTTAAACATATAGGCTTCGTATTTTAACTTTTCGGGATATTGGATATGAACTGTTGAAATATTAAGGAAAAATCTAAAAAATTTGCGGGACATGCATTTCTTTTCAATAACAGCGCTAATATAATGGTTATAATCATTCTTGAAACATTTAAATGTAGCACTACGATATCCTTTGTTCATTTGAATAAATACAATAACGTGCATATTTTTACGTACCAATAACCTATAATATATAGTAACAAACAAATATAAGATATTTTACCTTGCATATTTGATACATATTGTGTATTATTCATTGAACATTGAAATGAACATGGCAGAAAGTGTCGATATTGCTTATAATCGTCCATATCCGCACTTTTCGGTCATATCCGCGGATATGAGTCATGTACGCATTTTTGACGGACCGCTTTTTACACGGGATACTTGTGATACCTTCCTGAATGGGAGACAACTTCTTAATTACGAAAATCCCGAATTGCAACAGGGAACATATAATTTCTACAACATTGAACAACATGGTGTAAAAAAGATGATTATGATGGGTAAGCGAAGGGAGGGGTGGGGCGGGGGCACACAGACAATTGTAGACAATTTGATAATTCTGGAGTCATTTGAAACAATTAAATAATAGTACAGTTATATAAGTGAACGTAAAACGGACATGTATTTTCAAACAAAAATAATGCAATATTAATTCAGTTATTCTAGAATTGCCGAGCAATTTGAAAACGTAAAAAAACGACAACAATTTATGTTTCACCAAAAGGCCATGACATGTCGGTGATTCAGCATACATGGCCGTAGGCTTGTTTAGCTGCCCGACGGTGAGATGTATGGCGTACCATTTTGGTCGAAAGTCAACAAGACCTACTAGGTTAGCCTCTTTTTACTTCACCACTGATACACTGCAGACAGTGAGTGTGTGTACATGTATGTAATCAATAGTGTTTAACAGTTTGTGCGACGACATTGGCCAGTTTGACATTGTACATATTGGCTGCGTTCAAGGAAAACGGGGCTTGATGAATCAAATAAGTGGTGTACTGTGCACACTGATTAGCCTGTGCAGTGCGCACAAGCTAATCAAGGATGACACATTCTGATTTTATGGTGGTTTTCGTTTAAAGAAAGTCTCTGCTACTGGAATGACAATTAATGCATATGCATTTAGCCCTGTTTTCCCAAAATGAAGCTTAAACTACTCTTTTCTATTAATGATTTGAAAAAAAAAGATAAAAGTGATAATAATTTCAAAGTAACCTCGCTGACAAGGCAAATAAACAAAATCACTTTTAAATCAAATAAACAACCTATGTCTTTTAAATTTTTACCTTTTGGCATTTTTATGTAAACATCTAAAAGGGACCTTTTCACAGTTTGTCATTAAATGCTTAATATTGATAAATGTAAACATTGGATCTTAAAATCTCCATTAACAAAATAAAGAAACAAAAGTTACCCTCAATTGGGCTCGAACCACTGACCCCTGGAATAAAAGTCTATCGTTTAGACCACTCGGCCATCCGTGCTCATACAATGAGAGATGTATTTTATACTTTATATAAGCAATCCTCGTAGTATGAAAAATATAACGACAACAACAGAACTCACCAAATTATGAAATCGTTTAATTTTGTCAATTTACCAAAACGTGAAAAGGTCCCTTTAATGTCTCCAGACGTGCAAATTGAATGAGTTCAATACCCTGTCAGATCTTACATCGTGAATAACTTACAGGTTTAGTGGTTGCCTGTTAGCCTGGGCCACCTAGCTTTTTCAATGCTTGAATAACTCACATTTAAACATATAATACAAATTGGCGACTGTGGATCAATTAGGCATAGGAAATTATTCAATTCGGGCTCACAACAAGACATGATGCATTAAAAGTCTGTCATGTCGCCAAAATTGTTGCTCAATAATTTAAAGAAAATAAATAAAGTATTAGATACACATAACACAACATGTACATGATTCTAGGCTTGTTATTCTTTAGCATGTGCATGATTCTAGGCTTGTTATTCTTTAGCAAGGCAACACAAATTCTAAAGATGGTTGCCAGTGTAGCAACCAATTGCGAAAAAAGAGACATTGTTTTTATTTTGTCAAAGTTATCTCTATAACATTAATATGAGGATAAACAGTGTACCCACATCTCGACCTGTACTTTAAGACACACTCTTTATAAATTTGAATGGGTTGTGCTCATTTCAAACTTGTGATATAATAAGCTATAACATAATATTGAAAAGTGATTTGCGTCTAAGATTACTAGTATGCAATAGTGAATAACTTCAGTGCCTTCAGCGCTTTGATTTATTTTAAAGCGATAATTGTTTACAGTCCATTATGCGAAAATCATGTATGAAATGCGTAAAGTTTCTTTTCGAAGGTTAAAAAACATATATCAATATATTATGTTTCAGCACAAAACGTACTGAATCACGTCAAATAGCGACATTCTGTTTGTTAAAAATGTTGACGATTATTTTTTTTTGTACACTAGCATACCGCTATTAAAGTCAACCAGTATATCTACCGGTCTCTATAGCTAGTTTGTGAACCGATGTACTAAATCTTGAAAAACAAAAGTATAGATTTTTCGTGAATGTTCAGATAAGTTTATAGTATTAATTTTTATGATTTTTAATATGTTCTTAGTGTCCATACTTTATATAAAATGCAAACTATGTTTTTTGCCATCATTTTTTCACGTTCAATAAGTGAATTGTTAACATTCTTCAATTTGTGTTACCCTATTGTTATTAAATTGTTCTTATATTCTGATTTAAGAATGATATAAGTCTGTCTCCTTGACAATATAATCGCTTTTTTGGTGAAATGTTGTTTTTATACCAATATTGGCATTGACTGTATAAATATATGCATTTGTTAAAGAAATCTGCCAGTTTCGCCATATAATGCATTTGGATTTATAGATTTATTCACAGCCCTTTATTTCGGAAAAGAAGACTAGGCTTACCACATTTTTTATTTTATTTTTTTTTGTTGTCGGACGATTACTTGATTCTTATACTTGAAAAAAAACTAACATAATAAAAAGAAAGCGCATTGAGCTATGATATTTTCTGTGATCTATGAAAATAACCACTTTTGAACAGATGTAATCTCCATGCAGAGTTGTCGTTCCTTTCACTCACATACACATGTAATGAAACCGTCGTGCAAGAGATTGGAACAGATGTACACCTGAGTATTCGAATGAACTTATTGTTTCCAGTAGTGTATCATATATGTAAAAATGAATTTAAGTCTCTTTTCCTCTTTCAAATAGTGTTGTTTTTGTCACATTTATGTTCGGTCCCCATTCATGCCATCATTTTAGACATCAGTTCAACAGAATCGGGCGATTTGGCGAACCGCGCTATATCGTCTGTTTGTTAGAGTCGAAATACCTTTAGTCCGTCAACAGATACAATTCCCACAGCTATAAAAACATATGATGTTGTTCATCGATCCACATAGCTAAACAGGTGAACTAGGATCAATTTATTTCACACCGTTTTGTAACTATTCTATGTTATTACGTTATATAGTATGGCATATTATGTGTTTCTTTTTTAACTTGTTCAACTAGCCCGTCAAAGGGGGTGGGGCATCCGACGCATATACATAGGCTTGTCCCTGAAATGGAAATCATGTTTAAGTATATTTCACCCTCATTACCAAAAATTAAATTGCCAGTTCGCCATTTAAACTTAAATGATACAATTTACACCGTTGCATATGATAATTTAAGTACAATAGTGTTACATATTCCAACCAATAATGTAATACTTGTCGGTTACTGAAAATTTTTTTTCTTGCCCTTTCGGATGAAGTGTTTTAAACGTTTCACAATACGTGAGAAGGATTACTATAATTATCCCATTTATGCATAGCGTCTAGAAAAAAAGGCCTTGGCAAACAGCGTAGACCCAAATGAGACTCCGCATGATGCGGCGTCTCATCTGGGTTTGCGCTGTTTGCTTAGAGGAATTTCTGTAAGAAATATTCTAAATATAGAAATAAAGATACTAGACATCCCTGATTTTGAAAATAAATTGATCCAATTTAGAAGGATGGTAGAGTCCACTAGGCATAAATGGGTTAATTAAACGTTTCACAATACTTGGGAAGGGTTACTATAAGCCTTGCTGACGCATGTTTTCTAATTCAATTTGAAATATTAAACATGCATGTAGTGATATGCCATATACTGATTTGTAAAAATAAACAAATGCGTTTTAGCAAAACATTTCATCAGGACTGAAAAAAGATACAATCGTTTATAAATATAATTATTTATTAAGTACGGTAAATACATTTGTCATTAATATACAGTGCCTTTAGTGTGATTTAATGATTAAATTACAAACATTTAATACCGCATACTCTAAGCTGAGTTGGCACAAATTCGGGAATTTAATCGCATTTTAACATGTTCATGCATAATGTAAGGACAGAGGTTACTTAGGCGAAATCGTTAGAAAAAAGAAACTATAAAACGACCAAAACCCCCTGTACACAATGTTTACACTGATTAAGCTCAGTAACCGGTGAGCAATTATCTGACGATGGACAAATCTATTTGGTTATTTAGTATTTACTTCGAATGTAACGCAACAGTTTTACATTAGCATACTAGTATCTCATTTACGAATAAATATAGATGTTAGTTGCGGTTTTAGTATCTGATGAGTAAATTATAAGTAAGCGTGCATTATAAGTAAAAGATCAGTCAAAACTGTACTTAAAGGGTATGTCAACTCGATTAGTTTCCCGTGTGCATGCTAGAGCAGCTCATTTGAACAGAACTTGCTCGTGGTGAGCAATATGGATACCTTTATGTGAACCGTCCTTCCATACGCCCTTCCGTTCGTTCGTCAACTATTTGACGTCTGCTTCTAATCCGCTTTTCAGATTTCCATAGAACTTTACACGAATTATCCTTGGTTATACGTCTTTCGAAGTTCTGTTGAAATCGTTCCAGTCCGCTACTTTTGTAAGGCATAAGCGAAAAAAATAAAAACTTCCAAATTCTATCTGAAAACAGAAACAATCGATGTTAAATATTCGGTATGCAACATCGCAAAGTGGTCCTCAAAATTGTTTAAATTGTGTCACCGAGGTCGAAATTGACCTCGCCCCCTGGGTTTTCGTATAAAAACCATATAGCACGGTATTATTTGTTAATCCACTTCTCTCAAACGACAAGGACCCGGAGCGTAATTTTAAACATGTCACATCACACGATAATCGTGTACCAAGTTTGTTAAAATAATTACACTTTGATCAAACTTGGTTCTGTCCTTGCGGTTACTTTGTACTATCTCCCTTGAGCAAAACGCGCTATTGGGATACCTTGATGTCCGTCGTTTGCCCGTGTGTGCGTGACGTAAGAGCATGACATGCGTGCGTTCGTAAAAAAAAATCTTCAACTGACATCTCTTCAACCGATGGGTTGAATTTTACAAAACTTGGAAATGTTCAAAATCGTGTATTAAATAAGTCGTTCGGCCAACACAGAGCTTTTAAAAATAAAAAGTATAAACTTCCTATGGCATAGAGGTTCAGTATTTGGTATGTAACATATATTTGTGATAAACTATAAAGTTTTGTCAAATGATCTCTCTGGTGTCAAAATAAGATCCGTCCGGTGGATGCAAATAGTCATGTTTTTTGTATGAATTTATTATACAAAATCTGCTCCTTTGAAACCGCAAGGACTAGAAGTTTGATACTTCTTCTTCAACTGTGTATGTTGTTCCTCTATTAAGTTTGTTCAAATCAGGCCTTCTGTGGTCAACATAACTTTCGCCCATGGTGTAACTTGTTGTCATATGTATATTGTTCTGTTAATATTTTCCTCTAAACCCGCACAGCCCAGAGGTTTGGTATTTGTTATGTAACATGTAGGGTGGTAATCTACCAATTTTGTTTTAATCACGTCCATGGGGTCTAAATAAGTCACGCTCTGTAGGTAATTAATATGAATTTAGTGAAAACCTTTTTTGTTTAATCTTCCGCTCTAAAAGCGCATGGCTTGAAGTTTTAATTTTGGATATGTAAGATCGAATTGTGGTCCATTAAAAACATTAAGTTTAAATATTCTGCTTGAGATCAATGTGGCACTGTCCCGGTGGCATCTTGCTTTTCTTATATGTAAATTTTAAAATCCTCCAAGAAGCAAGAAAGACTAAACCGTCAAAGGGCGCTGTAATATGTTCCGTGTTATTGTGTACATATGCCAGTGAGTAGCTTTGCGCTAAATATGAAGTATGAAACCCCAAAAACCGGTTTTAACCCCACGCGCGTTGAAATTGATCATTCCAACGCAATTACCCCGGTTCTGTTCATGTTTGTGTGTCTGTAATATACATAGAGAATACTAGGTCGGTGCCGAATAAAGTGAAGTTTATTTTGCGAGGCTTAGAAAATCTGAACCACGAGCCTTGGCGTTCGAAATTGCGTACTGGTTACGTATAAAAGATTTTCATGTTCTATTAAAACAGTTACCTATATACTCTTTACCAAAACACACATTGTCAGCGAATTTTGGTTCCAAACATACACCTCTTGGAAAACTCCGTACAAACCGTAATGTTTCATCATAAAAAGAACGAAAGCGATGCAATAAAACAAATATTAACAATAACACTTACTATGCAGTGCAACTTTTTCAAAAGAGTCCATAACATTTCTATCAGGTCCGCTTATTAAAAAAAGACGTCATATTACATAGCACTTAAATAATAGCGCACAAACAGCATTAAACGTTATTCAGTTATTTAATGCTTATGGTTCCATACTAATGGTTATTTTAAAACATAACAATACAGTGTATTTAAAGAAAACTGCAAAATTAATTAATTCATAACAAGTGATGAGGGATTTTATCTTTCTTTTTGGGGGCAAAATGTGTATTAATACATTGTCGTCAATTATGCTACAAAATTCATTTGAATAACTGACAAGATGACTACCGGTATTTCATTTTATGAGGATTTATCATTTTCTTAATGATTGTATGAAATACAATCAATTCATTTGTAAATGAATAATAACAATTGGACATGATGGATTTAAGTACATACCGGTACACATTGCAAACCTTCCGCGATGGGTTAAACGTTCTGTTGATGCTTTACCATATGAGGTACCTTTGGGTCAAAAGTACATATATGCCAACAGCTAAAAAATAGATATCACTGCGGTAATAAATTTAACACTGCGGTGATATATTTGTAACTGCGGTGATACTTTGTCTGACCCAAAGAGTTTGATAAGGACTAAATCAAACTGACCAACTAAATAACTTCTTGCAAAACGGCAAATCGGCGAATATTTACTGCGAAGTTATCAAGTGCTGTCTTCGTGGATTACTGTTGAGCATTGGTGTTCGGTACAGGAGTTTTGTAATTTTAATCTTCGGACACATGGATGACAACAATTACATAATCATTTATCGATTAGCATTCCCACATACAGTTAATAAAAAAGTGTTTGTCGATGTTAATCTCTGTTTGTTATGGGGAAAGGAAAATGATTGTTTAAAAACTGACCCAAACAAATAAATGTAACAGCAGGCATAAAAATATACCAACAGTCATAATTTGTCACCGCTGTGACAAAATTGTTACTGCAGTGACAAAATAGATATCACCGCAGTGATGAATTTATTACCGCAGTGACACAATTATCACCGTGGTAACAATTTTGTCACCGCGGCGATATCTATTTTTAGCTGTTTGCCTATTTGTACTTTTGACCCAAATGGTACGGCATATTACCAGTCATGTTTCACGAAACAACATAAGTTCAAGGTTTTCATGAATCCCACACGCGGATTTCTTATAAATGTACTCTCTTACTGTCCTACTGAAACAATTAAACTATATAACTTTTATGGATTTATATTTTGCATTCTACGAAGATACCGCTATAAAAGATTGACTTAGAATTTTAAATACGCCGTTATAAAAGATTTATTTTTTACTGACAATTCAAAAAAATACGACAACGTCAGATAAATGACTCTTTATACCGACATAACATTGATGTCCAAACATTTGCTTAATACTCATGACTTAATTGTGGTTTGAGTTAAAAGAACGGACAACAAACACAAGTATATCACTGTCCACCATATTATTGTGGGCAACAAAAATCGGGAATTGGTGTATAAATAATTGGAGCAGAAAATCTGGAATAGTGTAGAATATATAAGCAAGAATGATAACGTTCTAAAAATGTTTAATGGTGATTTTTATAAGAATATACAACATTTAATTATCATACAAGATAAAATATGCAACGCAGACATGCTATGAACTTTCAAAAATGAAACATTCTCAAGGTTATATATAATGATGAAATGATACTTAAAATTATGTTGCTATCACATTCATTGTAGCACAACAATATGACTTGTGTGCGAATAGTTGAAACAAGTGAAATTTAATTGAAGTCTGCAATTAAAAATGTTTCTAAGATGAGTATCAGGGCTCGACTTTAACAAATATAATTTGTTTTTAAACAATATGCTAGTGTTAAGTTGTCGATTACAAGATGTATTTAATAATGTATATCAAAAATTATTACTACAGTATAGTTTTCTCTAACAAAATAATTACTCAACAGAATGATTATACATACATATGTATATGAAAAAAATATGGTTGCTATGGCGCCTTCCTGGAATTTGCCTGTTATGATGGAAATTTCGTATGAGTAACTTATTTGGCCTTTTTATTTATGAAACAAAGAAAAATAAGTTAAATGCATAACTTTGTTGAATTTATGTCAATTCAGAATTCAAAGTCAAATTAACTCTTAAGTGACTGGATAAAAAGCTAAAGAGTCGTGTACTCAAATGTTCATTATATAATTATATCTAAACGTTATGCATTTTCAAGTGGAAATAATTTATATAAGTTGATTTAAATATACCAAGAAAGTAATTACCCACTGATAAGATGTTAAACAAGTAGAGATTTTAGACCGTCGACGACTAAAATAAGCCGTCGAACGTCGCCATCTTTTAGAAACAGCCGTACGGAAAAAAAAACTTTTAATGACCGCTTCCGGGGTAACTTACTCGGTGTATACATGTTTAAAATGTGTTAATATTCTTATATTGGAGTAGCATGTACAACACAAATGTGACGGTTAAGGTGCTAAGAATTTATATAATTTATAATTATACGTTACTGAAAGGTTCATTATTACCGGTGTCCTAGGTACGTGGGTTGGCTTGCACAATTAACATGTAAGAATGGTCAAGTGTTGTTCAAAGATCGGTTTCAGTGAAATATGAATGCGTAATTATATGGATGAGTAACAACTTTATTATCACCCTGCTCCTGTTAACGTACATACCGCGTGGGTTGGAGTTATACAATTCAAACGTATGAGTGGTCAGTTAACGGTTCATACCGGTAATCAGGTACAAATCCATAGTGTATTGCATGCACATAATTCAGTATCATAGCACAATTAATGATAGTTACATAAGGCAGTAAACAGTAAACAAAACGTACGACAAAAAAGTATTTAGCATCAAAGTAATTATGCTAATAATCAGTGAACATTAAGAACATATATGTGTCGATCGCAGTCCGCAAAGGCTTATCAGGGACGACACTTTCCGCCTTGACTGAAGTTACGTTAAGATGAGACACCCTTTAAACGACTAATATTCTATACAATGGGCGAAAACGCCGTTCCTGATTGGGCAGTCTGATAAGCCAGGGACGACACGCCGTTCCTGATTGGGCAGTCTGATAAGCCAGGGACGACACGCCGTTCCTGATTGGGCAGTCTGATAAGCCAGGGACGACACGCCGTTCCTGATTGGGCAGTCTGATAAGCCAGGGACGCCGTTCCTGATTGGGCAGTCTGATAAGCCAGGGACGCCGTTCCTGATTGGGCAGTCTGATAAGCCAGGGACGCCGTTCCTGATTGGGCAGTCTGATAAGCCAGGGACGCCGTTCCTGATTGGGCAGTCTGATAAGCCAGGGACGCCGTTCCTGATTGGGCAGTCTGATAAGCCAGGGACGACACGCCGTTCCTGATTGGGCAGTCTGATAAGCCAGGGACGACACGCCGTTCCTGATTGGGCAGTCTGATAAGCCAGGGACGACACGCCGTTCCTGATTGGGCAGTCTGATAAGCCAGGGACGACACGCCGTTCCTGATTGGGCAGTCTGATAAGCCAGGGACGACACGCCGTTCCTGATTGGGCAGTCTGATAAGCCAGGGACGACACGCCGTTCCTGATTGGGCAGTCTGATAAGCCAGGGACGACACGCCGTTCCTGATTGGGCAGTCTGATAAGCCAGGGACGACACCGTTCCTGATTGGGCAGTCTGATAAGCCATGGACGACACTTCAGGCACATTTAAGGGTCATTTTCACGTTTTGGTAAATTGACGAAATTAAAAACAATGTTTCGCAAATTTGCGTTGTAGTTATGATATTTGTGAGGAAACAGCAATACTGAACATTTACCATGCTCTAAAATAGCCATTATATGCATCTTTTGACGATTTAAAAACCTGAAAAGTATAAAGCGTTGCAACGCGATACGATTGAATAATTTGGAGAGTTCTGTTGTTATCGTTATATTTTGTGGTACTACGAGGATCGCTTATTAAGTATAAACATACATCACTCATTGAATGAGCACGGATTGCCGAGTGGTCTAAGCAATAGACGTTTACTCCAAGGGTCAGTGGTTCGAGCCCAGTTGAGGATTACTTTTTTGCTTTCTTTAATTTTAATCTTGTTGTTTCGCTGGAGCTTTTTATATCCAATGTTTACATTTATCAATATAAAGCATTTAATGACAAACTTCAATACATGCCAAAATCTATGAAAAGCATTAAGCCCGTTTCCTCAGAGCGGAGCTCATATTCTATTATCCTTCATAACAAAACAATATAATTGATATAATATTAATAAATAGCGTCATTTATACCGATTCGAATTTATTTCGCGCAGAGTTGCGTTGTAGTTTTGTGCGTTATTAAATAACCAATTACCTTTCATGCTCTTTTACACGTGTATGTCCATTAAAAGTTTGGACAAAACTTTAAAACTAGCAAACTTTAAGTAAAACTCGTCATGTTAAAAACATTCAACTCCGAACAAAATATGTTCCGAAACACCAAGTGTATACATGCATACATGCAGTCCGCACACCAAGTGTATACATGCATACATGCAGTCCGCACACCAAGTGTATACATGCATACATGCAGTCCGCACACCAAGTGTATACATGCATACATGCAGTCCGCACACCAAGTGTATACATGCATACATGCAGTCCGCACACCAAGTGTATACATGCATACATGCAGTCCGCACAGGCTTATCAAGGACGACATTTTCCGCCTAAACTGTCTCTTGCTAAGAAGAGACATTCTTTAAACGAAAAATATCATAAAAGCGGAAAGTGTCGTCCCTGATTAGCCTGTGCACAGGTTAACCTGGGACGAAACTTTACGCACATGCATTAAACTCACTTTTCACAGAGCACGGCTCAATAATATCTTGTTCGTCTAAACGCTACGCAGAGGTTCCACATATGTTCTGTCCACCCTTCTTGTGTATTCGCATAGCCATGTCTTAAATATTTCGCAGGTATGTAAATATAAATCTTCACTTGAGTTCTCGACCGTGTCACAAACGTTTAATATATATTAGTTGAAGCGTTTACATTAATTGGATCGAATACATTAATTGGATCGAACGCTGCAATTAACTTGTTGTTCTACACACAAAAGGCCGGTTTCTTCACGACGCGGCCCATATATATATATATATATATATATATATATATATATATATATATATATATATATATATATATATATATATATATATATATATATATATATATATATATATATATATATATGCATTTGTTTATTTATGATAACTTCATAACTATGTGTTATTCAGTCTGAGATTTTAAACACCTTTCCTTAAGCAAGATTGTGTAATTAACATAACTTCATAAGTGTTGTTCATGAAGAATTATCCAGATTTCATCCATTGTTATGTGATTGATGCGAATATGTTTGTTTTGTCTCGTGTTTATGTTCTGTTTCGCATTTATCGCACAGTGCAGGAGTACACAATTTCCAATACGAATGGTGCGTATAACATATTTTTGTTAAATATAACTATGTAAAAAAACATTTGTTTGTGATGAAAAAAATCTTCATAATTTCTCGCTATTATTTCTAAAGAAAATACACTTGAGTTACCAAATTATTTTCACTGACGAAAATATAGTGAAAATATAGTATGTTGTATGGTCTCATTAGTCACGGTACGTACACAAATACTAATTGGGTGAATCTCAATTATGGGTTATGGTATCGGAACAAACTATACAGTGTTCGAGAAGTATCGTTAAAAGTCGAGGAGCGGAAATCGGCGATACATGTTTGTGTTGCTTTATATATTTAGAACAAGAAATAGTATGTATTTCAATTCCGAATTGTTTGTTGTGTTTGAGACATTTTTTGTTGTTATTATGGTATTGAATGTTAAATTAAGTTTCTTGGAAAATTGACCATGATGCCTGTATCACTTGACTCTGCATAATTACGCATCTGGTAAGAATATATACGCTTATATGGTTTTTTAATGCCGACCGTGCGAACTACCACCTATGAAAAAAACAACCTTTCTATGCATTGATCAATCATCCTTACGAAAGATGTGTGATTTTGGAGCCTCGTGGCACGCCATACAACCATGTGTAAATACGAGTCATGAAAAACATGCGCACATGTCAGTTATGTTATCCCACTCCGCAAGCATACGACGATTGCGATCAGCTAGGAACACCTTGATCAATCCGGGCATTGCCGCCACCCACTCCTCTCACCCCCACCCCCGGTACACCAGAGGACGTTAGCCATACCGGACACAATGCCCCTGATTCTGAATTTTAGGGCAGACTCAACGGTAGAATAGTGTCTTCGTCCTTTCCTTGCCTCCCGACTCCCGATGTACTTACAAGATGTCCTTCACAGCCGATAAGCGTGACAGGGCCACACAAAGTGACCTGCCATATTTAGACAATCCTTATTTGTGTACACGTTTATTCAAATAAAAACAAACGTAACACTTGCGATGGTTCTTAAAAGCGTCTAAGTGTATTATTAAGCGTACGAGCATCTGTTCAAATAAATATGTCTTGTTCTGAGAAAACTGGGCTTAATTCATGTGCGTAAAGTGTCATCCCAGATTAGCCTGTGCAGTCCGCACAGGCTAATCAGGGACAACACTTTCCGTCAAAACTTGATTTTCGGTAAGGAGGGACTTCCTTAAAAAAATACCATAAAAGCGGAAAGTGTCGTCCCTGATTAGCCTGTGCGGACTACACAGGCTTATCTGGGATGACACTTTACGCGGCTCAAACATGGTTTTAAAGGGGCCTTTTCACAGATTTTGGCATTTTTTAACTTATTCATTAAATGCTTTATATCGATAAATGTAAACATTGGATCGTAAAAGCTCCAGTAAAAAATCAAGAATAAAATTTAAAAAAGGAAAAGAACATTGCCCGGACCAGGTTTCGAACCAGTGACCCCTGGAGTCCTGCCAGAGTCCTGAAGTAAAAACGCTTTAGCCTACTGAGCTATTCCGCCGAGTACATATACTTGACGTATTTTATACCTTATATAAGCAATCTTCGTAGTTTCACAAAATTTAACGACAAAAACAGAACTCTCCAAATTATTCAATCGTTTCGCGTTGCAACGCTTTATATTTTTTAGGTTTTCAAATCGTCAAAAGATGCATATAATGGCTAAATTAGACCATGGTAAATGTTCAGTATTACTGTTTCCTCACAAATATCATAACTAAAACGAAAATTTGCGAATCTGAAACAACTTTTTTCAATTTTGTCAATTTACCAAAGCGTGAAAAGATCCCTTTAAACCAAGATGAAACAAAAGTTCCATAAAACAGTGTTGGCCTTATTAGTTATCAATCAGAACGTCGTACAAACCTCTGGGTTATTGTTTCGTTGACAATTTTTATTTTGCAAGCATACACATCGGAACAGCATATTACATTAAGTTTATTTTGCAGAACATTTGGTGAATATTTATCTTTAACTAAATATCAGTAGGACACAAATACAGGCGGGCATTCGTTCGGAAAAGCACATGCCCTTGTTTGCAAAAAAAACAAACAAATATCGTTAGGGCATATTTCCGCAAAGGCAAATGATTTTGTCCGACATTGAAATATAACTTCGGTCCAACGTGCGTGATTATAATTTAATAATGTACTCTTGGAGTGCATGAGATGCGCGGATTAAGGACCTCAGAAACATCGAAACACATGAAAAAACATAATTGTCAGCAGATAAACTTAACTTTGCTTCTGTATAGTTACTTTAGAAAAGTAACAAGTGTATCCGAATATCGGTTAATACTACAATGATTACCATTCTTGTTTTGACACAGGCGGACATAGGTCTCTAAGGTGTTTTGACATCTCGGGCAGACATCTTTTTCTATAGACTAGATGAGCATTCCTACGTGGTATTATCCTCGTTCTGGTAAAACTGGGTTTAATGCATATGCGTAAAGTTTCGCCCCAGATTAGCTAATCAAGGACAACGCTTTCCGCCTGCACTTGATTTTCGTTCAGAAGACACCTCCTTTAAACAAACAATGCCTTTAAGTGACGTTCCTCATTAGCCCTTGAAGAAGGCAGAGGATAATCTGGGACAACACTTAACGCGCATGCATTAAGCCCACTTTTCCAAGAACGAAGCTAACTGGAGCCTTCGCAATCGTTTCTACATTTCATTAACATCGCGTAAAATAGTTAAGTCGATGTTTTCTTTCATTGTTAGAGTTATATTATGGGCATCTAGCAGTTTATAGGTGTCTATCGCAACCGTTGTTTATTTTTGGTGTTTTCACTTCATATACACTAATATTTGTTAATGCAGCTTCAACATACTAAAACAATATCACGGAAAGAGAAAAATATTGCATTTGAATATCAACCGTACTTGCGTTTGACAAATGATCATGCATGTACGATGTGAACCTAAATGTAGTTTTAGTGCAGATTCGTTCATACGACACAAAGACACAATTCTGTTTTACGGATCATTCCGGCTTAGAGGACTGGGTGGGTCACGTAAGAATATCGAATATAAAATATATTTTTATGAACAACTGGTAGCAAGATGAGTTGCAGATAATTGGTCAGTAACCACATTTTAACTAACTCTTTTGACCTGTTAATTCTTTTCAGCTCAATTCAAGAGTGAAAAATGCCCATTATATCACTTTAACGATTCGTTATTATGATAGAATATGCTATCAAATGCCTAATTTAAATTGAACGTAGTTTTTTTAGTGTGTTTTTTATGTTCATGTAAATTTTATTTAGCCGTCGAATAAAAAACATGAATGCAAACTTCATATAAAATACGTGAATATCACAGAATTTAGCAAACATATGATAAATCTCAACCAGGAATACTAAAAACTAAGTTTAGGGTCGACGCAAAAATTGGGTCGGTCAGGCCAGTGGAAACAACCAGCTTTAGTTTACACGTATGTAGAATGAATTGTATGTTGAGTATCAAAACGTCAATAGTATTTATTCCTCCAACAACAAGATACATACAGCCTCTGAAGTCATTTAACAACATATTTACCATTGAAATGCGATAATGTTTACAATGAAATGCACTAATGTTGCATTCCGCATGCAACACAAAACTTTCTCATTAACTACCATTATTAAAAGGGGCCTTTTCACGTTTGGGTAAATTGACAAAATTGAAAAAAAAGTTGTTTCAGATTCGCACATTTTCGTTTTAGTTATGATATTTGTGAGGAAACAGTTGCACTGAACATTTACAATGCTCTAAAATAGCCATTATATGTGTCTTTTGACGATTTAAAAACCCGAAAATTATAAAGCGTTGCAACGCGAAACGAATTAATAATTTGGAAAGTTCTGTTGTTGTCGTTATATTTTGTGAAACTACGAGGATTGGTTATATGAAGAATAAAATACATCTGTCATTGTATCCAGCAGGATGGCCGAGTGGTTCAAGTGGGAGACTTTTTCCTCCAGGACTCCAGGGGTCAGTGGTTCGAGCCCTGCTGATGATTACCTTTTATTCTTTTTTAAATTTTATTCTTGATTTTTTACTGGAGCTTTTTATATCCAATCTTAACATTTATCAATACAACGCAATACATGACAAACTTTAAAACATGCCAAACTCTGTGAAAAGGCCCCTTTAAACAACAACCATAAATGGTATGGTAAGATAACATCGACCAGCACGTGTTCAAACCACTACACGCGTGTGGACAAATACACCATGCAACCCGTGCTAATCTCCGACATCAAAGGCGCCGCTAGAACTTCAGATCTCGCAGAAAGTTTTCCCGCCTCTTGGACCGGTTCATTTGGAGAAAAGTGATGGGTGGATATTTTCTTATTCACGTATTTATTTGTATTAAACATATCCACCAAAATATAAATATAAATAATTCATATCTACATTATCTTATAAAAAAATACGTTATGGAACAATGGACAGACAATATTCTGATAACAAAAGCACACAATGTCTTAATGAAGTAACCCCCGTTATAATGGACTCTGTCGTAAAGCTTCACAGCAGTTCCTGTATTGGAGTTCGCAGTTGCAGACGACAAGTTGAAGTTACAAGATGACCTTTAATGCATTTAACGATTATTTGGGCTTACCAATGCTGAGAAGTATGACACCAGGTAAGAAGTTTTAGCTATTATATGACCTGAATGAATTTTGTTGACTCCGATGTTCAAGCTGAAATAGCTGTTTGTTTCAAGAATGATCGTCTTCAAAACTAAAAATAAAGTTGGTTAAAGCGAGATTATACGATTTTTATGTGTTGAATAGTAATATAGTGATACAAATATGTTATAATAACACACAATATGCAAGAAAAATAATATACATTTAACTTAAGACGAATTTCATAAAATGCAGCAAATACAAATTAGCGCCCCGAGCCGATTGTAACGAAGATAATTCGTACATATTTTCCGACAATAACCGATGCATTCGTCTTTTTAGTAGTGTTCGTGTGTCGTATGAATAGATATCGCTGCAGGAATTTCAAATGAACCGTTAAAATAATTTAGATTCATATCGTACATGCATGATATGATATACATGCTGGCGAATTCGGCTGTACAGCCTTTTTTCGATTTCAGAATTAAATATCTGGCTTATTTAGCATTTTTCGACACATGTTCTTCTTAACCTTTTTTTAGTTTATATTAAAATATATGTGTAATAAGTTTTTTTTACACATTTTTTAATAAATATTTGACAAGATCGTATATACCCGCTTTAAAGTGGTTCTGTGACTTTTTGCGAATAATTTAATAACAAATACTCTTAATTATCTGTTCAACGCAGCGTTTTCAAGTAATTCGATCGAATATTTTGGTAAGACTATTTTTTGTGATGTGTTTTTAAATGTTTACATTAAAACTACTGTAAAAATTCTTTCATAGCATTTATTGTCATTTTAAGGTCAAGAGAGGTAACTTATGGTTAGAACAAGTGAAATTTTTGGACACTAGTCTCAGTCTCTGACTGTACAAGTGGATTTAAAAGTAATTGTGGAGATTGGTACAATTAAAACCATATCACCGTTCTTTTGATTCTTAAAATGTCAAAACAAATTGGAGAAAATTTTACATTTATGTAATTAAAATAGACTAACCCTCTAAAGTAAAAAAAGAACTTTGATTTTTTTTCTCCATGACACACATGAAAATCCTTTTCTGATAAAAAGCGGATGGAAAGCATGGAGATTATGGGGGAATTTATCGTCCAATAAAACTCGCTCAGTTTAAACCTTATTATAATTTGACCTCGACGGCATATTGAGCTGACAGCCCATCAAAACACTCGCCAACAGTACTTCAATGGTGTCTTTGAGGGAGTGCTAAAGAACAAACCCATAGTGGTTATAGCTATGCGGAAACCATATCAACTATGCCATGACGACCGTTTAAAATTCTTATTTAATGGAATTTATTTTAAAATGAAGCACAAAATTGATAGTTAATTGTAAAAAACAAGTTATATAACTCTTTCACTGCTGGAACCAAATTCTAAAGGCCTTTGCAATCAGTTTGGATCCAGATAAGACGCCACAGACATTTAGCTGACAAATTTCCCAGCATGCAAAGGGTTGACTAAAAGTTTATATAAGAAAACACGGCCATCAATCAAGAATTCTGGAACTCCATCTGTAACCCTACCTCTATTTTTATGCCCCTCTTCGAAGAAGAGGGGGTATATTGTTTTGCACATGTCTGTAGGTTGGTCAGTAAGTCCGTCCGTTTGTCCACCAAATGGTTTCCAGATGATAACTCAAGAATGCTAAGGCCTGAAACTTCATAGGTACATTGATCATGACTGGCAGATGACCCCTATTGATTTTCATGTCACTAGCAGTGCCCCAGATAATTATTTCGGAAATAGGGTTTTCACCCACTGATTTTGAAAAATAGGGTGATTTCATTCTTGGAATAGGGTGAAATGAGTTATAAGATGCATACAGTAAAACTGCTTTACTGCTGTTGAAGCTGCACACAATTGTATTGATTCAATAAAACTGTACACTAATATACTTAACTTAAATAAACTGATGTTTCATAACATCTTTAATCCTTCAAACTGTTAATGATATAAACTGTAAACTTAAAAAAAAAAATCGATAACACGAATGATTCGGCACTTATTGGCTCTTGCTTTCTTGGTTCGAAAAAGTTAGCGATCGACTGATATTTTGGCGCAACAATTGCGGACGTCTTTCTCTTAGACATTTTTATTACGCATCGTATTAGAAACTGAAAGTACAGACACTTAACAAATACATGCACAATGAACGACGGATTAAGTCAGATTGAAAACGCATGTATGTCGTGGTAAATAATTTGGTCAGCCGCTTTATTTAACTATGAAATCTAGTCCGCAGAGCGTTTGAATAGCTTTGACTGTTTTATTGCTCCGTCATCCAGGCGCTTGCTGAATAAAAGCATCGCCGCGTAACGAAAATAATCACAAAAAATACCCAAAATTAGCAAAGTATTTTCAATCAAAGCTATTGTATCGTACGCATCAAATAAGACCAATGTGCGTAAAAGGCAAATCGGGTGCGTTTTCAATACGCATGATATTGTATTTCTTTGCGTTTTTAAACATTTTAATAGGGTGAAAGACGCAGATACGCAGCTTATCTGGGGCACTGGTCACTAGGTCAAATGTCAAGGTCACAGTGACTCAAAATAGAATAATGGTTTCCGGATGATAACTCGAGAACGCTTACGCCTAGGATCATGAAACTTCATAGGTACATTGATCATGACTAGCAAATGACCTCTATTGATTTTCAGATCACTAGGTCAAAGGTCAAGGTCACAGTAACTCGAAACAGTAAAATGGTTTCATGATGATAATAGAGGGGAGCTTCCCCAAAAAGGGCACATTTCACGCGTAATTTTGGAAAATAGGGCATTTGGTTAAAAATATACTTAAGTATATACTTTGGTTATCCTAATTACTTATGAAATGTAAATATTAGTGCATTGGAACCTTTCGCCAATTGTATGCTGTTCCTCATTTTGTGTAATGAAATTATAATAAATATATTTTTATCTACATTGGCGCTAAGGAAAACAACTTAGTAGCCAATTTCATGACTTGGGCTAGCATCCGACTACACCAGTGTTTTTTTTCACTTATAGGGGAATGGTGGCGGGGCCCGTCCAAAGGGGAAAAAATGCGGCGTTTTTAGGAAAAGGGGAAAATTAAAAATTCACTTGTTTATATGTAATGATATTTATTATATTAATACACATGTTTGTATGAATATAATATTCCCAGCTTAATGTCTTTGTCCTTATTCTTAAAATAAAAATATATATCAATGATTTTTTCAACATTAAAGTTTCAGACAGTTCAGCCTTCATGCACAGTCTGAGTTTTCTTAGCCATTTTGAGTCAAATTGGGATCTTTTAAATCGATAAAATGGCAAATTTGAGCATTTTTTATCAATAAAATAGACCAAATTTGAATGATTTTATCAACAAATATTGACACAATATAGATACATCAGGCCTTTTCTTTGCCGTTTTGGGAGAAAAATGCAATTAATGTGAAAAGTCCACTGATATCGAAAAACTATTTAATACAACTCTTTATAATCAGAGCTCCAGATAAGGTTTTGTGAAATTCTTAAATTACTACCAGATTTTCAAAAAGAATTCTTAACTCTGAAATTTTATTCTTAACGTTACTACTAAGTTTTGGAAAATAATCCTTATTTTATCTAAAAGACCTAAAAATAAATAATTATGGTTATTTTCATGCAAAAAAATCAATATAAACATACTAGCAACTTTATTTATACGAGTTCAACATTGTCTTTTCAGTATTATACAATTTTATTTTTCAAATACCTTCATATGCCCAAACTGTGCTTAGATTGCATGCCTTAGATGAATTTTTACATATTTCACATTTAAAACGGGTCTCCCCTTCAATCTTTTCAACGATTAGCCACGGGACTTGTCCCTTCCACTCGTTCAATGTTTTTTTTGTGTGTTTAAGTTTGGACCCGTCGTGTCGCGTTTTTGTTTAGCTTTTCCGACTGTGTCGGCAATTGAACATACAACATCGTATAAGATCTTTTATATAATGTCTTTCTAAACATTTTAACTTTGGCTCACTTTGTGTACAATATGTTAAAAACGTGTTTTTGGACGCTTTGAAGTTTTTAGGACGCTCTCTGGGCGCCGCCATTGTTTTTTGACAGATAGACTGTATACGCCGCTTTTATTGGAAAAAATGCGCTTTGTTAAACAAACCCGATAACCATTCTATTTAAGCACTGCAAAGATCTTTAATACGCGAAAAGAACTCAATAAAAATCGATACGAACCGATATAAAAATAATATTCGTAACTTGATTTTGTAATTCTTAATGGTACGACAAGATTTTAAAATAAATACGTAACGGACTTGAAAATAATTCGTAATTACAAAAATACGACCCTTATCTGGAGCTCTGTATAATAATTCAAAATAATATAAATTATAGCTATATACTTTGTTAGTTGTTTATGAAATAAATTTCAGATAAATATATCATGATTATGAGACAGTTCTTTCTAAAAAAAAAAAAAAATTTTTTTTTTTTTTTTACTTCTGGAGGGGATTTTTTTTACAAAAGGGGGAAAAATATATACTCTTTTTTGAGGGGAATGGGGCCGAATATTGGCCCCGAAATTGCCATATTAAAAAACACTGTACACGCATTAGAGATATGTAGATATCATATTTCTTTCCAGTGTGTGTGGGGGGGGGGGGGGGGGGGGGGGGGGGGGGGAGATTTTGATGTTTTTTATCACCTGTCATCATTGAACTGCATGTTAATCTTTTAGGTTCCAGTTTCAGCATCAGTGGCCTTGTAGAAGAAGAAAGAAAACATGAAATAAATTCATGGGTTTCACTGGGAAAAAAAAAACGTTCAGATTGTCATCACTTAAATTCGTTGCTTTAAATAACTTTGAGCCAATGTTTGTCCACAATAATATTAATTAAAACAAAAATCTATATTGTCTTTATTGACAAATTTTAAGTCTAAACAATGATCAATGTCACCATGAAGTAGCATTTAGTCTGGAGATTAAAATGAAACATTGTCATTGTTAGTAACAGGATATATTTATTTTACAACATGTTATTTCAACTAATGAGTAATGTCAACAAAGTTGACAGTTTTGTTAGGTCCGAAAATATATGACAATATCAAAATTACATTTTACTCGCAGAGTGATAAATCCGCCTTCCAAACAAGCTCTTTATTTGTTGAAATAACAACTCTCTGCCCCTATTCATGTTAAAATTCATCATGATTGAGGACAGACAGTGTTTTAAAGTTCAGAAATAAAATCCAAACACAAATATGTTCTTCCATGCCGTAATTTCCGACTGAAAGTTAACCGCATATTCGCATTAAAAAGAGATGATTAGTTTTCAAATTTTGATAGGTATTTTGAATTAAAAATCACTATTTTTGCAAACAAAAATCATAGCCAAAGAATTCAGAAGTTTAAAAAAATCAATAGTGCTGACTTTGATTTCATTCGAGTGTGATTGTGCCTAACCAAGTGTGACCTCAGAGATAATCTTTCACAGCATGTTACTATCGTCTGCAACAAAAGGCTAATTAGTGATCTGATAACAAACCATGCCCTTGGGGCTTGTTTGTTCACGATGTGTTGACTTAATACACCCCCGGCAGTCATGTACTGGTAAGGGTGTTATCTGTGTATTCATGTCGATGTTTCTGGCGATTAACACGGCCTGAAAACTGGAATTTAGAGACCAAAAGGGCATTTGACAGAAAAATAGAGGGGCGCTTTTTAAGGGGGCAAATTTTAGAGGGGCGCAGCGCCCCTCTATTTAGTGCTAGCTGGAGCACTGGGTAAAAACTGCCGGGCGCTGATAACAAACATTTTTATAGTACGTCTGAATACCCGTATGCAGAAGGGCCCACCTTGTATGTAGACTGGTATATTTATAGTACAGATACGTGTATGGTATTGGTACAAAGAACTGTGAAACAGTGGACTAATTCACACGTGTTCATTGAACTTGAATAGACATAGCGTCCAAGCGAAAAATAACTAGTTTCAAAAGGAAACCCACAAACGAAATAACAATATGAAAGATAATGCAAAGTAAATCGTTGAGTTAGAAAAAAAAAACGGAAATTAAATAATGCTTCCAGCAAAATTTGCGAGAATGTTTTGATTTTGCTAGTTGGTATTTAAGATGCTCGCAATGTTTTGCAAGTAGAAAAAAAGTTAAAGTCGAGCCCTGAGCAGTTGTATACCCAGATAACGGAAGTTACATCCTAAACTTATTTTGCATTAACTTCTTTAAGGATTTCTGATTTAATAAGATTCACATGCTTTCATCTCTCAAAACGCTTATTAACATGCTTTCTTTGAGAATTAAATAAATATGATGGAATATGGCAAACATGATGGCAAATGTTGATAATAATTGTAGTGAAAAATAATTTAGCTAAAATAATTGAGAACTCAATTTGTAAAACCAAAAACGGCGCATTAAGTCAAGATCAGTCAGGCGCTGATAACACATTTTTATTTGCCTTATAATGGATTGCATGAGTCTGCAAACGGGGGTGCAGTTTTCTAGGTGATTTTAGAACTCAAAGTCCAAGAGTTGTCTCTCAAGTTGGACGTGCCTGAATCTTCCCCTATCCTACTTTACACAACAAACTATGTCATGGGAACGATCCCTAGATGTTAAAAGGGCCTTTTCACAGATTTTGGCATGTTTTGAAGTTTGTCATTAAATGCTTTACATTGATAAATGTAAACATTAAATTTTAAAAGCTCCAGTAAAAAATCAAAAATAAAATTTAAAAAAAGAAAAAAAAAGTAGCCCGCATCAGGGCTTCAACCTGTGACCCCCAGAATCCTCAAGTAAAAACGCATAAGCCAACTGATCTATCCTGCCAAGCACACATAAGATGTGTATTTTATACGTTATAAAAGCAATCTTTGTAGTTTCACAAATTTAAAGGACAACAACCGAACTCTCCAAATTATTCAATCGTTTCGCGTTGCAACGCTTTATAATGTTTAGGTTTTTAAATCGTCAAAAGATGCATAAAATGGCTATATTTGACCATGGCAAATGTTCAGTAATACTGTTTCTTCACAAATATCATAACTAAACCGAAAATTTGCGAATCTGAAACAACTTTTTTCAAATTTGTCAATTTACCAAACCGTGAAAAGATCCCTTTGATTTTCCACTTGTTAAAAAATGTTATTGTAAATGCAAATGATTCCAACAAATACAAATATTTCTGCTTGCTTATATATTGCATTACTAATCATTATGCATTCACATATATATGGAAAGTAAGTACCCTGGAATATGACCAGGTGCCTGTAACTTACAGAATACCGGAGTTAGATTACAATAGTACCTGTGTCAACAATGACCAAATGAGCAGTATTAATACATCTGATAAAGGTCATTTTTTGATTGATCAGACATACCAAACAGACAGTGTCCTGAAGTCAAATGAGATCTGAAAATAATATTTAACAGACTAAAAATTCCTACGTAATGTTTTGTTTTGTTGTTTTGAAAATACTAGATTATTACATATTCATCCGAGGCATTAGACATAGAGTGTTGGAGGAAACTGGGCTCAATGCATGTGATTATTTTAAACATGGAGTGGACATGATTTTATTTAGAAGAGACTTCTTTCTAAACAAACAATTAACTAAGCAAAAAGAGGCATCCCCAATTAGCCTGTGCAGACTACATTGGCTAATCTGGAACAACACATAACACAAATGCGTTTAGCCCTGTTTTCCCAGAATTAGGCTCATTTAATGACGTGCTCATCAATCATTTTCAGATGAGGTGGGCCAAGAAGAGTCGCCCATACCCGAGTTTGACTCCCGAAGTAACCAAAATAGCTTCTGTTTTCAAGGTACATGTAGGTTGCCGCTATTGCCCTGGTTTACCAATGAAGAGATATTACAGCTAGATCAGTAAGGGCCTTCTTGCATTAATGTGACTGACCAGCCAGGCCAATAACACTGAATGGACAAAAGCTGAGGGCTTAAGCCTTTATCATGTTTGGGGACTGACTTTGTTTTTTTTTATGAGCTAACTTTAGCAGGAAGTGCTCATGGTGAGCTATTTTGGTGGCATTGGTTTTAAAGCTTCTGGAATCATGCAGTTTTTGTTGTCAACATTTGCTTCAAACAAAATATCCTTTAAAAGGGTGTCAATTCAGTGGTCACTCTGCTGCCAGACATGATCGCCAATGGCGATTATTTTATCCAACTCGCTATTATTTCTTAAAATTGTCTAGAAAAAATGGCAATATTTTATCCGCCTACATCAAAAAACAAATTGCCTCTGAATGTTGTCCGGCGAATGCGAAACGCCTGCAAATCGGGCCATCAAGCAGGAAAAATCGATAACGAGATTACCTGTGTACACACAGGGGTGTGATTTTTCCACAGATCCGCGGATTTCCGCGGATCGGGTTGTCCCGGATGTCACTTCTGAGATTTGCGTAAATTCGTTTTAAAAAATGTGGGGGAGAGGGGCTACCACCGATTCCGCGGACGTATTTCATAAGCGGCCCGAAATATTCGCGGCCCGCGAAATCTCTCCGCATTTTACACTGGTATATTATGCCTAAGCATTTTTAAAACGAGCCATATAATTGGCTGTCGTTTCCCAATCTTCCAATTAAAATCGTGTTCTTAAAATGCGCTCTGTGATTTGTTTGCAAATGGCGCCGTTGTGAAGAGAAAATTAAGATAATTGAAATAACAAATAGCAATCGCATAAACGACTGACATCACCTAGTCTGATAGGAATAATGAAATGTGTTTGTCAAAAAAAAAAAGACTACGTTTTAGATACAAGCAACACATATTTTGTTAAGAAATGTGCCCACTGAATTTGTGTCACGGAAACCAGTGTTTGCAAATTGGAGTTTAGTCTACTGGTGAAGTAAAACTATTTAGAAGAGTATCGTTCGAACATGGAAATAGACAAACATGATTTGATTTTTATATGTCTGTGGGTCTGTGTATAATCAGATTCATATGCATATTCTGCTTTATTATGTTTGTCACGCTGTTCAGTTAACTGAAATAGCTTTGAACTGAGTGAAGATGTGAAATGCAAGATATTGAAAGGTAAACAAATTAAATATATTCATTTAACTCAGTAAATACATCATTAACACCAGAAGAACACTCAAGTGTGTTTTTTTATATTTAGTCTATTAACTGTAATTCAATACATTGAAAAACTGCTGCTATTGATCACAATAAATACTTACTTAACTGTTTACTTTGCATCCTCAGTATGTTAAATGTGAAGTTTAACAAGTTTTTATAAAGAAATGTTGTTATGAAGTTCAAAAAGTTATTTATTATGTCCCCCACTATAGTAGGGTCTGTTTGCGCCAACTTTAACATTTTGCAATAACTTTTGCTATATTGAAGATAGCAACTTCATATTTGGCATGCATGTGTATCTAATGAAGCTGCACATTTTGAGTGGTGAAAGGTCAAGGTCATCCTTCAAGGTCAGAGGTCAAATATATGTGGCCAAAATCGCTCATTTTATGAATACTTTTGCAATATTGAAGATAGCAACTTGATATTTGGCATGCATGTGTATCTCATGGAGCTGCACATTTTGAGTGGTAAAAAGTCAAGGTCAAGGTCATCCTTCAAGGTCAGAGGTCAAATATATGTTGCCCAAATCGCTTATTTTATAAATACTTTTGCAATATTGAAGATAGCAACTTGATATTTGGCATGCATGTGCATCTAATGGAGCTGCACATTTTGAGTGGTGAAAGGTCAAGGTCATCCTTCAAGGTCAGAGGTCAAATATATGTGGCCCAAATCGCTTATTTTATGAATTCTTTTGCAATATTGAAGATAGCAACTTGATATTTGGCATGCATCATGTGTATCTCATGGAGCTGCACATTTTGAATGGTGAAAGGTCAAGGTCATCCTTCACAAGGTCAAGGTCATCCTTCAAGGTCAAACGTCATATAGGGGGACATTGTGTTTCACAAACACATCTTGTTTTAATGTCTGTTTTTATGTTTGTCATTGCGTTATGCGCGCCATTCGCGTAGTCAAAATCAGTCAACAGAATTTTCCTCCCCTCTGACTTTGCCTCAATCACACCCCTGACACACTCCACCCTGTGTATTGTCATACACGCATCAATAACTTTTGCGACATTGTGGCCTAGAGCGTTTTTCTCAATCAGTGTCCAACAGCAGTGATATATTTTGGAAAAAAGTTTTAATCTCTCTGTGCTTTACCAATTATCGGTAACTGTTAGATCTTTGTAAATTTTTCGCCAATTATTATTTAATCGTCATGAAATTGCCGCTTATATTGTCGGCTGGTTTTGTTTTTCACGCCGTTTTCTCTGCAATTAGATTACGTTGAACATTGCTTGATGAAATAATTATTTAATCGCCATCAACTAATTATCCCCGTAATTACCGCTGTTTGTCGTCTGCTTTAACATAATGATTTCAATTTACCAGGTAACCTGGTTTTCCCAATTCAAAGGGACCCGGCATATGCCATGGCCAGCTAACTTTAACGAAACACGTGTTTGGAATTACACTGAGGTGGTGTATTAAAACTCACGCGCTGTGACGTTTATTGATGTAAACATGATGGGCATTGCGAAAGTGTTATTTTTTGGAATAAATCATTTACAATTGCTATTTGCCTCTGCCTACAATATTGCGGCCGATGGCAAACGTCATATTAAGAGATATAGTTGTCGAACGATATGCTCATTTTAGATTATGCATATTAATATTTTATATTATGCATATTTCTTGTGCGAAACGCGTACAATTTTTCGGAGTACCGATACTGTATTTTTTTCGTCGATTACGAGTTATTTTCGAAGTTCATAATATCAAAAGTAGAATCATAGAATGAAGAATACACATGCGTTGATATGGAAGGTGTGGTTTATAATATTTTGATTTGTATTCACCAAAAATTGCAATTGGAAAAACTATATAAAAAATAGTATACTTAGTAAGGGCTCTGGGTGGGTTGGGGCCTCTGCCCTTAATTCTTATGTGTATGTAACTGTAGCTGAGATCTGGTTTGTTAAGTCACACCCACAACATTGATTGTATTCTTTATTGTAAAGCCATGATAAAGGGCTCTGGGTGGGTTGGGGCCTCTGCCCTTAATTCTTATGTGTATGTAACTGTAGCTGAGATCTGGTTTGTTAAGTCACACCCACAACATTGATTGTATTCTTTATTGTAAAGCCATGATAATATTTTATAAGAAAATGACACACTGATATTATGCTTGTTTATATATATATATATATATATATATATATATATATATATATATATATATATATATATATATATATATATAATATAATATATATTATAACTTAAATCCAATAGATATACATTTAATAAAACATAGATAAAATGAGATTCATTGTTTTTTCTTTCTTTTTGCCTTCAGTACCGTTTTGCGGAAAAGTCCGCATATGTTTTGGCTATTATTTTTTAAGGAAAAAAATTATGGCTATTATTTTCTGAAGGCCAGAGTGAGCACTGCAATTGTCCAAATTATTCCGAAAATCTGGATTTGAGCCATCCATGGTCGATTTTGAGATGTAAAATCAATTATTTTTTTCAGAGGGGGTAGGGCGGGGGAGGCAATTCATGATAAGGCAATCATTTTAGAAAGAATAATGTTGAAGATTCCTTGGCATTCCCGGAATTTTTGGCTCTGTACTCCTTACTTTAATTGCTTTATGATTGGCTAGTGGATGGCTGAGATAAGCGGAAACTGAAAAAAAATCATTGCTAGTTTCCAAAACGCTGTCAAAGAATTATGGCCAATGTCTGCCTAGTCCAAATAATTAGACGTAAGCTACCCCGCTTACGTCTAAACGGCTACCGTTGTTTTCATATAGCAAATTGAGTTCAACTTAAACTTCAGTTTTTCTCGTTAAATCTTTGCTAATGCATAAAATTATCATTAATTAGACATAAATGTGAGCGATTACCTCTTAAATGTGTAAAAATTGTGCTTTTAAACCACTTATGTACATTTTTAAAAATAAACATACACAACACACGAAGTGTGTTTGTCGTTTATAGAATTACATTGAATTATCTTGAACGAAATTATTTTTTTGAATAGGTTACACATAACCAATTGTTGTTGTACAACAAACCACATCACTTTTAAGCTTTCTGTACTCTTTAATTAAATGAAACCTATGTGTGTGTGTTAAAACTACCAGTTGTATCACGGAGTGTATATTAACAGGAGATGAATCGAGTATTTGACCCCTACTGTAGTAAATTCAATCTTATGCAAAAACTATTCATCCGATTTTATTGGTTTATACGTTATCTTGTTGCTTATTAATTCCTCTTTCAAAAAATATACGTTTTAGTATATTCCCGTTGTTATTAATGGATTTATAGCGAGATAAACACAAGAAATACACATTTTATGTTTTACCAACGCGCGTTTTACCGTGTTGTGGCTATCGATCTTGTACAATTAGCGTACAGCGAAGCGCCGAGGTTATACATTTTGATGTACCCACTCACGTCTTTTGTTGAATTATAGTTTCATTTCTCGGCCGATTTTGACAAATTATATATCATTAGAAAGCTAACGTTACGTAGTAAACAGATATATAAATATATATTAAGTTTTTCTTCTGATTTCGACAGCCCGGCGAGTTATAACTTTAACTTTTGCAAATATCATACCGTTTTGGAGTTTTAGAATCTAGATTTACGTTTGACATGTTCGTACTTAATACCAATTTGTAGCGTTCTTCTGATTTCGACAGCCCGGCGAGTTATAACTTTAACTTTTGCAAATATTATACCGTTTTGGAGTTTTAGAATCTAGATTTACGGTTGACATGTTCGTACTTAATACCAATGTGTAGCGTTTATATTTGGAGTTCAGTTTTAAAAATTACATCTTGCTTAGGAGAATAGAATTATGTATACGATAGAAAAAAATTGTTTAAAAACGAAAGTAATTAAGGAATGAAGGCGGAAGAAAGTAGCGCGCGTTCCTAACGCACTGAACTGATGCTACGGTCTTGGCGATTATGCTTTTGTTTAGAAACCGGCCATTGAATTTCCTTTGCCATGATGATTATATTTTTTATGGAATATATTGTAGTATTTTGTTCACGAAACATATCAATAAAGCTTATTATAAATAAATCTTAACAATTTAACGATTTCAGCTCGTTTTTATAACACAGAAAGGGTGTTAAATTTATGATGAAACAGCGTATATAGCGGACCCTCTCGATTTTATTCGGCTTTGCATGCATACTTGAAATAAAAAGGGTGTCAAAAACATTCATCGTTTGCTGTTAATTATCAACGCGGGAATTATGTATAATTATATGAAATGTTATTTACCTTAAATTATCAATTTATTAAAGATTCTTGAAAATCACGGTTACGCGGGTCATTTCATATTTTGACATCAGGGCATCATGTCCAACTATTCAAAATCAGATTTTTTTTCACTGGGACGATGACGGCTTAGATTTAGAGAGGCAGACAGATAGTTTATTCAGACTTATACAACAGTACATCGTCTTCAACTCAAATATATAAATTATTTTTAGACGAATTGTTAGGTGATTACACATATAGCAGTGATGATTCTGAGAATGTTGCCATGTTTCTTATCCGTGTAATCTAGAGTCCGTGGTTTGAGCATTTTTATCGCGGTGTTCAATAAAAGATATCTCAATAATCTTGTTTATTGATAGATCTGTGGTTTTATTGCCCCTGTGTTCAGCACAAACCAATTATCTCGTTATGATCAGATACTGTGCCGACCAATACTAAATAACACTATGGTGTCATACGCCACAGCAGGGACCTATACTTGTGATCATGGAGTCTAAGTGCAAGACTTAAAAAAGTATGTTGTTTCGCTTGCGGTTGTTAAAGCCAAAACGGGGCTTCCCAGCTGGCACAGCTGCTGATATTCGGATCTGAATACCTAAACTTATTCAGACCTTATTCTTAACCGTTGCGCGTTTTACGATATCGGATTTTAGGCGGGAATACAACTCAGTGAAACTATTCAATTTCTTATACAGCATTAAGCATATTAACAGTTATTGAAATTAACAATATCAGCGACAACTTTTTAAAGACTAAACACCTTTTCAAGTATCAAATTTAACATGTCAATAAAATATATTAATACCAAAAAAGGTTTCATATAATATTGTTCACATTAAACCTTTAAATGAAAGTGTCGCTTTAACTATTTTCCGTGTCTTATTAAGCCGCGAATCGTTTGCTAAAAACAGTTAACAAAAAGGGCTACACGTTCTAATTCTTAAAGCGGGTATATACGATTTTGTCAAATATTTATGAATTTATATAAACTGTGTAAAAAACTTATTATATATATATTTCAATATAAATTAAAATAAAAGTTAAGAAGAACATGTTTCGAAAAATGCGAAATAAGCCAGATATTTAATTCTGAAACTGAAAACGGCTGTACAGCCGAATTCGCCAGCATGTATAAGTAACCATACATGTACGATGTGCATCTAAACTTAGTTTAACGGTTTATTTGAATTCCTGCAACGATATCTATTCATACGACACACGAACACTATCTCCGATCCTAATACAAAGACAAATGCTTCGGTTATTGTAGGAAAATATGTACGTCACTATCGGCTTGGGGCGCTAATTTGTCTTTGCTGCATTTTATGAAATTCGGCTTTAATGTATAATTTTTCTTGCCTATTTTGTGTTATTGTAACATATTTTATCAATATATTACAATTAAACACATATAAAAAATCGTATATACCCGCTTTAATGAAATACAAAAATAAGTATAACATAATTAATAACGTCCATAAACACACACGGCAAGATCAAAGTTTTAATGGAAAACTAATATGCCATTCCACGTAAATTATTATTTTCGTCTAAATCGAATACTATATATAGAGAAACACTGTATTTATAACCGACCAATGAGGTAACATTATGCAACTTTCAATTTACGCAGTGCTATATGGCAACAATATGGAATTTGAACAGTGGTAGTGTTTTAAGGTCTGGACTATCATTACTTGTAAGTTTGTATAAACATTTTTCTAATGCAATTAGTAAAATAATGTTGATATTTTATGTTTAATAATTTATTGCATGATTATTCTGTGCTGTTTTATGAATTTGATGCCGTTAAAGCTTCCGACATGAATTCACGTCGGAACGATGCTATTGCAAAATAACGTTAAACGATATGAGGTCAATGTAAATCGACCTCATATTTATAGGAGTAATGTCTGCCATCTTAAAATATTTAAAGGGATTGATTTGCAAAATAAAGCACTGCAATAGCATGTTCTGAGGCTAATTCTTAACAAAATTATATATTGATCACATATTTGCTAGGTGATAGGTTTTAATTTTCTGTAATCAAATGATATTTACATTTTATCTCCTGTGCCAAATGCATCCATTTTTTCACCCCTGTTTAAAAGAATACTTCAGGGATTTCAATAGATTTTAGAAACCAGGAGTCAATGACCCCTGGATTGAAATTTTGAGGAGTCAAATTGAAAAATGCTGGGGTCAATTTTGAAGCGCGTTAATTGTGTTTTTGTCTGTATTTTTCATTTTGTTTAGATAAAAAGATGCTCTAAGAGTATCACAAAATCTTAAAAAGTTATACTGCTTTAATTATTAAATAACAATACCAGGATACATAACAAAACATATTTTAATGAATTGGTACACAAAGATAATGACAAAATATTAATAATTTGTGCGAACAATATCGACTAAGTTTTTCAAAAACAAAACATGTTCCTTTCACAAGTTTTATTATTTCTATCACAATACTATGTTTGTTTGTAAAAACAATAAATGCTCATTAAAATCTACTTCATCATAAACACATTTAAGTCTTTTAACAGATTTAAGTAATTTTAGATATGTACCGGTAGCACCTTTTTATCACATATTTTTCATCATTACATCTATATTATCATCATCCTTATGAAAGCTTTTGTAACAAAACACAATCTAACTGCATGGAACATGTAGTATATCTACATGTATTACTGTTTATCCGAATACTATACATGTCCGAAATATGTACACTTAAGAATTTAATTACCTGTTGTAGTTTAACTTTAATAATCCAAATTTTCCTTGTTGTTATATGGTTTAACAAACCTAATCAAATGTTTGTTAAATCCAGTTAATGCTTTCTCCATTATTGAATAACCATTACTTGCAACTTGAATCTGTTGATGTTGAATCGCCAGCTTTGAATTGAATGCGGGTTGAATGTTAATTTACAATAAGTCCGGCATTTACAATGTCGAAGGTCATGACGTAGCAATTTAATTCTACTCGGATAAATTATATCTAATCAAGGAAATGTGTTTTCTCAATGTTTATGTGAAGTATTATGACTTGTTAGTATGATAAATGAACTGTGATTCCAGTTTATATAAGATGGGTGTTACTCGTAATTAGATCTATCGGTGGATTAACAAACTGACAAAAGTCGCTGGACTTAATAATGGATCTACGTAATTAATGGACCTTTGATCAATTTTGTTTTTTCTTTAATTATTTTTGTCGACTTTCTTTAACCGTGCCGTCTGCAAAATCCCCGCAATTATCGGATTGTCAATCGATTATCACGTAATCACTGCTGCTAATTTAGTAATTACCCAGTTAGTGCGCACGCACTATTTAGACTGTGACATGTGTATTGCAAGCGATGAGATAAGATAAACAACGCCCGGCGTATTCCTTCGACCGAGTTTCAAATACTGAAACATCAATGTCAATTAGGAACACAACGGGATTTATTACCATGGAACTTGAGATGTTACATGTAACTGACTGACGCATGGGTCAAATTTTCTATGCGTCAAAATGACGCACGGCAGAAAAAAGGGTTGCGTCAAAAGCGTGTCGTTTTTAATTTGCTCGCGTAAAAACGCAGGATTCTGCGTCTATTGAAATCCCTGATACTTTGGAGAGTAAACTATGGCCACTTTGACCTTTTTTGTCTCTAAATTCCCTTAAATCTTGAGGTTGGAAGGGCAGAACTGTATTACATAATGATAGAAATTAAGGCCAAAATATTTTGTGATATTTGTGATTCAAACTGTTTCTGCAATATGTATGGCATATTTTTGTCTTTTGTTTTAATAATGACTAAGTTTAAACCTTGAAAATGTTCTTCCATTTTACAGGACAAAGTCGACCTTTGCTTGGGCGACGAATAGCGAATGAGAAAACAGACGTCAACTGCCAGTTTGTCACAAATCGTATCGCCCTTGCTTCCATCAGAGATCACAACAGTCTGGATTTTCAAAGGAACAACCCCCTGCCATATCCTGTAACTCGTACACCAGGTTCCCGCCTCCAGAATCGTGGTTTGTTGTTTTCAAATCTGAGAGAAGCGCCAAATGGACTCCAAATCAACCATGGGTCCGGTGGAATTCCAATTACCAACCGGGATAGTGATAGAAGGGCAAGAGCCAACAACAGTGGTTCCCGTGATCAACCATTACTCTATAGCACCGGTTTCTATGGACCAGATGTTATGGACACCAGTCGAAATGACAACGAGCTTGACGAGCTAGCTAGCAACATGTCAATCAGCCCACCCACTGGATCTCAACATGGGTACCGACAATATTCCACTGGCATGAACGGCAATAAGGATTGGTTGAATCAGTATGTGCTTCTCATGAGGCAGCTTCAGATAGAGAACATCTTTCCAAACCTGCAGGGACGTGGAGAAAGATACTGCAGAAACAGGCTTTCCGAGGAGGGCATCTTTTGTGCTTTCTGCAAGAACAACAAGGAGCGAAAGGAGTTCTATACAACCCATATTGTGAAGGACAGCTGGGGGAAGGTGATCTGTCCCATTCTGAGGAAGTACACATGCACTGTGTGTGGCGCTACAGGGGACTATGCACACACACTGAGACATTGTCCTGTCCGCGCTAGAATGGACCTGCAATGAGGGGTTGTCTAGGCCATGTAAGATTGGGGATGCGGTCAACCGGGACTGACTGACGAAGATTGAACATAAATATTCACATCATCTGTAGATTCTCTTCTATGTGAACAGTTGTTGATGTCTTAGACCTCTAGTAATTTTATTCAATTCTTCTCTGTGTTTTTAATTGGTTTTAAGGAGTTTAAAAAAAAAGAAGAAAAAAGCTATATACATGTATACATGTCTATTATTTTATGATGTTTGATATTTCTTACACATTTTATTAAACGTTTTGATACTATGTTTTACACTTTTTATGTATTTGCTATACAAAGTGATATTTTACAAGTTAGATTTTTGAACTTTTAACAGTTAACGTTTTGTGGACAACATGTGCTCATTTGTGTCGTAGTAAGAATAGGTGTTTTTTAAGCATGGTTTCTTTTACATGGCAAGTAAAGACTACAAGTGTTGGTTTTTAAAGGCAAATTTTAAAGATTATGAGAAAAAGTTTAGTAAATGTATGTTTTTGTTTTAAAGATTTTTAAACTTATTTTGCAAAAGGTTATTTCTGTTTTACATTTCTGTTTGTTTTAATTTGTTTATGTTCGCTCTTAATCGTTTTTGCATTTTAAGACATTTTATTTTCATTATACTGTTATGTTGTTCTGGAATAGTGTAATTTTCATTTAACTCGTGTGTTGTTTTGAAATTGCATATTTTTTCAAGAAGTAAAATTGATAGTGATTTTTTTTAGGTCTTGGTAACTGAAAAAAAACTTGTATTGAAAAACTTTGGATCATTTCTGAAGTGTCTTGACTTAACTGACTAGCTGGTGAATTTCATTTTAAATGACTTATTTACATATACATGTGCAATTAACAATCAATAATAACCTTTTCAGTGATAATTAAGGAAAAGTTGGTTAAATGAAGTTAATAGTGCCTTATAAATTCACACAGCCTGAAACTTGGCATGATAGATCAATTGCTATTGATTGCATGGACCATCATTATCTGAATCAAGGAGACTGAAGACAGAGTTTTTATGCTCCCCCAAAAAATTTTGTGCGAGCATATAGTCGCCGCTTCGTCTGTCCGTCCGTCCGTGTGTCCGTCCGTGCACAATTTTTGTCCGGGCTATTTCTCAGCAACTAATGACCAGAATTCAATGAAACTTTATGGGAAGCTTCACTACCAAGAGGAGATATGCATATTATCAGCGGATTCCGGTCGGATGATTTTTTACAGAGTTATGGCCCTTTGAAATTTTCAATTAACTGTACATATAGTGCAATTCTTGTCCGGGCTATTTCTCAGCAGTTATGACCGGCATTCAATTAAACTTTATGGGAAGCTTCACTACCAAGAGGAGATGTGCATATTATCAACCAGTTCTGGTCAGATGATTTTTCACAAAGTTATGGCCCTTTGAAATTTTCCATTAACTGTACATATAGTGCAATTCTTGTCCGGGCTATTTCTCAGCAACTAATGACCGGAATTCCATGAAACTTTATGGGAAGCTTCACTACCAAGAGAAGATGTGCATATTATCAGCCGGTTCTGGTTGGATGCTTTTTCACAGAGTTATGGCCCTTTGAAATTTTCCATTGTACATATAGTGCAATTCTTGTCCGAGCTATTTCTCAGCATCATATTACGGGAATTCAATGAATCTTTATGGGAAGCTTCACTACCAACAGGAGATGTGCATTTTATCAGCCGGTTATGGTGGCATGATTTTTCACAGAGTTATGGCCCTTTGAAATTTTCTATAAACTGTACATATAGTGCAATTCTTGTCCGGGCTATTTCTCCCCAACTACTGACTGGAATTCAATGAAGCTTTATTGGAAGCTTAACTACCTTGAGGAGATGCGAATGTTATTTGTGGGTTCTGGTTAGATGATTTATTTAGAGAGTTATGGCCCTTTGAAATTTTTAAGTTGCTAAACCATCCATCGTATTATTTTGTCCAAAGTTATGCCCCTCAAGACGTTTCCTTTTATCTGAATATAAAGTGCAATATTATGACAAAAAAAAACATTTGGGGAGCATCATCCGTCTCCGACGGTTTCTTGTTGTTCATTATGTTATAAATTGTTCAAGATATTTTCAAATACTGTAGTATGAATTTACTTTCATTCTTTTAATCGAACGAAAAATAAAAATCTTTTTGTGGAAGAGAGATTTACTAACAAATGCTTGATCTTTTGGTTGAGGTGGCTGTTTTGTAAATGTTTGGACGGGTACTGGTTTGAAAAGCCTCTGAGAATTTAACATTTGTTATCAGGGGTTGGCCTAGGGTCAAATTTTAGGGAGAAGTTTCTTCTCTCTTTAGTGGCATATAAGGAGAAGTGAGCAGAGGTAAAGGAAAAGTCATGTTTTTTGGTATTTCTTATCTATCTTTTAAAAAATTGCATAATTTTACCATTTTAAATCACTGAATATGAAACGTAAATTCAGTGTCCTGCTCTTTCAATTATCGTAATTATGAAAATACAGCATTACATTAGCCGACTTTCGGCAAAACAGTCGCCCTCTCTGCTGACCCCTGGTTATAATAATTACTTGAATGAACTTTTCTTTACTTATGAGAACTTTTTGCTATAACACATTTTCTGTATTGTAGCATAGATAGATATATTTAAAATGCAAATGAATTGTAACTAAAATTTGAGATGATCATACAAATTTGTTTAGAAAACTGCAGGCTGTTCTTGGACAACACTTGCAGCATATGACATAAGACCCATTTTCGCATGGCATGGTTCCAAAAGACTTAAAGTAGAGTTTTAAGTGTGTGAAATATCAACATTATTAACTTGTCTGTGGATACGAATTCAAAATGTGACTGTCCACAAACATTCACAAAAAATGAATTGAGGCTTCAGTGTTAAGTGTTATTGAATGAACGGGTGCTCCTTGTATAAATGAATTATCCATTGGTTATAAGTCTAATTTCACTAATAGTCTCGAAACCTTAAAATTATTATTTTTGCACCCATTAAGTCATTAGAAAAATGACAGTAAAAATCTACTGACGCAAAACGTAACAAAACTTACATTGCATTTCAGTGATGTGTGTTAAGTATCCACAAATTTCTCTTTCAAACACAATTTATTGTAAGAAAAAGGGCAATCTTTGTGAAAACCTTTTTAGCTCACCTGATTGCTCAGGTGAGCTTTTGTGACCAGTCTTTGTCCGTCGTCAGTCCGTCCATCCACATTTGTTCGTAAACACTCTAGAGGCCACATTTATTGTCCGATCTTCATGAAACTTGGTCAGAAGCTTTGTCCCAATGAAATCTCGGTTGAGTTTGAAACTGGGTCGTGCCGGGTCAAAACTAGGTCGCTAGGTCAAAAAAACAAACAAACTTGTAAACACTGTAGAAGTCACATTTCATGCCCAATTTTTATGTAACTTTGTCAAAATGTTTGTCTTAATGATATGTTGGTTGAGTTCAAAAGTGGTTCCGGTCCGTTGAAAAACATGGCCGCCAGTGGGCGGGGCAGTTTTCCTTATTTGGCTATAAAGAAACCTTGTAAACACTCTAGAAGTCACAATTTTTGCCCACACAATTTTTGCCCAATCATCATGAAAGTTTGTCAAAACATTGGTTTTATTGATATCTCGGAGGAGTTCGAAAATGGTCCAGATCGGTGAAAAAACATGGCCGCCAGTGGGCGGGGCATTTTTCTCTATATGTATATAGTGAAAACATGTGAATACTCAGAGAAGTCGCATTTTTGGCCCAATTTTCATGAAATTTGGTTGGAACATTTGTTTCCTTGATATGAGAGTTGAGTTCGAAAATGGTTCTGGTCAGTTGAATAACATGGCTGCCAGGGGGGGGGGGGGGGGGGGGGGGCAGTTTTCCATATTTGGCTATAGAGAAACCTTGTTAACACTCTAGAAGTCACAATTTTTTCCCAATCATCATGAAAGTTGGTCAAAACATTGTTTTATTGATATATGGGACGAGTTCGAAAATGGTCCAGATCGGTGAAAAAACATGGCCACCAGTGGGCGGGGCATTTTTCTCTATATGTATATAGTGAAAACATGTGAACACTCTAGAAGTCACATTTTTGGCCCAATTTTCATGAAATTTGGTCAGAACATTTGTTTCCTTGATATGAGAGTTGAGTTCGAAAATGGTTCTGGTCAGTTGAATAACATGGCTGCCGGGGGGGGGGCAGGGGTGGCAGTTTTCCTTCTTTGGCTTTAGAGAAACCTTGTAAACACTCTAGAAGTCACAATTTTTGCCCAATAATCATGACAGTTGGACAAAACTTTGGTTTTATTGATATCTCAGACGAGTTAAACAATTGTCCAGATCGGTGAAAAAACATGGCCTCCAGTGGGCGGGGCATTTTTCTCTATATGTATATAGTGAAAACATGTGAACACTCTAGAAGTCACATTTTTGGCCCAATTTTCATGAAATTTGGTCAGAACATTTGTTTCCTTGATATGAGAGTTGATTTCGAAAATGGTTCCGGTCTGTTGAATAACATGGCTGCCGGGGGGGGGGCAGTCAGTTTTCTTATATTTATTTAGTAAAAAAAGCTTGTGAACACTCTAGAAGTCACATTTTTTGTCCAATCATCATGAAACTTTATGAAAAGATTGGTTTTGTATATATCACATAATTAATGCCATAATTATTGCTCTTAGATTGTCCAAATTTTCATTATATTATACAAAATCCTTGTAAACACTCTAGAGGTCACAATTTTGTTTCAGATTTTATGAATCTTGGTCATAATATTTATTTTTGTAAGCAAAGTTTGATGTTTGGAAAGGGGGGTCTACTCAAAATAAAGGTCACCAGGTCAAATCTTACAAAAAACAAAAACACTCCATATGCCAGAGTTTTGATTCAATAATGATGAAACTTGACCAGGATGTTTGTCTGGACAATATCTAGGTCAAGTTTGACGTTTGGTTAAGATTGAATGAATCGACTCCTCTCAGGTGAGCGAACTAGGGCCATCTTGGCCCTCTTGTTTATTTTTTAAATGCATGTGAATGCCTTGTATTCATTCTTCTTCAGCAATAAAAATGATGCTCTATATTTGTGCGCTCAACTTAAATACAATAATTGTGCTAAACAAATCTGCTAATGCAATTCCTAATTATTACAGCTAGGTTGTTGTGTTATATTTAAATATACAATGTAGATGCTTTTTGTAAGCATATTTCACATAGTAAAGGATTTATTTGACTCAATTTGACACTTAAAACTTATTTGCTACCAATTTCTGTTTTATTTCAATGATTATTTTATGTTGTGTGCCTTTTGCAGAATTTTAAGGCAAAGTTGCTTTTATCTGGTTGCATTATAAGGACATCTACATGATAGATGTAGTTAAAAAAATTTGACATGAAACTTGTTGTGTATACAGATTTTTGTTTTATTTCATTAATTGTGTTGTGTTATGTTCTTTTTATACGCCCGTATAAAATACGGGACGTATTATGTGAAACCCCTTGGCGGGCGGCGGGCGGCGGGCGGAAGGCATCACTTTGTCCGGACTCTAATTCAAATTGTATTCATCCGATCTTCACCAAACTTGGTCAGCAGTTGCATCTAGTTGATATCTAGGCCAAGTTCGAATATGGGTCATGCCGGGTCAAAAACTAGGTCATAGGGTCAATAAGTGCATTTTCAAAGGGGCCACTTTGTCCGGACTCTATTTCAAATTGTATTCATCCGATCTTCATCAAACTTGGTCAGCAGTTGCATCTAGTTGATATATAGGCCAAGTTCGAATATGGGTCATGCCGGGTCAAAAACTAGGTCATAGGGTCAATTAGTGCATTTTCAACGGCGCCACTTTGTCGGGACTCTAATTCAAATAGTTTTCATCCGATCTTCACCAAACTTGCTCAGAAGTTGAGTCTAGACAATATCTAGGCCAAGTTGGAATATGGGTCATGCCGGGTCAAAAACTAGGTCATGGGGTCACTTAGTGCATTTCAAGGATTTCATGGTGTCCGCTCTCTAAATGAAGTAGTTTTCACCCGATCTTCACCAAATTTCGTCAAAAGTTGTGTCTATATGATATGTAGGTCAGGTTTAAATATGGGTCATGCCGGGTCAAAAACTAGGTCACGAGGTTACTTAGTGCATTTCAAGCATTTAGCATGGTGTCCGCTCTCTAATTGAAGTAGTTTTCATCTGATCTTCACCTAATTTGGTTACAAGTTGTGTCTAGATGATATGTAGGTCAAGTTCGAATATGGGTCATGCCCGGTCAAAAACGAGGTCACATGGTGCATTTAAAGCATTTAGCATGGTGTCCGCTCTCTAATTGAAGTAGTTTTCATCTGATCTTCACCAAATTTAGTCAGATGTTACATCTAAATGATATCTAGGTCAAGTTCAAATATGGGTCATGCCAAGTCAATAACTAGGTCTTGAGGTCACTTAGTGCATTTCAAGCATTGAGCATGGTGTCCAAAACCTTCGAACGGGCGTATCTTGTGACAGTTTGGCACTCTTGTTAAAAAGTTACTTTTAGGGAAAATCAGTTTTGAAGTGCTGCACTATAAGAAGATATATATTGTTTTCAAATGTATGTTTAAACGTTAATGAGGTTTTAATTAGCATTTAGCACTTAATGTTTATTTTGTATAGCCAAGCCATTGTTTAGACTGACAGCTGAGATGGCCTTGTCTTGAAGCTACTTTTGTCACGAGATTAAATTATTTCACTCCAGTTTTCTGATCATTCAGGTAGAAAATATAAATGTTATATTTACCAACCAGAAACTTAGTCCAGTGCAACTGTTGTTGAAACAAAAAATATTAATTTAATAAGGCTGTTGTATAATATAAAGCACATTTATATATTTGATGCATCTGTATTGTGTTTAATGCTTTTAAATGTATCCTATTATATTATACGTTATTATGGCAAATGTATAATGGTACATATATACTGTGGTAAAATGCACTTGTTTCAGTTAATTCAACCTTTGGTATTATACATGATTAGGGCAATTTTTTTTTGTATTTTTTATACATTATACTATTGAAAAGAAAAAAATATAAATAAAAGTTCAAACTCATATAAGTGTTAATATTTATTGTTCCTTCGAAGAAGAGGAAGAACATGTATATTGCTTTGCTGGATGTCGGTCTGCCTTTAGACCAGTTCGTTTCCGATCAATAACTCGGCAAAGAATTGACCGATTGTCTTGATACTTCACATGTGCATTGGCCTTGGACAGTAGATGACCCCTATTGAAAATCGTTTCCGATCAAGAACTCGTCAAACTTGGACAGTAGATGACCCCTATTGATATTGATGTCACAAGGTCAATGTCACTGTCGCAATACGTGTGAAAACCGTTTCCGATAAATAACTCGCCAACGAATTGACCGACTGGCTTGATACTTCACATTGACATTTGACAGTAGATGATTCCTATGGAAATTTGGGTCACTACGTCAAAGGTCAAGGTCACTGTAAAAATAAGTGTGAAAATTGTTTATGATCAATAACTCAACGAATCGAGCGATTTGCTTGATACTTCCCATGTGCATTGGTCTTGGACAGTAAATGACCCCTATTGAAATTGGGGTTACTAGGTCAAATGTCAAGGTCACTGTCACATTAAGTATGAACATTGTTTTCGACCAACAACTAAAATTAAAACAATAAATTGAACGATTTGCTTGATACGTCACATATGCATTGGCCTCGGAGATGACCCCTATTGATTTTGGGGACACTTGTCCAAAGCCTTGTTGTTTTGTTGTTGTTGTTGTTGTTGTTTTTTTTTTGGGGGGGGGGGGGGGGCATATGTCTCCGACCGCGGAACTCTTGTTATACTCAATAGTGACGTGTGATACTAATTAAAGAGTTTCATCGAACTGTACACAAATTGCCATGACTGCATTTCATCTTTAAAGAAGACTAACCCGTTTACAGCAGCATGGATAAGCTGACCTGACCAAGGAATGCGCTCATGATGATCTGGTTTGGGGAATGGTCTCGTTTGGTCCGTGTTCAACAATTTGTTTGAAATAAAGCTCCACCCATGACGCGTTGCAGATTGCCAGGCAGCTTCAGAGGAGAGACCTTTGTGTGACCTTATTACAAAGTTACTCATATCGTTATGGTCTACCGCATACGCAGGGCAAAAGTGCAACAATACATATAATACGAGGAGGACTTATAATAAAAAGTGTGCATATGAAACCGGAAAGCAAACGGGTGTTACATTTGGCAGTTAAAATCGTATAGTGGTCCTCAAATATGTTTGTTCAAATCACGTCTCTGTGGTCAAAATTATCTGCGCTCAGGGGTGATATGAAAGATTTTATTTAGACCTGTGAAGCATACGATTACACCAAATTATCTTCTCTGACATCCCAAAACCCACAATATCGATATAAAGTAAAAGAGATCAGATATAGTCTGTATAAACTATTTAAGATTTGTCTGTGTGCCCGTCGTTCCGTCTGTGTGTCTATTATGATCAGTGTATGTCGAGTACCCAGTGTCGTGCATTTTGCGGTGTGCTAAGTCGACTTTTAATATCTTCATTCATATATTTAAAATGAGGACTTTTTATGATATGTATGTACGATTAAATCATACATTTTATATCAGAGCCGTTCTAACTAACACTGTCGTTAGACGTCTTTAGTTATACATTAACATAGACGTGTTTCTTTCTCTGCAATAACAGGGAAAAAAACATTTAATTATCTGCCTAATCCGCGGGAAATCGCGGCAATATGCCTTATATATAGGTCGGAATAAGTTTGCCAACCATTCGAACCCTCATGTAAACCCGAGAAGTGCGACAAACCAACCAAGGCAAAGGGCACAATGGATTTTCTGCTCGATCTGTCATCACGGCATGTTTTCAAGATCTCCACAAAAGACGTGTCAACAAGTATTGATTTTTCCAAGAAACGGACTCGTTTTTTTAGCTTCTCTGTGTAATCAATTTAAGCAGGGTTACATGTTATTGTTTGTATGGGTCCCCGATTCAAGTAAAAATGTTTTTTACTTCTGACGTTTTATGGTGTCCAACATTTACATTAGAAAGATATGTATCCTTTATGTGTTCCGAACAGGTTTATTGTGCATCAATTTGAGTAAAGATCGCGATGGCGTATAGTGGGTATGGTGTCTGCCTAGCGATCGGGGGTTCACGGGTTCGATCACCACTCTGAGAGCGTACTTTAGATCTCCCCTATAGACACTAAGTTAAGTACTGGTGCAAATCCCAGGAAACGGACACAAGAGCGTTTTAAATAAGCATTAGGCTTTCTATGTAATGAGAAGCTAATGTAATCTTATAATTATTATTATACGTAATATATTTTCTATTTTAACAAGTTTACCGTACGAGATAATGTGTGCTTAACCCGAAGATGCTTAAAACTGGCCCAGTACAACTCAACCCAACAAATAACGCTTCCTATTTTTGCAACTTCTTCCCCATGTCCACAAACCGGCTCTTCATTAACTGGTCACAAGTCGCGTAAGGTCAGGGACGTATTTACACCTGTTTGTATAGGTTCCTGGTCAGATCCAACACCATATCTATGTAAAAGTACATTTTATTTTTAACCTACGTTCATAAAAAATATCAGTCTTACACAAATCTCGTCTTACATTACATTAAAGTATGGTGTGAATGCAACTCTGCTGGGAGATTGACACAATTTGATTGTCGAAATGAGATATAGTCGTACATTTAGATATTTAATAGTGTGCTGTAACCTTCTTGATAATAAACGGTTACCGCCCCTTTTGCAATATGGCTGTCAAAGTTTCAGCGACAGGAAAGAATATTGATATTACGCGAATAACACGGTAGGTGCTTATGTTTTAATGCTTATGTTTATATATTTAATGTTGATACATCGGCTATGAACAAGTTCCAACGTTGACAGCAATTCTTCAAGAATAATAACGCTTATATTTCTTCAGTCTATTTGTTTGCCCTAGTTTGTTTGAAAAAGTCAACAGATTAATTCGGCAACACGGTCGGTTGATCCTATTGCTAAGTATTAGCAGTCATGTGGCTGTGTTAATTTGAATAATAATTCAGTAATTATTTATCATGATAAAACTTTAAGCCAGCATACAATATGTCAATTACAATAATTAAACTGTAAAGATGTATTCTATAAAAATGATACAATAACTGAACTTATAACTTTAAAGTTTGCAGATTAAAAAAATTATGTTAGTAGAAACAAATCTTATCATATGTGCTCTGCGTCAGATACAATGTCTGAGTTAGATGGGACCAGCAAGGGCACCAATATGCCCCACCTGCCGTGCCTGCGCGAGGTCTGGGAGATCTACATACAGGCTGTCAAGAGTCAAAACCAGTCAGCAAGCAATGTTGAGGTGGGTGCATATGAGCCTTGTTCTTGGGAAAACTAGGATTAATGCATGTGCAAGTATTGTCCCCGATTAGCCGACGTGCAAAATATTGGTGTACTGCGACCTAACCAATATTGGGTCAATTTTCCAATATGGCGGATACAGCGTACGAAAGAAAAACTAAGTCAATAAAAAGCAATTATTTATTGCTTTAATGGTACCATTAGGATGAGTTTGTGGTTTAGACAGGTAAACTTTAATAAGTTCTTGCAGTTTCAGTGTTCCTTAACCCTTGCATTGTTGATAACATTTTGCACCCATGGACAAGAGAGAGCGCATTGCAACTCTCAGCAGCCCATTGGGTTATAAAGCTGAGAGTTGAATTATTGCAACTACTCTTCACCTTAAGTGGATTTTCATTTAGTAGGGGCAAGAAAGGGATTAGTGATTGTAAGTTTTAGGTATATATTTTATACTGAATATAATTATGATAAATATTATTATAATTTTATGTATCCTATTTAAATGATATCGTGAATTTTGAGGTAATATATTGTAAAACTTTACTCTTCTAATATAAATAATAACCATACATTATATTATCATGTCCGGCTTGGGTATGCCTTCATCGCCAGGTGTGGTCTCTGTATCTTCAGTCATTGAGTTTTTGTGATGATATCCTGAAATTATAACCAGATACATGTGTTAATTAACATAATCATTAATGTTATATTTGTTATTTTGTAGAAGCAGTCAAGTCTGCTAGATTTGTTATTATGCCTTTGTGCCAAGGAAATGAAACATGGACCTCTTCCAAACTTCAGGTAGGTACCAGTGTCTATGTAAGCCTTGTTCTGGGAAAACTGGGCTTAATGCATGTGCATAGTGTGTCATCCCAAATCAGTCTGTGCAGCCTGTGGGCAACAGATAACGTACATGCATTAAGCGTTTTTTTCCTGAATGAATCTCATTTTATGTTACAATTTGAATTCTGTTGGAGATATATGTTTTTTTAACCAGGTTTTCCGAAGGAAAAAACTGGTTATTAGATTGGCGAATGCGGGCGGGCTGGCTGGCTGGCGGGCTGGCTGGCTGGCGGGCTGGCGGGCTGGCGGAATAAGCTTGTCCGGGCCATAACTATGTCGTTCATTGTCAGATTTTAAAATCATTTGGCACATTTGTTCACCATCATTGGACGGTGTGTCGCGCGAAATAATTACGTCGATATCTCCAAGGTCAAGGTCACACTTTGAGTTCAAAGGTCAAAAATGGCCATAAATGAGCTTGTCCGAGCCATAACTATGTCGTTCATCGTCAGATTTTAAAATCATTTGGCACATTTGTTCACCATCATTGGACGGTGTGTCGCGCGAAATAATTACGTCGATATCTCCAAGGTCAAGGTCACACTTTGAGTTCAAAGGTCAAAAATGGCCATAAATGAGCTTGTCCTGGCCATAACTATGTCATTTATTGTGAGATTTTAAAATCATTTGGCACATTTGTTCACCATCATGGGACGGTGTGTCCCACGAAAGAATCACGTCAATATCTCCAATGTCAAGGTCGCCACGACTAAAAATAGATTTAAAAAAAAAAAAAAAACTTACAAAGGGGCATACATGCCATACGTCCCGGATTGTCCGGGACAGTCCCGGAAATGAAGAACTTGTCCCGCTGTCCCGGAAATCTGTCAAATGTCCCGGAATTTACAAAATCCATATATACATGTACCTTTTCTTAGGCTTAACTGCACCTCGAATCTGTGTATATCTGCAGCGTCTCCATGACAATGCCTACCCGAATAGGCAGACTACGCTACGTGTCAAAATCGATCAATTAACAGGGGTCCTGTTATCATTTCGATTGTCTCACGTTCGCGGTCAAACCGAAAAGGCGACATTGTTTAATGTGGTTGTTAATTGACTTTAATCTACTACGTCATTATTTCCCGCTGCGCAAGGGCAAAGGATAGTTGTTCACACATATGAAGTCCAACATCGCTGAGTGAATAAAGGCGTATCAACAACTACGCGTTACACACCAGTCTTAATAACAATAACGCAGTGACGTCACCATCTATGTTTAGAACGCTTACACTGAAAACACGTGGCTTGTATCTAGTAACGGAAGTAGTAATGTTTAATTTGACGTTAATAGATCAAGTGTATTTCGGATAGGCTTTCGAACTATTGCAATTAACGATGCGAAACAAAAAAAAAACGTATCAAAATGCATATGTCTATAAATATTGCTACATTTTATACATGTCCCGGAAAATCGGCAAAAGTCCCGGACAATTTAACTCAATGTCCCGGAATTGGTCTGCAAAATTATGGCATGTATGCAAAGGGGGTTAATTTTTTTTGGTCATTTCAAAAGTTCAGTTTGAGTTTTCTCCCTTTATCAGATTTTTTTTTCACAATGAAAACCTGGTTTTGTGACAATTTTGTCCCTTGTTAAATGATTGTTTTGTAATCTAAAGTAGCTTACATTAAATCATGTGGCTGATTTGGGAAAAAAGACATTTTTTACACATTTAAAAGAACATATGTCAAGTACTAAATAGATTATTCAAATACTTTTTTCGCTAAAATGCAAGTGAAAACCCACAAAGAAATAGATTGAGCAAAATATAAGCTATCTAATGATTTACACGCACAAAAAAATTGTTTTATTTTCAGAAAATAGATTTTCATTTTGCCTGATTTCTAAAAATAATGTGTATGTGTTAGATAACACGTTAATTCAGTTGTTGAATATTCCTTATAACTGAATATAAATAGTCTCTGATGCACAGGGTTGTACATTATTTATGCATGCTCTGTAGCATTTCCCCCGTTTTGATTGGACAGCAGTAAGTTATCAAATTTTTATGCCCCCGGTAGGGTGGCATATAGCATTTGAACTGTCTGTCCGTCCGTCTGTCCGTCCGTCTGTCCATCCATCCTAAAACTTTAACATTGGCCATAACTTTTGCAATATTAAGAAAGCAACTTGATATTTGGCATGCATGTGTATCTCATGGACAGAGCTCCAGATAATTTTTTCAGCCGAGGGGTATTTCACTCATGAAATTTTTAATTGATGAGTAAAAATCAAAATCCGATAATTTTAAGGAGAATTTATTTTCAAAGGATCAGAATTAATAACACACTGTACATGTAATGTTAACTCGCTATAACAAGCAGTTTGTACACAATAAAGCAATCACTTTTGTTTTATTTAACAGTTTTTCTGATTTTTTTTTTGCCCTTGGCTTATAAGCAGCCATTAATCTCTTTTTTCCGTCTTGATTTGGCAAGCCACTGTTAAGCACACACTGTACAGCCACGATTAAAATCTTCTAAGCTTGGCCCACAAAACTTGTTTATTATATGTGTATTTTGGCGCCATTTAAAAAGGTGCTTGAAGGTAAAAGTTTTTTCCATAGTGCCACACAAGAGATCAACTGATAGCAAAAATTATATGCTTGAAGTTGGGTGATTCGGGTTTTATCCAATCTAATGTCAAATGTTTACACCATGAGCGTATATCGATGCTCAACAATGCAGCGGGAGCCCGTTGTATCAACATCGGCCTCTATCGTGGGCCAACATGAAATGATATCGTTCTGACTGAGGAGTAAATTAGGTTGGGAACCACATTCTATACATAGATGATGATATCACTACGTTTTTACCGGTGTGGACACAGTATCGGAACCCAGTCATGTTTACATGAATTTATGTGCATGTATAAACGGTTAATACGCATTGAAATTGCACACGATGCGTAATCCGAATTTAGTCAGGAGTTTTTTTACTCAACAAAATTTTAAGTCATGCGTTTTTTTAACCAGGTTTTCTGAAGGAAAAAACTGGTTATTAGATTGGCGAATGCGGGCGGGCTGGCTGGCTGGCGGGCGGGCGGGCGGAACAAGCTTGTTCGGGCCATAACTATGTCGTTCATTGTCAGATTTTAAAATCATTTGGCACATTTGTTCATTGTCTTTTTTGTCATGCGTATTTTACGCAAATACGCATCTTATCTGGCCCTCTGCTCATGGAGCTGCACATTTTGAGTGGTGAAAGGTCAAGGTCATCCTTCAAAGTCAAAGGTCAAAAGAAATAATTCCAAGGGAAGTAACAAGCTTTAAAGGGAGACAATTTCTATTTATCATTTTTCAGGTATAGATCTTTTTACAAGGGAAGTAATATTTTTTATTATATCCCTTTAAAAAATATTACTTCCCTTGTAAAAATTATCTGTACCTGCCAAATGATAAAAAATAAATAAATCAATAAAGGGGCGCAGTAGGGGGCATTGTGTTTCAGATGAACACATCTCTTGTTGAAATTGTAACAAACCAAATTGTATGGAGTGCTTCCATAAACTGGGTTATCTTTGTGTTTATTAAAATCCTTAAAATCATTTTTTTTTCAATAAAATTCAGAATTTACTTTGAAGAATGGAAGTCAAGATGACCTGGTATTGGATTGTATGGAAAATTGGTTTGAGCGCATTAATCACTTGTTTCTAACCTAGATGACTATGGTTCAAATCCAGTTCCTGGTAGCCTCACTAGCCTGTGAGTTTGTGGTCAACATACCAGACAGGTGGGGTTTCTTTTGGAAGGTACTCTCGGCTTTCCCTTACAACTCAAGACAACCCTGATATTGAAAAATCTTCCAGAAACAACAAAAAAGCTGGAAATTGCAGCTTTAATTTTAAAATTCATTCCAACTATCGTGTGTCTAGTAATTTTATTAGAAAGGAGTGCTGGCGCACACTTTGGGTAAATACATAATGTTGCCACTGGCTTGTAAAGGACCTCATGTATATATTCATATTGGGAAATTGATAAACTCCTGGATTATACAGATCAATAGGGGAATGGGTGAAATGGTGTTTATGTTGAGATGTTAGGTTTAGTTTATAACTTGGAAAAGGGCAATGAATAGAAATGTCTCTTTTATAATTTCCATTCATATAATTATGCTATTACAATATGATATAATCATTATAACAGTCGTTATACAATCTATTTCCGTGATGTAAGCGACACTGCTGAAATCAATGGAGCATGCGACTGTTGCAAAATGGCATGCAATGGTGATAATTGCGATTATTTGGGGTGTTGTTACAAGTTATCTTAATTGGTCGGCAGTTTTATTGCTACAGAGATAAGACAACATTGAAATATACCGACTCTGCGCTTAAATGTGAAGTGTTTGTCACAGTGTTCGAAGCCGATTCAAGACCGTTACATTGACAACCATGACAATCAAATAGGTAAGTATTGAGTGTTTTTTTAGAAAAATCGATTTCCAACACACAATCTATGCTGTGTGAACTCTTTATATCCTCAAAACTAATCAATTCATTCACTACCGAATGTACTATTTAAAAAAAGGTAAACATAGTTAAGCGCATGAAAATCAATTTGATATACACAAATGCTTATTTTATTTGACTGTTGTGTCATGGGCTCTATGTAGAAGGTCATATGCTAGCACACATTTATATTATTTATATACTACACATTAATTGATTACTATTAGTATAATATTAATAATATATTTCCCTTTTTGTATTTTAAGATTTTGTTTTCTGGTATTACAGAAAGCTGCTGAAGCACCCAAACTGTGGCAACTTATTCAGGCTGCTAAGAAAGTGTCAATCAACAAGACTAACAACTGATTTAATGTGCCTTTATTTAATGAACAATGTTAAATGTGTTGTTATTATTATTAATACTGATATTAAATCAATTCCTTTAACATACTGTAAAATGCTCAGTTTTTGTTTGTATTATAATAACATGATCTTCATTGCCCAATTGTAGCCCCAGTGTGGCAACAACTTTTTTGATTTGGCGAAAGTAAGTGGCGACAACTTTTTAAAGCCCGGAGGGAACCCTGATAATGCCAGTTTGACCTATTTCCTTTTAACATGCAGTCATCATTTTATGGTAGATACAGTTATAAATGTATCGTACTAAAAGCTTGTTCAGGCTTCACCTACTGTATCCTGTTTACTATTTAATTTGTTGTGTAATGTGTGTAAAAGTACTATAAGGTTTCTAGGTTATTAGGTCTTTGGGCATAGGGGTAAACACCATGTGAATGACTGATGATATATTGGTGGATTAAATATTTTCTTAGTAGAGGGAGATGCTTTTATAAATAGTGTAAATACAGTCTACTCTCGTTGTCTCGAAGTCGGCGGAAACAATAAAAAATATCGAGATAACGAGAGTTCGAGATATCCGATTAGGCGTTTCTAAGAAAAAATGAGACGAAAATTTACCTTGTTTTTAACATCTAAATACCTGCTAAGTTGTCTAACTAAAGCTGTCACTGTGTTGCATAATACTCTCTACTACCCTATCTATTACCTGATATAAACGTGGTTTTACGAGGCATGATTAAATTTGCTATTTAAATGCTTAAAATGATGTTTTAAGTGTTACAGAATTGCATGAACACATGCGGTTATCATTTTTCTAAACTGTCGAGTAAACATCCGGTCATGTTGCTATTGTAAGTTATGATGAAATTGACGTCCAATCAAGACCAGGGTTTTCCATCTGAATATGCGTAAATCACGTTCCGGAATACTGAACTGTACATGTACATTTTGTAGTTTGAAATGCAACGTTCAATCGATTAGATTTTCAAGTTAGCCATGATAATGACTGTTGGAGTTCAGGGGTAGAACAGATTTTCAAGTTAGCCATGATAATGACTGTTGGAGTTCAGAGATAGAACAACATTCTGCAAATTTGCGACGGTTTATATACGCAAAAATATAACTCAATGCATTTTGTAATGTTGTTTATAAAAACAATTAGTCTTTCGGCAGGATGTGTATGAATTGCTTACTCAAGTGTTAATGCCTAACGACATTACACGCGTGTGGTCATTCATGCAATTAACGGATCAAGTATCGGGAGCAGCCGGGCGAAGAAGGACGGCGAAGTATCAAAGAAAAAATTCCTCACCTTTGCCGACACTGGGACAGTTATACACTTCGAGAAAAACCACAGTAAATACATGTAAAATCGGGACTCGGGACAAATTTGTATATCGAGATATCGAATTATTCAACATAACGAAAATCGAGATATGCAATATTTATTAATATAGATAAAGAAGGAAAATAGTTGGGACATTGAGCTTACCTCGACATATCGAGAAAATCAAGATATCCGATGTCGAGATAACGAGAGTAGACTGTATGTTATAACATGATAAGCAATTAAACCTTTTGGTGTTTTGGTTTATTGCATCCAAATTAAAGAACAATTTCCCATATGGTTGGAAACACAGCATTTTACTTCCCTTAAGCATTTTCACATGCTTAAATATGCTTAGGTACCTTTCCACAGTAAAATCCTAGGAGGTTGTCACAGTATTCTTAACATTCTAATTTTATTATCCCCCGCCATAGGCGGAGGGATATTGTTTTGGCGTTGTCCGTCCTTCCATCCGTCCGTCCGTCTTTCCGTCTGTCCGTCAGGAGCCATATCTTGGAAGTTGGAAGTGCTTTGGCAGATTTCATTGAAACTTGGTATGAGTATATATATGGATAATAGGATGATGCACGCCAAATGGCATTGTACACAATCTGTTAATAACAGAGTTATTGCCCTTTGTATCTTGTAAAAATGCTTTTTTGTGTGTCCGGAGCCATATCTTGGAAGTGCTTTGGTGGATTTCATTGAAACTTGGTATGAGTGTCCAGAAGCGTATTGGCGGGGGATATCAATTCAACGAATTTGCTTGTTTAGCTTAAATCAATCTCAAATCTCAGCTATTTTTATTTCCTCAAACACTTACAGGGTAGGGTTGACTCAAAACTCAAAACATCAACATGGGAACACCAAATTGACCAAGATGGTCAACCTCATGTCAAATGTTAGTAAGAATACTTCAGTATATTTGTCAACTAGGGCATTGTCCTCAAATTCAAAAGTAAGTTGTTAATCTTTAGAATGTTTTTGATAATAGGCCATAGCCAAAAGATCATAGAGACTACACAACATGGAAGATGTTGGTAATACGTGTATTGTCCTGATCAATAGATTATGTCCAACAACAATGTTACAATAAAATAATCCCACATTCACTTGATGGACAGTTAAAGTTAGGGATGTACAGGTTATAAAACACCCTAACCAGTTAACCTTCTAAAGAAATAATAACTGGTTTATTAACCTGTCAATCGAACAACATAAAAAAAGTAAAAATGCTTAAGTGTTTTTATAAAAATGTCATATTGCTAGTCCATGTACTCTCTTTAGAAACCTAAGTTACAATTTAAGAATGTTTGCTTTATTACATAAGAATCCATATAAGTTTCTTAATGAAAATGTACTATTACTTTTTAAAAAATAATGTTCTTAATGAATGTTTGATTGTGTATTTCTTTTCCCTGCGTTAAAGCATATGAGTAAAATGTCAAAAGCTATGTTAGTAAGTTTTATGATCTCAAATACTGCTAGTAACTATTGTTTTTAAAAGAACCATACTGTGAAACTTAGAAATAATTTAATTTACATTTAATGACTTTAAAAAAAAAACAACTTTGATTGTTGATTTGTAATTAAATTAGTTTTTATAATTTGCGTTCTTAATTCAACCATGCCTCAGACGGTGGTGGCGGCATTATTGATGAAGTAAATTACTAATGCCAATATTAAATTTTGATAAAACAAATAAGTTAACTGAAAATTTTATCAATAAACGATAATCTTGATAAAATTATTACTTATAAACACTTTATTTTTCGCGAGCAAACACAGTTTTACTGATTTTTATCGCAAGTTAAATACATTTGTTTATTGACTCTATGCTTATAGCCCCCACAACCACAGTTTGCAAGTTAAATGTGCAAGAGAGTTAAACAATTAGCAAAGTTTACCCCTTTAAAAAAAAAGGTATTAATTGATTGCTTTATTGCTATGTTTGTTGACATGTTAATGATTTTTGTTGTTGGTGTGGCATGTTGTTCTTAGTAGGCGCCAGGGTTTGAAGGATTTATATTATGAAACAACCACATAATTAACAAAAATTCAGGTTAACCTATACCAAAAAATGAAACCGGTTAACTGATCGATGTAGGAGAATGACCGGTCAACTTGCCAACCTGTTGCATCCCTTATTTAAGTATATTTACTTTTACTTTGCGCCACTTTAAGTGAATAGTTTGTACATGTTGTGTTCAATCTAAATTTAATTCATTTGTTGAAAGGTTTGGTTATTTGTTGACACAAGTCATGTAACCCATGTCCCGATGTGTCGACATCAATTACATCAAAACATGAAATAGAAAATAGAAGCAGATCCTGCAATTTTTTAAACTATACTTTTGGAAAATGGCCAACATTTGTAATAAGAAAATTCTTAAATATGTTAATTGTCAATATAGGCCAGATTTTGCATTTAAGAATAAAAAATGCAGTGTCTATTCTAGAAACAGGTCAGATAAATACTATGGTAACTGCTGTTAAATATAACAGCACTTTCCATAGTTTTGCACTGAGTTGACTAAAAAAACGAAAATATGTTTTCACATGTTGATTAACTGATTTGTGTGCTTTTCATGATATCCAGGGCTCAGCATTACATGTACTAAATTTTGATACTACAATTGATAAACTCTCCCTTTCCATGTGGATTTGTGACGTTGTTCATGCAGCATGATTTTCGCACACTTTTTATCCAGACAAAGAATCAACATGAAATACATAATCACCTTATTTTAAGCTAGACTTTAGTAAGATCGGGCTAACATTAACATTTGGAAGTGTGTTTCAGATTACAAAGCTATTTATGCCCATTTAAAAATTCAACAAAACGTCTACAGTTGTGTCTTTTTGTCTGATGTATGATATATAGTGGATAATGTCTGTGTCATAAACATTTGTTGTTGGGACATTATTGTCTGTGACATATATTTCTAGTTCTGTGAATACCCACTATACTGATTTTCTATTAAAGTAATGAGCAATTATACTATTATTAAAGTTAGGTTACTTTGACTCTGACCTGTGCTTATAATCTTTAATTGTTATCTTTTGAAGGTTGTATTGCAAAGATAACTGTTATATGGGACCTTGAGATAGATTGACAAAGTTACAATTAAACAAACATATAAAAAAATATGTGTATGGCACACATAACATTAAAAATGTTCTACACATTTTGAAATCAAGAGTATATATATTTTTTAATATTATGTAGCTTGATATAAATATGCTTATAATTTGAGGTTGCCTATACATTGTAGCAGCTAGCTGGGTACACATCCGCATACTGGTAGCTTACCCTATTGTACAATGTGCTGTTTACTTACCCAATATTATCATTCTGTACCTTAGGATTCATGTGCCTGTAATTCATTGTTTATAAATACATGATATTTAAAACTCGGTGAAGTTATCATTACAAAAGGGATATGAATGAGCTAGAAATAGAATATGAGTGAGCTAGTGTTTTAAACTATTTAGATATGAATTAATTTGTTTTAGAACTCTTATGCTTTTTCTTTGATGCATCTGTGAAAGTAACAAATTACGAATTTCAACTTTATGTTAGATGCCAGCTTTTCTATGTCTACCAGATTAATACTTGGTGGATATGTGTATGCTGTTGTAACCTATTATTTCAGTGAGATTGAACAAAGTGTTAATTATTTGTTGCCATTACTAAGTGTAACATGTTATATCAGTGATTGTGCTAAGTTTAAGATATTATTTTAGCACAATAGCATATTATTTAAGCATTTTTACCAAGTGTTAAATCTATATTTCTGTGACATAAAGTGTAAAATATTATTTAAGTTTAGTCGCACAGTTCAATGTATAATTATATGCAGTGAAGTAACAAAGGACATAATCTAAGTGACATAACACAAAATACGTTAATGTCTGAACAAAGTATGAAATGTGATATTATTTACTGGGCAAAGGTTTAGATATTGATTTACTGTCCTGACAAGTGACAAATATATTTTCAGTGACATGTATAGCATATTGTTTCTGTGACATGACAGTTATTGAATATTATCACATGTATAACATATCATTTCTGTGACATTACAGTGATTGAATACTATAACAGGTATAACATATAGTTTCTGTTACATGACAGTTATTGAATATTATGACAGGTATAACATATAATTTCTGTGACATGACAGCTATTAAATATTATGACATGTATAACATATTATCAATGTGACATGACAGTTATTAAATATTATGACATGTATAATAACATATCATTTCTGTGACATGACAGTTATTAAATATTATGACATGTATAACATATTATTTCTGTGACATGACAATTATTGAAAACTTTGACAGGTATAACTTATAATTTCTGTGACATGACAGTTATTGAAAACTTTGACAGGTATAACTTATAATATCTGTGACATGACAGTTATTGAAAACTTTGACAGGTATAACTTTTAATTTCTGTTACATGACAGTTATTGAAAACTTTGACAGGTATAACTTATAATATCTGTGACATATCAGTTATTGAATTCTTTGACAGGTATAACATATCATTTCTGTGACATGAAAGTTATTACATATTTTGACAGTTATTCCATATGATTTTGGTGCCATCTAAGGTTATTAATAGGATTTAAGTTACATGACAGACATGATATAATATTTCAGTGCCAAGACATGAGTAAGATAATATTTTTACAATATGACTGTCATTACACAATAGGTCAGTGACATAAATCACAGGGGACTGCCTTATGGTTGTTTAATACATCATGTGAGGCTCAGAATAAAGAATGGAGATGTTAGGGCAATGAACTGTTTACTGTTTATCATACTCTAGATCCCCATTTTAAAGAATAAATTCAATGTTTTTGCTAAAACATTGCAGTTTTAGCTGGAATCAATAATTTGTATGAAGTTTGACTTCAAAAGTACTTGTGCTTAATATTTGTAAAAGAAGATGTTTTATTTCTAAAATATATTACACCTTGGTATCAAATTGTTTGTTTTGTTTAATCATTTTCTATTTTTAAAAATGTTGACTTAATATTTGATTCTTAGTAATATGACATTATTCAAAACATTGACTGATATAAACCCTGTTGAAGTGATGTAAAAAATGTATAACAAACAATTTATATATGAGGCAGACACTAATGTAGTGGTATGATAATGCATTAAAGTCTCTATAACGCTCAAAATCAACGGAAATTTCGTAAAGAATTTCGTAAAATAAAGTTAATCAGTTTTCCTTATAGCAAGAGCCAAAATTTCAACGCTGGATGTGGTATGATTACATAGATTTTTGTAAATACAAAATGCTGGTTTTTATTTTTTTGTGACACAATTAATTCCATTTTAATTTCCCCGCGAATATAACTATTCATACGACACACCAACACTAAAATTGTACCAAAACAAAACAATTATAAAAACGAGCATTTTGTATCTACAAACATCTATTTTACCAGACCACATCTGGCGTTGAAATTTCGGCAATTTCCATAAGGAACAATGATTTTTAATTGTTTAGCTTTATTTTACGAAATATTGTACAAAATTCTTGTTGATTTTGAGTAGTGATGTTACTTTAATGTGATGTGTTAAACAATGTTTCATGATGGGCACGTGCAGTTTATTTCAGTTACAAAAATGACAGGTTTTACTTAGTATTTCATTGACTTGGCACACATTACTTAGTATTTCATTGACAGTATTTTAGTAACATGCTTGACAGGTGTTAAACATTATTACAGTGACTTGACGGGTGTAACACATACAGGTTAAACATATTATATCAGTTTCATGACTGACATTCATGGAGCTTGTTCTAGATTTTTGTATTTTTTTTAAAAATACCAGAAAATATATTTAAACTAACACATTTATCATCATTTATATTGTCTGAACTAATTATGGCATGAAAAAAAGTTGAATAAATATGGGAGTCCTTAAGGATGCAAACCTGCTGAAGCTAGTGAGTTTCCATTTTGTTATATGGACTTAGAGTGATGTTATGGGCATTTTTCACTGTTGAATTGAGCTGAAAAGAATTAACAGGTCAAAAGAGTTAGTTAAAATGTGGTTACTGACCAATTATATGCAACTCATCTTGCTATCAGTTGTTTATAAAAATATATTTTATATTTGATATTCTTACCTGACCCACCCAGTCCTGTAAGCTGAAATGATCCGTAAAACAAAATTGTGTTGTATGAACGAATCTGCACTAAAACTAAATTTAGGTTCAAATCGTACATACATGAGCAGTTGTCAAACGAAAGTACGGTTGATATTCAAATGCATTATTTTTCTCTTTCTGGGATATTGTTTTAGTATGTTGATGCTGCATTAACAAATATAAGTGTATATGAAGTGAAAACACCAAAAATAAACAACGGTTGCAATAGACACATATAAACTGTTAGATGCCCAAAAAATCACTTTAAGTATTCATTCACCAAATAAAAACGCTATGTTAGTATGACATGATTTCTCAATGCTATCTAGAAAAGTGGTACAAACACGTTTATTTTACCAATTTGGAATTATTATTTCCCATTAAGGAAGATACATTATTAACATTTATGAATGTTATTACACTTATTTAAACATAATATATACATAAACAAATTTAATGTGTGACAATTATTTTGAAAATCATCATTTAAACGGACCATTTAATATTTTTTTAGTGATAACAGTTGTTACATTTTATATACTAGTAACATGACAGATGTAACTGTAATATTTTGACAGTGACTTGACACACATATAATATTAATTTAATCATAAAACAGACATCCCATATTATACAAGTGACATGACAGGCATTACATACGACTGCAGTGACATTACAAGCTACCATATTATTTCTGTGCCAAGACAGACGCAACATAACATTTCAGTGACCCGAAAGTCATTACATATGATTTCAGTGACATGACGGGCGTATGCAAGCAGATGTACAAGGAGTTTATGAGTGACGTACTGCACATCACGAGTCACTCAGAGCATGATGATGTGACCCAGTTACAGACCTACCTCCTGCAGGGGCAGGGGTGGCTCATGTTACAGATCCTCTATGAGAAAGGACCCCAGGTAACTCATATGCCCCGTTGTGGGAAAATTGGGCTTAATGCATGTGCGTAAAGTGTCATCCCAGCTTAGCCTGTGCAGTCTGCAAAGGCTAATAAATGATTGCACTTCCTGCCTTATCTAGGATTTTCGCTAAGATGTGACTTCCTTTATAAGAAAAATAACATACAAGCGGAAAGTGTTTTCCCTGAATAGTCTAATCTGGGATAACACTTTATGAACATATATTAAGCCCAGTTTTCCCAGACCCATTCTCATGATGCCCACGGACTCTCCAAAATGCAGAAGTCTGTTTGAAGAAGATTTTGTTGAGTTAGCATATTTATCTTGCATTAAAGTTTGCATTTATGTTAATTTATAGGCATGTTCCGTACTAAATGGCTTTTTTTTCGGAAATCGCATTATAAGATATTCTGTGTTGTAACGTTAACTGTAAATGATTTTCTTTATTGATAAAATGAGAGATCTGAAGCAGGCTGTCTTTAAACATTGAGGAGAGATCTTGATCTTGATTGGTATATACAATATTTTGGAGACAAAGAATCCAATAAAGAACTAATAATAGATTTTGCATTCTACCAAAACCAAACAGCCTACGAATAGCTCAGTCAGAGTTAAGGTTTTAGGCCGTTTGCTACTCATTAGTACCTTTGGGTGTGAAATGAAGCCTTAAAAAACTTAAACCTAGGTAAGGTAAGGTCTTAACCCTTTCCCACTAAGAAGCAAATTGAAAATGGCTATGTGCAAACAGCATAAAACCAGAACAGCCTGCTAGTAACTCGCAGACTGTTCCGTTGTATGCTGTTTGCTTCTCATCAGTATCTTAGAGTTGGAAATGAAGCCTTTAAAACTTGATCTAGTGTGAAAAATCTTTAATCAAATTTAACTTTCTAAGGGACTACAAAGCCGTCAAAATACGTATCTAAGTGGTAAAGAGTTAAATTTAATTTGATTTTCCAAGGGACTACAAATGCATCCAATGGTGTATCTGAGGGCTGATGGCTTATTGGTGTATATGTTTATAAATACACTTTTTGATGACTAAGCATGTCTAAAGTGGTTTAATAGAACTTTCCCAGATTTAATTATTACCTGTTCAAAATTCCTTGTTAGTTATTTTTAGTGGATTTGTATTTCCATTGACCTAATACAACATACTTAATCACATGCTTCGACATGTTATGTTTTTGTAAAAATTGCATCATCATTTACATATGATTGTCTCCAGTGGTAACCTGATAGCTGCATTTATTTCGAATTAAAGCATAATGTAAGGCAGATAGATATAAAAAAATGAGGACATGATGGCATGTGATGTTTTGAAAAAAAGTTTACTTAACAGGACATTAATTTTGTTTCGCATGAGGGATTTCATGTATAAAGCAAGCACTTAGTAAAATGGATATAAGGCCACGACTTTTTTTTTTATTGGTTTACAAAAATTATTTTGAAAATGGTCCATCGGGCGGTCGAAAAAAAAAAAAAAAAAACATCATTGGAAAAATAAGTTAATACTAATAACATCAGAACAAAGACATCATATCTTTTATAACCTTAACACAGAGACGAAAAATCAAATTATGCAATGAAACACATCTATATCTTCAAATGAAATGAGTCACCTAAAAGCACCTTTTGTAACATCAGGCAATTTTAAACACTCCATTAAATGACATGCGTTCTTCTCCCATTAAAACGAAAAACTGCGCTTCATTTCCGTAATTCGATGCGCACCATTACGCAATGCGATGCCCGTTGCATAAATCTTATATAAGATAAACTACTCATACACAAAGTATGTGTTTGCTCTTATTGGACTTATGACATCGTCCATGAAAAAAAATCGAGGTAGATCGATCCCCGCGTCGTCGCGGTAAAGTTGTTGTTGTCATGAAAACTCGTTGATTTACAAAGCAAAACGTCTTATTTGAACTGACGCGAATTAATACAATCATATTTGTCAACTTGGCTTTTGCTTTATTTTGATAATTTAATCCAAAGTTTAATGTTAGCAAGTGTTTTTACTGGAATTGTAAACAAGGAGCCAGTTAAAGTCTTACGAAAATGTGCAGTCTGTGTGAATTGACAGTTTGACGTCATCAAAGGAAAGCCGCTTGCTGTCTGAAGCAATAAAGCGACAAATTTCGCGCCGACAAAATTGGCTTCCTTTGTCTAGCAATCAACATGCCGAACCAATCGTGCGTTTGTTTCTCAATTGCAATCCTCCAATTTAATTATAATTATAGCACGTGCATAGCTCCGCCTTCGAATCTTTTGCAGAGAACGGAGGCGGAGTTTAACGGTTAATTGAGCTAGTATTTTACGCAAGTTGAGTTCCGATTTGCCGAAATTAATCGGCCCTAAGCATTAAAACGACAAATACATTTATCAATGATTTTCCGAGATATACCGATTTGTTCCGATTTCCAAACTTTCTGTACAGTTCCTATAAACTATGGCGGACGTGTTTACAAAATTCCTAAACACATATATCGTAAATAATGGCAGTGTTTTATTGGATTATTTATACTAATTATCAAATTGCAAGGTAATACTTTTTTATCTACTATAATATCGGGTTTGTTTAATATAATAAACATGTTAAACAATATAGTTGCGTCACAGACTCGGAAATAAATTTTGATGCGGTCGACATTTTACTGACGCTGATTTTCCTATTGTCTGTAATTAAATAATTTTTGAGAAGTGCCCATAAAAGGACTGGTCGTACTGTGTTACATTGAACAAGAAATATCTTTAAAAAAGATATACGGCGTTGATTGTGGTTGGAGTTTATGGAAGGTAAAGATTTAAATGAATGAGATCAAGGATAGCTAATATCTTTTTCTGTGCAGTTTTTAGCTGCATCAAACGCAGTACGGGATGTTAGCGGAGTTTTCGCGGCTTATTTTACATTATTACATATTGCTGGTCATAAACCTATAGATACAAAAAAGAAAACCGAAGTCAACCGGCCACACGCGAAGTCTCCGTACATATTTTAAATATGTATACGCGCGTTCTTCGAACAAACATGTTTGAGTGGTTTATCGGGAATTGCTACGTGTATTTGATTCGATTATTAACAGTATCGAGAATCATCGCGCTCATACTTAATACATTAGTCAATATGCTGCAATAATACATTAGTAAATATGATGGAATAATTCTTGTTAATTAATTAAAAATAATATTTATCATGGTATTGTTGAAAACACATTAAGAATCTATTATTGACATGCCATAAAATAATATCGCTGGATATCTTCATTTCACATCTTTCTGGTGGTAAAGAAAATTCTGGTTCACCTAGTTCACGCTATAGCGTCTTTATTATATAACTATTATATAACTGACCGCGAACTCCGAACAGCACAGAAGGTCTGACCTGTATATAAACTCTGACATTCAAACACACTAACCGCGAACTGACCCCTTATACCTCACGGGTTGAAATGCAACACATTAAAGTGAGGCATCGCTTCCACTGCTCTTTATACTTTTACATATAACATGTTGACAGGAATATGGAAGTCAGTACTAAATATGAGAACATGGCCTTTAAGTACACAACGTTCTCGCGCTGAAAATCCTCTGAAAATAAAAGATGTACGCACAAACTGTATTGATGTCGAGATTGAGTATAAAACTGTTCTATCTATAAAGCCTTTTTATTAGAGATAAAACTGTTTCATGCTGAACACGCAGTAAAACAGTGTTACAAAGACGCGGACATGTTTCCAATGTTCTAGTGGTATTATCAAATCAGCCAATGCAGTCAATGAAGTGTATTCATCTGTACTTGGCCGCGGGAAGTTTTATTTGAATTCTATTGGACGCTAACAAAGGTCAGGCTAAGGTGAAAAGCTGGCGTATTCAGCTGACGCCGAAAAATATCCCGATCTCTGTAATATATGTAAACCAATCGTTGATTGTACTTACTTGATTTTATTCGCAACTGTACTCAAACCGGATCGTTTTTTTTCTCGTTTCGCTCGTTTTTCAGTGCGGTCGGGAATAATATATATATAAAAAAGACGATTTTCCGATTTTATTTTTTTTCCCATTTTCCAAAAATTAGGGTCGGCGGTTTTGTAAACCAAGAAATATAAAAGTCGTGGCCTAATAGTCAATCTGTTTTTGTGAATTGAATATAGAACAAAATGGATGCTACAAAACAATTTAGGCATTAAATACCATACAAGCATAGAATAAATGTTTAAAAACTTGCTGCTAGCCCACTGGGTTTCTTGGTAGCCCAACATTTTCATGGACCATGAATGGCCTACCTACTAATTTTCAAGAAAAAAGTGTAACATATTTGTTAAGATAGTACACACAATATTTGTTAATTTGTTTATACAGATAAAGTATAGATACATACAATGATAAAGTCATGCTACTAACTAGTAAGAAATGTGTTATTCAGGTTAACTTAATTAAAGGGTGATAAACATGTTATGGTAAATGAGTAGAAAAATAGCAAACAATAATGTTTCAAATATGATAGACACTTTCATGTATGGAGAAGGCACTTGGTCATGTTCATATCACTGATTTCCAAATCACTGCCAATTCCTTGATCTGGTTTATTGTGTCCTGCGAGATGCTTTAATCTGCATGACTAAAACTCATTATGCCATTCATGAGATCTCTCGCTACCTTTCATTTCATCCAAGTCGGCTTGAAGAGTGAACAAGAAAAATTGTCAATTATTTAAATGGTTAATTAGGTAGACATTTTACATGGGCTATTTACGATTTTAATTAGACACTTGTACATTAACGTTTAAAAAAATTACATCTAAAAAAAGTTCATACACCTGGATATAAATTATTTATCCTGTCATGTAAAGAAGCAAACATAACCATAAAAGGAAATGCGTATGGGACATTTACAAGTTTTGTATGCAATATTTTATTATACCCCCATTACTGGTAATGGGGGCTATATAGGAGTCACTTTGTCGGTCTGTCTGTCGGTCTGTCCCGAAATTTCATCCGATCTTCACCAAACTTGGTCACAAGTTGTATCTAGATGATGTCTAGGTCAAGTTTGAATATGGGTCATGCCAGGTCAAAAACTAGGTCACGGGGTCACTTAGTGTGTTTTAAGCCGAAAGTTTGTCCGGACCATAACTATGTAATTTATCGTTAGATTTTTAAATGACTTGGTACATTTGTTCACCATCATGGGGCGGTGTGTCGTGTGAAAAAAGTACGTTGATATCTCCAATGTCAAGGTCACACTTTGAGTTTAAAGGTCAAATGCTTGTCCGGGCCATAACTTTGTAATTTATGGTGAGATTTTAAAATCATTTGTAAAATTTGTTCACCATCATTGGACGGTGTGTCCAGCGAAAGAATTACGTCGATATCTCCAAGGTCAAGGTCACACTTTGAGTTCAAAGATCATAAATGAGCTTGTCCGGGCCATAACTATGCCATTCATTGTAAGATTTTAAAATCATTTGGCACATTTGTTCACCATCATTAGACGGTGTGTTGCGCGAAAGAATTATGTCGATATCTTCAAGGTCAAGGTCACACTTAAAGTTCAAAGGTCAAAAATGGCCATAAATGAGCTTGTCCGGGCCATAACTATGCTGTTCATTGTGAGAATTAAAAATCATTTGGCACATTTGTTCACCATCATTGGACGGTGTGTCGCGCGAAAGAATTACGTGGATATCTCCAAGGTCAAGGTCACACTTTGAGTTCAAAGGTCAAAAATGGCCATAAATGAATTTGTCCGGGCCATGCCTATCTTTTTTCATGTGAGATTTGAAAATCATTTGGCACATGTGTTCACCATCATTGGACTGTGTGTCGCGCGAAAGAATTATGTCAATATCTCCAAGGTCAAGGTCACTTTTTGAGTTCAAAGGTCAAAAATGGCCATAAATGAGCTTGTCCGGGCCATAACTATGTCGTTTATTGTGAAATTTTAAAATCATTTGGCACATTTGTTCACCATCATTGGACGGTGTGTCGCCCGAAAGATTTATGTCGATATCTCCAAGGTCAAGGTCACACTTTGAGTTCAAAGGTCAAAAATGGCCATAAATGAGCTTGTCCGGGCCATAACTATGCTGTTCATTGTGAGAATTAAAAATCATTTGGCACATTTGTTCACCATCATTGGACGGTGTGTCGCGCGAAAGAATTACGTGGATATCTCCAAGGTCAAGGTCACACTTTGAGTTCAAAGGTCAAAAATGGCCATAAATGAATTTGTCCGGGCCATGCCTATCTTTTTTCATGTGAGATTTGAAAATCATTTGGCACATGTGTTCACCATCATTGGACTGTGTGTCGCGCGAAAGAATTATGTCAATATCTCCAAGGTCAAGGTCACTTTTTGAGTTCAAAGGTCAAAAATGGCCATAAATGAGCTTGTCCGGGCCATAACTATGTCGTTTATTGTGAAATTTTAAAATCATTTGGCACATTTGTTCACCATCATTGGACGGTGTGTCGCCCGAAAGATTTATGTCGATATCTCCAAGGTCAAGGTCACACTTTGAGTTCAAAGGTCAAAAATGGCAATAAATGATCTTGTCTGGACCATAACTATGTCATTCATTGTGAGATTTTAAAATGACTCTGTACATTAATTTGTTCACAGTCAAAGGATGGCGTGTCATGTGGAAGAATTCAAGAGTTCAAAGTTCAAAATGGCTATAAATGAAAATGGCTTAATAATTCTTAAAAATTGCCATAAATTAGATTCTCTTGTTTTGTGAAGACAGCATGCACAAATAGTCTGTGTCAATGAGGCACGTGGGGGTATACGTCACGTCTGTGACAAAGCTCTAGTTTCAATTAAAACAGTATTTTCTCACTGGAACCCAAAGGTACCTTAACAGTTAACAAACAGTCTCACCATTATTTTTATATTAATTTAAAGTGTGTATGCACGATTTTGTCAAATATTTACGAATTTATATAAAATGTGTAAAAAACTTATTATACATATATTTCAATATAACTAAAAATAAAAGTTAAGAAGAACATGTGTCGAAAAATGCGAAATAAGCCAGATATTTAATTCTGAAATCGAAAATGTCTGTACAGTCGAATTCGCCAGCATGCATGTACGATGTGAATCTTAATTTAGTTTGAGTGCAGATTCGTTCATACGACACAAAGACACAATTTTGTTTTACGGATCATTTTAATTTGCTGCAACGATATCTGTTTATACGACACACGAAGAAGACGAATGCTTCGGTTATTGTAGGAAAATATGTACAAAATATCTTCGTCACAATCCGCTCGGGGCGCTAATTTGTATTTGCTGCATTTTATGAAATTCTTCTTCAATGAATAATTTTTCTTGCCTATTTTGTGTTATTGTAACATATTTTTTATCAATATATTACAATTTAACACATATAAAAATCGTGCATTCACACTTTAATGTGCAGAGAAATAACTAATTCCACTTAGTGTTTATCAACACTTGCATTGACTTCGATTTTCTGGTTTGTATTCATTATGTATGGCCTGCTTTCTTATGTTACAACTAAATCTTACAAGGTTAACAAATGTCATCCAAATAAAGATTGACCTCATAAAGCAAATGTTGGAAACAAACCAAGAGTTATTGCATATAATAGTTACAGACCAATAATGAGCGGTTTTGATTTGATGACCTTGATAAACCTCCATTGATATTCTAAAGTGAGATTACCTTAAATGACTGATAAAATTCTCTGATTTAATAATTGATCCATAGAATTATTATTGATTGTCACATTCTCATGATAAATGATGAACGAGCTATCTATCATAGTAACTGGCTATCAACTATAACAATATTACAGTAGGCGTCGGGCTTCTTCTTGGCATTTCTAGAAGACAGACTGAAAATGTTGGTACCCGGCCCCAGGCTTTTGTTGTCCGATACTGAAGAATATAATGGATTTAAACAAATAACACATGTTATGATATCATTTTTATGCCTTTTTCAAAGATGACAGCAAATGTATCTGGATGTCCTGACTGCCATATCTTTGCCACACATTGATTTTTTTTTATAGACAATTGGATGCAAATGTAAACAATCATAAGGCAACATGTTGTAGTATGTAAATTCCTTGTTCACACTTGGAAGTAAAAGGTAAAACAGCTTGACAATTCCTTTCTCAGCCATTATCATGCTATATATTGATAGATTAAAAAATAACTTGGCACCAAGGGAAACCGTCATAAGAAGACATCTGGTGTGAAAGTCCGTCTCCCTATCCTAATAGTTTAGGTCACACTTAGAGATTGAAGGTCATATTTGAAGATTCCTGTCTCAGTTATAGCTTTAATATATTATTTATTTATGCATTTTTATGTCCCCCAGTATATTCTGGAGGACATATTGTTTTTGCCCTGTCTGTTGGTTTGTTTGTTGGTTTGCGTCAAATTTTCAAATTGCCATAACTTTTGCAAAATTGAAGATAGCAACTTCATATTTGGCATGCATGTGTATCTAATGGAGATGCACATTTTGAGTGGTGAAAGGTCAAGGTCATCCTTTAAGGTCAAAGGTCAAATATATGGGTCAAAATCGCTCATTATACCCCCACAAATGAAGTTAAGGGGGGGTATATAGGAGTGAACTTGTCTGTCGGTCGGTCCGTATTAAGTGTCCGCTCTCTAATTCAAGTTGTTTTCATCGGATCTTCACCAAACTTGGTCAGATGTTGTATCTAGATGATGTCTATGTCAAGTTCGAATATGGGTCATGCCGGGTCAAAAACTAGGTCACGGGTAACTTAATTAGCGCGTTTTAAACATTGAGCATGTTGTCCGCTCTCTAATTCAAGTAGTTTTCATCCAAGCTTCACCAAACTTGGTCAGAAGTTGTATCTAGATGATGTCTAGGCCAAGTTCGAACATGGGTCATGGCAGATAAAAAACTAGGTCATGGGGTCACTTAGTGCGTTTTAAGCATTGAGCATGGTGTCCACTCTCTAATTCAAGTAGTTTTCATCCAATATCTTCACCAAACTTGGTCAGAAGTTTTATCTAGATGATCTCTATGCCAAGTTTGAACATGGGCCATGTTGGGCCAAAAACAAGTGTGTTTTAAACATTGAGTATGGTGTCCGCTGTTTTTTGTGAAGACAACATGCAAAATATTCTGTGTCAATGTGGCATGTGGGGGTATTCATCACGTCTGTGACAAAGCTCTAGTTTAATATACACTTTTGCAATATTGAAGATAGCAACTTGATATTTGGCATGCATGTGTATCTCATGGAGCTGCACATTTTGATTGGTGAAAGGTCAAGGTCATCCTTCAAGGTCATAGGTCAAATATATGGGGGGGACATAGTGTTTCACAAACACATCTTGTTTTTAATTGGCACAAATTCAAATAATATCAGAGCTCCAGATAATTTGTTCAGCCGAGGGGTATTTCCCTCATGAAATTTTTAACTGATGAGTAACAATCAAAATCCGATAATTTTAAGGAGTATTTATGTTCAAAGGATCATAATTAATAATAAATTGTACATGTAATGTTAACTCGCTATAACAAGCAGTCTTGTACACAAGAAAGCAATCACTTTTGTTTTATTTAACAGTTTTTCTGATTTTTTTTTGCCCTTGGCTTATAAGCAGTCATTAATCTCTTTTTCTGTCTTGATTTGGCAAGCCACTGTTTAGCACACACTGTACAGCCACAATCAAAATCTTCTAAGCTTGGCCCACAAAACTTGTTTATTATATGTGTATTTTGGCGCCATTTAAAAAGTGCTTGAAGGTAAAAGATTTTTCCATAGTGCCACACAAGAGATGAACTGATACCAAAAATGATATGCTTGAAGTTGGGCAATTCGGGTTTTAATCGAATGTGATGTCAAATGTTTTCACAACAAGCGTATATCGATTTACAACAATGCAGCTTTGTGTCAACATCGGTCTTCATCGTGGGCCAAATGAAATGATACCGTTCTGACTGAGGAGTAAATTAGGTCGGGAACCACATTCTATACATAGATGGTTATGTCACTACGGTTTTTACCGGTGTGGACACAATGACAGAAACCAGTCATGTTTACATGATCTTATATGCATGTATAAACGGCTAATACGCATTGAAATTGCACACTATGCGTAATCCGAATTTAGTCAGGAGTTTTTTTACTCAACAAAATTTTAAGTCATGCGTATTTTCTTTTTTGTGATGCGTATTTTACGCAAATACTCATCTTATCTGGCCCTCTGATAATATTTTCCTTATATGGCTTTAGTGAAAACTTGTTGCGTCTATATTAGCCACTTTTATTGGCCATTCTTTATGAAACTTTGTCAGAACATTTGTCACAATAAAATCTTGGCTGAGATTGAAACTGGGCTATGTTAGCTAAAAAATTTGGTCACTAGGTAAAACAAAAAAGAGTGAATACTCTCTCTGGAAGTCACTTTTTTGTCCAATCTTCACTAATCAACATGCACTTTCTCAGAATAGCCTAGTTCCTTTTGGTCTCAGATTAGGTCCTAAAGGCCCATGGCCCTCTTGTGTTTTAATTGCAGGCATGAAATAAATAAAAAAATTTAGCATATAAATTTCATCTTCAGGATGTGTCCATCAGTCGAGACTTTTCCAACCTGCTGGTCCGCCTGTTGCCATTGATACTGAAATTTCCACTGAGGAGCTCTTCCAACGATGATATAGGTATGGTACATAATTATGCTGTTTTTTACAGTTTATTCGAACATATTTATTTAGCTCTATTGCGCTTTAAGACTAATGCTAGGCACTCAAGTTTGGGTAAGATCCAGTACTGTGTGTCTCAAGAGAAGGTCTGGTGAATACACTAATGATGTGAAGTGTACCTGGGGTCTCATGATTGCTAGGAAGATCAAACATCCATACTCAGGTCAGGAGCTAGTATGTTGGCTATTGTGCCCACAAAACCTTAAGTGACTTTACGGCGGACAGGGTACCTCTTGACTAGACTGTGCTTTGCGCAGGCTAGTCTGGAGCTAACTAGTCGCATAGGACATAAGACCTAATTTTGCATGAGTCATATCCATATATACTTCGTTGAAATGACCTTAGCAGCAGGCTTTATACTGTTGGTTAAAATCTATGTACAATGTACCAGCCTAACCAGGCATACTACAATACAAAAGACCTGCAAAGATGAAAAACTAAAACTATTAACAGTTTATATCTGCAGTGTTTTTCATAGAAATGAGGTCTTTGTTGTTAATTTTCTTTATTCAGAATTTGATGTTAAAGAATGTTCTTTGCGCTTAACATGGTTATGTCCTTCTGTTTGTCACAAAACTTTTCAGGGCTATATCTGAGAAACTATATAAGATATCAACATGAAACTTCATGGGTGTACAGATATCAATGGGAAAAAGTGCCATGCACACGAACCATAACCCTACACTTTTTTAAATAAGAGTAATTACCCTTTGTTTTTTTTGTATGATGTAACTTTTAAGGGCTATATCTCAGATATGCCACAAGATTTAAACATAAAACTCAATTGGTGTATAGGTATAAAAGAGGAGAATTGCAATACATAAACAATTACCCTACGCTTAATTATTTTTTAGTGTATACCATATATTAAGTGATTTGCACCAATCCATAAACAAAATTTATTTAGCAGGGCATATCAATTCAACAAATTGGCTTGTTTCCATAGAAATGCTGTTTTTTTTAACTTGTTTTCTTGATTAAGACTGGGAAGTTAAAGAATGTACTTTGCACTTCTGATGATGAAACAAATCAAGAATTTTTATCACTGAGTGGTAAGTTATCATCCAGCGAAGTATTGTGATAAGATAAAACTCTATAAAACAAGATTGTTGTGCAATAAACCGATATATATGTATTGCAAATGATCGACCAAGATTTCAGAAGTTGCTGATAAAATTACATACAATTGCACATCATCCCAAGCCTTGAAAATGATACACATGCTTAATTAGTGGTATTGAATATAGTGTTACCCGGAAGGTTGTTGACACAATAATTTACTTGTACATATGATCATCATTGATGAAGCTTTTATTAATAGTTATTAAGGGAATTATGATTATTATACCCCCACAAACGATGTTTAGGGGGGAATATAGGAGTGAGCTTGTCTGTCGGTCAGTCTGTCGGTCTGTCGGTCCGTATTAAGTGTCCGCTCTCTAATTCAAGTTGTTTTCTTCAGATCTTCACCAAACTTGGTCAGATGTTGTATCTAGATGATGTCTAGGTTAAGTTCAAATATGGGTCATGCCGGGTCAAAAACTAGGTCATGGGGTCACTTAGTGCGTTTTAAACATTGAGCATTGTGTCCTCCCTCTAGTTCAAGTAGTTTTCATCCGATCTTCACCACACTTGGTCAGAAGTTGTATCTAGATAATGTGTAGGTCAAGTTCGAATATGGGCCATGCTGGGTCAAAACCTAGGTCACAAGGTCACTTTGTGCATTTTAAACATTGAGCATGGTGTCCGCTGTTTTTTTGTGTGAGGACAACATGCAAAATATTTTGTGTCAATGTGGCATGTGGGGGTATTCGTCACGTCTGTGACAAAGCTCTAGTTTCACTTTTATTGCTGCTGATGATGAGGATGTTGATCGTGGTGGGGGTGGTGATGATGAGGATGTTGATGATGATGATGATAATGATGATGATGATGATGATGATGATGATGATGATTATCTCACTTATCAGTCAGTAATAAAAATATATAATAACACAAAATATCAACATGTTTTTAAATTCTAGTAATTAAATGACTCACGTCTTTTTCTGGGAATCTATCTCAAACAGTATAAAATGGGTGGCTTTGCTTTATTACAATATTAATAGTTATTGAGAGTTCATGCAGAAGCTTTGAGGTGTGTCTCTTTATTAACTGAACTGTTGCGGCAGCTGTCTTTAAATTGCTGTCCATTTGAATTCTGTTCAGATTATTTGTAATTTTGTTAATCTTTCTTACTTATATGAATATTTCTACAAAACAAATAAAAAAGTGTAGTTATTGTTATTTTTAATGACAGTTCATGTATTTTTATTGTACTGAAATGAATAATTCATTTGATTAGTCAGTAACATAAACACATCAGCCTGTACTTTATGTTTTCAGATCCGTCTTCCTATGAAAATATTTCGACAATTACAACCAGCTTTCAAAATACGCTGATGAAAAAAAAATCTAAGCAACAGTCAACCCAACAACAGTCCCTGCAGTTAAAAAGAAATTCAAGTTATTCATCTCAAACTCTAGAAAAGAACCTAAGTGAAACAATAAGTGGAAAGAAAAAATTCTCCAAAAGAAAATCTTGTGACAGTAAAGAGTCTAAAACTGAAGGGACAAATGAAGAAGATGACGACGAAAAAGCGGAAAAGGTTCGGAAGTTGAGAAAAAAGTTTCGATACTGTAGTATGCAGTCTGCAGGGGAGAAAAACATTCAGAATCAAGCAGGTTCTGATTCAGATGATGATGAAGATCTGGCTGTCTTGCTAAAAAGTGTCAATGTTCAGGACCAAATGATTACTTCAGGATTTCACTTGTGTGTACTTGTACTGAGTATCCTACGGGAACTTTGTGAAAGGGATTTAGCAGAAAAGCAAGGGGGAAAACTCGTATCCTTGTCGAGTTTGCCGGATCTTATGCAGTGTATGAAGCTGTTGGATACTGAGAATATACGTGTACATAGTGAATGGGAAATGCATGCAAAACAAGTATTGAAGTTGTATCTATTGAGAGTGATTATACTCTGCTCAGGAATTGCGTCGTGCCAGCAGAATGGTCTATCTGTGCTTCAAGGTCATAATGTCTTTGAAGATATTTTGTCGTCTGCATGTGGTTTGGAAATCCTTAAAATTGATGTATTGTCGATTGAACTTCTTAGTCAACACAAAACCGAAATGCATATTGTTTCTGATATGGCCCTTGGATTTCTTCTCATTTTGACCCAGATGTTTGAAAATTTACCTTTCAATCCAAGTTCAACGCAAACAGCATTATATCTAGTTGAAGAGTACGAAGAAAACAAAGGTTTTCAGATGTTTAAGAAATGTGTACTTGTTAGAGATTGGTTAAAAAAGGAATTACATGAAAAATATGAGAGTTTTAATTGGCTGGAAGATGAACCAATCAGTGTGCTGAATGCATTTTTAAATACACTTAAGATGGTAAGGGTAAATTATGTTCATTCAATGAAATGTGTGAAAAGGAGACACAACAGCTGCTCATATGCTGAATACTTTGACCACCATCACGATACTCTCGGTGTGGCAGTTGGCTCAAGGTCTGCTGATACGTTGGAACATTTCACATGGCAATCCCAGCAGCCCAGATTGCCTCACACTGGTCTCATGTCACAGAAAAGCCATCAAGTTACGTGCCTTGTTGCGAGTTGCACAAGATTTCTCCTTGATCTACTGGTAAAGGTCAGTTCGAAGATCACGCGACTTGAACTTTTAAAAACCTTGAACACATCGGGGGTTTGCTGCTGTATGCAATTAGATGACATTGTTTCAGCATTTGTAGTTGGGTTGCAAACATTTTCACCCGCAGTTGCCTCCTTCTGTGCAGAGACGCTTAATAAGATCATACTGAAGCAATTTTCTGGGAAAGCGTTTGTTCCTCATGAAGGGTTATGCTCTTTTTGTGATGAGTCTAAGACAAGTGAACAGATTATGCAAGATGCAGATGGTGAAAAGATTGTAACTGAAAAGGAGATGGATAGCGGCATTGACGCGAGCGATGTAAACTTTGATCTTAAATTCTCTTCTCATCTAATGCTATCAAAATGGAGTGCCATTTCGCGGCTTAAGCCATTATTGTTCTCGCATAATGAAACCCTGGCAGTTACTTTAGCCAAACATTTGCTGGTCCTAGCAATAAAGGGCAACCCATTCCTGAAAGCGGAATTGTTTTTCAGTCTGTATATTTACGCCATGGAGCTAAGCAACGATACCTTGATAGTAAACAAGAACAGTGCACAATCAGTCATAGACACTCATGAACAAGGAAGTGTAGGACACAAAGAAGGAATAAAAGACACTGAAAATGTTTCTGTAACTGGTGACTACAGAGAGACTGAAAAAGTGACAATATTGAAATCTGTACAAGTTCATTGCCTGTCTGCTCTACCCTTCTTGTTACAGGCAAACAGCGTTAGCAAGGTATTTCTCTCGAATAAAGGTGTGCAAAAGCTATGTGAGCAACTGGAAGATGAAACTTTACATATGCCAGTTTTGAAAATCTTTGAAGCACTGGTCATCATGGATGAACACCAGTTCTGTAAGTCTCAAGAAGTGCCTCGGAGTTCATGCCTGTTTCCGTATAAAGGTGGCAGAGTTATTGACGCCTTCATATTAGAACTCTCAAAAAGGTCCTTCAATGAAAGTGACGTATACATTGACGATTCCTGCATTTCAACGCAGAGAAGAATCAGACGAGATAGCATTGTGTTGTCAAAATTTTTGCTTCCTGTTTTGGTAAATCTTTGGAACACATGTGCCAAACTTTGTCTTCATAGCCATGTTTTTGTGGCCAAATTCAAAGAACAGCATTGTTTAGCAAAAACAGAAGCGCTTTTGCTGGAAACCTTGGATGTTGTTATGAACCCCAATTTGATTGGTCCACTTAAGTCACATGGTAGCACCGAAGCAGAGGATTCTGGGAT